>NW_027475131.1:2471000-2779875 GCF_051020985.1 Nomia melanderi
TCAAAGTGCATTGTCTGTAAGCTGCCCTGGCGCATGAATCTGTGCAGCGGGAACGACCTCGGACCACCAGGGGCCGAGAAAACCACAGTCTCATGGGGCCGGACACTCAGGGTCAGGGGAAAATTCAAGATATATCTGGTGATATCTCAGGTGCTATTACAGATAGCGCAATAAATCAAAGTCCATTGTCTGTAGGAGGCCCTGGCGCATGAATCTGTGCAGCGGGAACGACCTCGGACCACAAGGGGCCGAGAAAACCGCAGTCTCACGGGGCCGGACACTCAGGGTCAGGGGAAAATCCAATATATATCTGGCGATATCTCGGGTGCCATTAGAGATAGCGCAATAAACCAATGTGAATTATCTGCAGGAGGCCCTGGGGCATGAATCTGTGCAGCGGGAACGACCTCGGACCACCAGGGGCCGAGAAAACCGCCGTCAAATGGAGCCGGACACTCAGGGTCATGTAAAAATCCAATATATATCTGGTGACATCTCGGGTGCTATTACCGATAGCGCAATGAATCAAAGTCCATTGTCTGTAGGAGGCCCTGGCGCATGAATCTGTGCAGCGGGAACGACGTCGGACCACCAGGGGCCGAGAAAACCGCAGTCTCACGGATCCGGACACTCAGGGTCAGGGGAAAATCCAATATATATCTGGTGATATCTCGGGTGCTATTAGAGATAGCGCAATAAACCAAAGTGAATTATCTGCAGGAGGCCCTGGCGCATGAATCTGTACAGCGGGAACGACCTCGGACCACCAGGGGCCGAGAAAACCACCGTCTCATGGGGCCGGACATTCAGGTTCAGGGAAAAATCCAATATATATCTGGTGATATCTCGGGTGCTATTACAGATAGCGCAATAAATCAAAGTGCATAGTCTGTAGGAGGCCCTGGGGCATGAATCTGGCCAGCGGGATCGACCTCGGACCACCAGGGGCCGAGAAAACCACCGTCTCAGGGGGCCGGACACTCAGGGTCAGGGGAAAAGCCAATATATATCTGGTGATATCTCGGGTGCTATTAGAGATAGCGCAATAAACCAAAGTGAATTATCTGCAGGAGGCCCTGGCGCATGCATCTGTGCAGCGGGAACGACCTCAGAGCACCAGGGGCCGAGAAAACCACCGTCTCATGGGGCCGGAAACTCGGGGTCAGGGAAAAATCCGATATATATCTGGTGATATCTCGGGTGCTATTACAGATAGCCCAATAAATCAAAGTGCATTGTCTGTAAGCTGCCCTGGCGCATGAATATGGGCAGCGGGAACGACCTCGGATCACCAGGGGCCGAGAAAACCATCGTCTCATGGGGCCGGACACTCAGGGTCAGGGAAAAATCCAATATATATCTGGTGATATCTTGGGTGCTATTACAGATAGCGCAATAAACCAAAGTGAATTATCTGCAGGAGGCCCTGGCGCATGCATCTGTGCAGCGGGAACGACCTCAGACCACCAGGGGCAAAGAAAACCACCGTCTCATGGAGCCGGACAGTCAGGGCCAGGGGAAAATCCAATATATATCTAGTGATATCTCGGGTGCTATTAGAGATAGCGCAATAAACCAAAGTGAATTATCTGCAGGAGGCCCTGGCGCATGAATATGGGCAGCAGGAACGACCTCGGACCACCAGGGTCCGAGAAAACCACCGTCACATGATGCCGGACACTCAGGGTCAGGGGAAAATCCAATATATATCTGGTGGTATCTCGGGTGCTATTACATATGGCGCAATAAATCATAGTTCATTGTCTGCAGGAAGCCCTGGCGCATGATTCTGTGCAGCGGGAACGACCTGGGACCACCAGGGGCCGAGGAAATCACCGTCCCGTGGGGCCGGACACTCAGGGTCGGGGAAAAATCCAATATATATCTGGTGATATCTCGCGTGCTAGTAGAGATAGCGCAATAAACCAAAGTGCATTGTCTGCAGGAGGCCCTGGCGCATGAATCTGTGCGGCGGGAACGACCTCTGAACACCAGGGGCCGATAAAACCACCGTCTCATGGGGCCGAACACTCAGGGTCGGGGAAAAATCCAATATATATCTGGTGATATGTCCGGTGCTATTAGAGATAGCGCAATAAACCAAAGTGAATTGTCTGCAGGAATCCCTGGCGCATGAATCTGTGCAGCGGGAACGACCTCGGATCACCAGCGGCCGAGAAAACCACCATCTCATGGGGCCGGACACTCAGGGTCAGGGGAAAATCCAATGTGTATCTGGTGATATCTCGGGTGCTATTAGAGATAGCGCAATAAACGAAAGTGACTTATCTGCAGGAGGCCCTGGCGCATGAATCTGTACAGCAGGAACGACCTCGGACCACCAGGGGCCGAGAAAACCACCGTCTCATGGGGCCGGACATTCAGGTTCAGGGAAAAATACAATATATATCTGGTGATATCTCGGGTGCTATTACAGATAGCGCAATAAATCAAAGTGCATTGTCTGTAGGAGGCCCTGGCGCATGAATCTGTGCAGCGGGATCTACCTCGGACCACGAGGGACCGAGAAAACCATCGACACATGGGGCCGGACACTCAGAGTCAGGGGAAAATCCAATATAAATCTGGTGATATCTCTGGTGCTCTTACAGATAGCGCACTAAACCAAAGTGAATCATCTGCAGCGGGCCCTGGAGCATGAATCTGTGCAGCGGGAACGAACTCGGACCACCAGGGGCCGAGAAAACCACCGTCTCATGGGGCGGGACACTCAGGGTCAGGGAAAAATCCAATATATATCAGGTGGTATCTCGGGTGCTATTACAGATAGCCCAATAAATCAAAGTGCATTGTCTGTAAGCTGCCCTGGCGCATGAATCTGTGCAGCGGGAACGACCTCGGACCACCAGGGGCCGAGAAAACCACCGTCTCATGGGGCCGGACACTCAGGGTCATGTAAGAATCCAGCATATATCTGGTGATATCTCGGGTGCTATTAGAGATAGCGCAATAAACCAAAGTGCATTGTCTGTAGAATGCCCTGGCGCATGAATCAGTGCGGCGGGAACGACCTCGGACCACCAGGGGCCGAGAAAACCACCGTCACATGGGGCCGGACACTCAGGATCAGGGGAAAATCCAATATATATCTGGTGATATCTCTGGTGCTCTTACAGATAGCGCACTAAACCAAAGTGAATCATCTGCAGCGGGCCCTGGAGCATGAATCTATGCAGCGGGAACGAACTCGGATCACCAGGGGCCGAGAAAATTACAGATATTCGGAATCCGTCACCCAAGGTCATGTAAAAATCCAGCATATATCTGGTGATATCTCGGGTGCTATTAGAGATAGCGCAATAAACCAAAGTGAATTGTCTGCAGGAGGCCCTGGCGCATGAATCTGTGCAGCGGGAACGACCTCGGATGAGCAGGGGCCGAGAAAACCACCATCTCATGGGGCCGGACACTCAGGGTCGGCGAAAAATCCAATATATATCGGGTGATATCTCCGGTGCTATTATCGATAGCGCAATAAACCAAAGTGAATTATCTGCAGGAGGCCAGGGCGCATGAATCTGTGCAGCGGGATCGACCTCGGACCACCAGGGGCCGAGAAAATCAAAGTCTCATGGGGCCGGACTGTCAGGGTCAGGGAAAAATCCAATATATATCTCGTGATATCTCGGGTGCTATTAGCGATAGCTCAATAAATCAAAGTGAATTATCTGCAGGGGACCCTGTCGCATGAATCTGTGCAGCGGGAACGACCTCGGACCACCAGGGGCCGAGAAAACCACCGTCTCATGGGGCCGGACACTCAGGGTCATGTAAGAATCCAGCATATATCTGGTGATATCTCGGGTGCTATTAGAGATAGCGCAATAAACCAAAGTGCATTGTCTGTAGAAGGCCCTGGCGCATGAATCTGTGCGGCGGGAACGACCTCTGACCACCAGGGGCCGAGAAAACCACCGTCTCATGGGGCCGGACACACAGGGTCAGGGGAAAAGCCAATAAATATCTGGTGATATCTCGGGTGCTATTAGAGATTGCGCAATAAACCGAAGTGAATTATCTGCAGGAGGCCGTGGCGCATGCATCTGTGCAGCGGGAACGACGTCGGACCACCAGGGGCCGAGAAAACAACCGTCTCATGGGGCCGGACACTCAGGGTCAGGGAAAAATCCAATATATATCTGGTGATATCTTGGTTGCTATTAGAGATAGCGCAATAAACCAAAGTGAATTATCTGCAGGAGGCCCTGGCGCATGCATCTGTGCAGCGGGAACGACCTCCGACCACCAGGGGCCGACACAACCACCGTCTCATGGGACCGGACACTCAGGGTCAGGGAAAAATCCGATATATATGTGGTGATATCTCGGGTGCTATTACAGATAGCCCAATAAATCAATGTGTATTTTCTGTAGGAGGCCCTGGCGCATGAATCTGTGCAGCGGCAACGACCTCGGACCACCAGGGGCCGAGAAAACCACCGTCTCATGGGGCCGGACACTCAGGGTCAGGGAAAAATAAAATATATATCTGGTGGTTTCTTGGGTGCTATTACAGATAGCGCAATAAATGAAAGTGCATTGTCTGTAAGCTGCCCTGGCGCATGAATCTGGGCAGCGGGAACGACCTCGGACCACCAGGGGCCGAGAAAATCACCGTCTCGTGGGGCCGGACTGTCAGGGTCAGGGAAAAATCCAATATATATCTGGTGATATCTCGGGTGCTATTACAGATAGCGCAATAAACCAAAGTGCATTGCCTGTAGGAGGCCCTGGCGCATGAACCTGTGCAGCGGGAACGACCTCGGACCACCAGGGTCCGAGAAAACTACCGTCTCATGGGGCCGGACACTCAGGGTCGGCGAAAAATCCAATATATATCTGGTGATATCTCGGGTGCTATTAGAGATAGCGCAATAAACCAAAGTGAATTGTCTGCAAGAGGCCCTGGCGCATGATTCTGTGCAGCGGGAACGACCTCGGACCACCAGGGGCCGAGAAAACCACCGACACATGGGGCCGCACTCCCAAGGTCATGTAAAAACCCAGGATGTATCTGATGATATCTCGGGTGCTATTAGAGATAGCGCAATAAACAAAAGTGCATTGTCTGTAGGTGGCACTGGCGAGTGAATCTGTGCAGCGGGAACGACCTCGGATAACCAGGGCCCGAGAAAACCACCGTCTCATGGGGCCGGCCGCTCAGGGTCGGGGAAAAATCCAATATACATCTGGTGATATCTCGGGTGCTATTAGAGATAGCGCAATAAACCAAAGTGAATTATCTGCAGGACGCCCTGGCGCATGAATCTGTGCAGCGGGAACGACCTCGGACCACCAGGGGCCGAGAAAACCAAAGTCTCATGGGGCCGGACACTCAGGGTCGGCGAAAAATCCAATATATATCTGGTGATATCTCGGGTGCTATTAGAGATAGCGCAATAAACCAAAGTGAATTATCTGCAGGAGGCCCTGGCGCATGAATCTGTGAAGCGGGAACGACCTCCGACCACCAGGGGGCGAGAAAACCACCGTCTCATGGGGCCGGACTGTGGGGGTCAGGGAAAAATCCATTATATATCTGGTGATATCTCGGGGGCTATTAGATATAGCGCGATAAATCAAATTGCATTGTCTGCAGGAAGCCCTGGCGCATGATTCTGTGCAGTGGGAACGACCTCGGAACACCAGGAGCCGAGAAAATTACAGATATTCGGAATCCGTCACCCAAGGTCATGTAATAATCCAGCATATATCTGGTGATATCTCGGGTGCTATTAGAGATAGCCCAATAAACCAAAGTGAATTATCTGCAGGAGGCCCTGGCGCATGAATCTGTTCAGCAGGAACGACCTCGGATCACCAGGGTCCGAGAAAACCACCGTCTCATGGGGCCGGACAATCAGGGTCGGCGAAAAATCCAATATATATCGGGTGATATCTCCGGTGCTATTATCGATAGCGCAATAAACCAAAGTGAATTATCTGCAGGAGGCCAGGGCGCATGAATCTGTGCAGCGGGAACGACCTCGGACCACCAGGGGGCGAGAAAACCACCGTCTCATAGGGCCGGACTGTCTGGGTCAGGGAAAAATCCATTATATATCTGGTGATATCTCGGGTGCTATTAGAGATAGCGCAATAAACCAAAGTGCATTGTCTGTAGAAGGCCCTGGCGCATGAATCTGTGCGGCGGGAACGACCTCTGACCACCAGGGGCCGAGAAAACCACCGTCTCATGGGACCGGACACTCAGGGTCAGGGAAAAATCCGATATATATGTGGTGATATCTCGGGTGCTATTACAGATAGCCCAATAAATCGATGTGTATTTTCTGTAGGAGGCCCTGGCGCATGAATCTGTGCAGCGGCAACGACCTCGGACCACCAGGGGCCGAGAAAACCACCGTCTCATGGGGCCGGACACTCAGGGTCAGGGAAAAATAAAATATATATCTGGTGGTATCTTGGGTGCTATTACAGATAGCGCAATAAACAAAAGTGCATTGTCTGTAGGAGGCCCTTGCGAATGAATCTGTACCGCAGGAACGACCTCGGACCACCAGTGGCTGAGAAAATTACAGATTTTCGGAATCCATCACCAAAGGTCATGTAAAAATCCAGCAAATATCTGGTGATATCTCGGGTGCTATGAGAGATAGCGCAATAAACCAAAGTGCATTGTCTGTAGGAGGCCCTGGCGCATGAATCTGGGCAGCGGGAACAACCTAGGACCACCAGGGGCCGAGAAAACCACCGACTCACGGGGCCGGACACTCAGGGTCAGGGGAAAATCCAATATATATCTGGTGATATCTCGGGTGCTATTAGAGATAGCGCAATAAACCAAAGTGAATTATCTGCAGGAGGCCCTGGCGCATGCATCTGTGCAGCGGGAACGCCCTCGGACCACCAGGGGCCAAGAAAACCACCGTCTCATGGGTCCGGATACTCTGGGTCAGGGGAAAATCCAATATATATCTGGTGATATCTCGGGTGCTATTACGGATAGCCCAATAAATCAAAGTGCAGTGTCTGTAGGAGGCCCTGCCGCATGAATCTGTGCAGCGGGAACGACCTCGGACCACCAGAGGCCGGGAAAACCACAGTCTCATGGGGCCGGACACTCAGGGTCAGGGGAAAATCCAATATATATCTGGTTATATCTCTGGTGCTATTGCAGATAGCGCAATGAACCAAAGTGCATTGTCTGTAGGAGGCCCTTGCGAATGAATCTGTGCCGCAGGAACGACCTCGAACCACCAGTGGCCGAGAAAACCACCGTCTCATGG
Source organism: Nomia melanderi (assembly GCF_051020985.1). Taxonomy (NCBI): domain Eukaryota; kingdom Metazoa; phylum Arthropoda; class Insecta; order Hymenoptera; family Halictidae; genus Nomia; species Nomia melanderi. The sequence goes on from NW_027475131.1 coordinate 2,478,272, forward strand.
GTCCGGACAATCAGGGTCAGGGGAAAACCCAATATATATCTGGCGATATCTCGGGTTCTATTACAGATAGCGCAATAAACCAAAGTGCATTGTCTGTAGGAGGCCCTGGCGCATGAATCTGGGCAGCGGGAACGACGTCGGACCACCAGGGGACGAGAAAATCACCGTCTCATGGAGCCGGACACTCAGGGTCAGGGAAAAATCCAGCATATATATGGTGATATCTCGGGTGCTATTACAGATAGCGCAATAAACCAAAGTGCATTGTCTGTAGGAGGCCCTGGCGCATGAATCTGGGCAGCGGGAACGACGTCGGACCACCAGGGGCCGAGAAAATCACCGTCTCATGGAGCCGGACACTCAGGGTCAGGGAAAAATCCAATATATATCTGGTGATATCTCGGGTGCTATTACAGATAGCGCAATAAACCAAAGTGCACTGTCTGTAGGAGGCCGTGGCGCATGAATCTGGGCAGCGGGAACGACCTCGGACCACCAGGGGCCGAGAAAACCACCGTCTCATGGGTCCGGACACTCAGGGTCAGGGGAAAATCCAATATATATCTGGTTATATCTCTGGTGCTATTGCAGATAGCGCAATGAACCAAAGTGCATTGTCTGTAGGAGGCCCTTGCGAATGAATCTGTGCCGCAGGAACGACCTCGAACCACCAGTGGCCGAGAAAACCACCGTCTCATGGGTCCGGACAATCAGGGTCAGGGGAAAACCCAATATATATCTGGCGATATCTCGGGTTCTATTACAGATAGCGCAATAAACCAAAGTGCATTGTCTGTAGGAGGCCCTGGCGCATGAATCTGGGCAGCGGGAACGACCTCGGACCACCAGGGGCCGAGAAAACCACCGTCTCATGGGTCCGGATACTCTGGGTCAGGGGAAAATCCAATATATATCTGGTGATATCTCGGGTGCTATTACAGATAGCGCAATAAATCAAAGTGCATTGTCTGTAGGAGGCCCAGGCGAATGAATCTGTGCAGCGGGAACGACCTCGTACCACCAGAGGCCGAGAAAACCACCGTCTCATGGGTCCGGACACTCAGGGTCAGGGGAAAATCCAATATATATCTGGTGATATCTCGGGTGCTATTAGAGATAGCGCAATAAACCAAAGTGAATTATCTGCAGGAGGCCCTGGTGCATGCATCTGTGCAGCGGGAACGACCTCGGACCACCAGTGGCCGAGAAAATTACAGATATTCGGAATCCGTCACCCAAGATCATGTAAAAATCCAGCAAATATCTGGTGATATCTTGGGTGCTATTAGAGATAGCGCAAAAAACCAAAGTGCATTGTCTGTAGGAGGCCCTAGCGCATGAATCTGGGCAGCGGGAACGACCTCGGACCACCAGGGGCCGAGAAAATCACCGTCTCATGGAGCCGGACACTCAGGGTCAGGGAGAAATCCAATATATATCTGGTGATATCTCGGGTGCTATTACAGATAGCGCAATAAATCAAAGTGCATTGTCTGTAGGAGGCCCTAGCGCATGAATCTGGGCAGCGGGAACGACCTCGGACCACCAGGGGCCGAGAAAACCACCGTCTCATGGCACCGGACACTCAGGGTCAGGGAAAAATCCAATATATATCTGGTTATATCTCTGGTGCTATTGCAGATAGCGCAATGAACCAAAGTGCATTGTCTGTAGGAGGCCCTTGCGAATGAATCTGTGCCGCAGGAACGACCTCGAACCACCAGTGGCCGAGAAAACCACCGTCTCATGGGTCCGGACAATCAGGGTCAGGGGAAAACCCAATATATATCTGGCGATATCTCGGGTTCTATTACAGATAGCGCAATAAACCAAAGTGCATTGTCTGTAGGAGGCCCTGGCGCATGAATCTGGGCAGCGGGAACGACCTCGGACCACCAGGGGCCGAGAAAACCACCGTCTCATGGGTCCGGATACTCTGGGTCAGGGGAAAATCCAATATATATCTGGTGATATCTCGGGTGCTATTAGAGATAGCGCACTAAATCAAAGTGGATTGTCTGTAGGAGGCCCAGGCGCATGAATCTGGCCAGCGGGAACGACCTCGGACCACCAGGGGCCGAGAAAACCACAGTCTCATGGGGCCGGACACTCAGGGTCAGGGGAAAATCCAATATATATCTGGTGATATCTCGGGTGCTATTACCGATAGCCCAATAAATCAATGTGCATTTTCTGTAGGAGGCCCTGGCGCATGAATTTGTGCAGCGGGAACGACCTCGGACCACCAGGGGCCGAGACAACCACAGTCTCATGGGGCCGGACAATCAGGGTCAGGGGAAAACCCAATATATATCTGGCGATATCTCGGGTTCTATTACAGATAGCGCAATAAACCAAAGTGCATTGTCTGTAGGAGGCCCTGGCGCATGAATCTGGGCAGCGGGAACAACCTAGGACCACCAGGGGCCGAGAAAACCACCGACTCACGGGGCCGGACACTCAGGGTCAGGGGAAAATCCAATATATATCTGGTGATATCTCGTGTGCTATTAGAGATAGCGCAGTAAACCAAAGTGAATTATCTGCAGGAGGCCCTGGCGCATGCATCTGTGCAGCGGGAACGCCCTCGGACCACCAGGGGCCAAGAAAACCACCGTCTCATGGCGCCGGACACTCAGGGTCAGGGAAAAATCCAATATATATCTGGTGATATCTCGGGTGCTATTAGAGATAGCGCACTAAATCAAAGTGGATTGTCTGTAGGAGGCCCAGGCGCATGAATCTGGCCAGCGGGAACGACCTCGGACCACCAGGGGCCGAGAAAACCACAGTCTCATGGGGCCGGACACTCAGGGTCAGGGGAAAATCCAATATATATCTGGTGATATCTCGGGTGCTATTACCGATAGCCCAATAAATCAATGTGCATTTTCTGTAGGAGGCCCTGGCGCATGAATTTGTGCAGCGGGAACGACCTCGGACCACCAGGGGCCGAGACAACCACAGTCTCATGGGGCCGGACACTCAGGGTCAGGGGAAAATTCAATATATATCTGGTGATATCTCGGGTGCTATTAGAGATAGCGCATTAAACCAAAGTGAATTATCTGCAGGAGGCCCTGGCGCATGAATCTGTGCAGCGGGAACGACCTCGGACCACCAGGGGCCGAGAAAACCACCGACTCACGGGGCCGGACACTCAGGGTCAGGGGAAAATCCAATATATATCTGGTGATATCTCGGGTGCTATTACAGATATGCGCAATAAACCAAAGTGAATTATCTGCAGGAGGCCCTGGCGCATGCATCTGTGCAGCGGGAACGACCTCGGACCACCAGGGGCCAAGAAAACCACCGTCTCATGGCGCCGGACACTCAGGGTCAGGGAGAAATCCAATATATATCTGGTGATATCTCGGGTGCTATTGGAGATGGCGCAATAAACCAAAGTTAGTTATCTGCAGGAGGCCCTGCCGCATGCATCTGTGGAGCGGGAACGACCTCGGACCACCAGGGGCCGAGAAAACCACCGTCTCATGGGGCCGGACACTCAGGGTCAGGGAAAAATCAAATATATATCTGGTGAAATCACGGGTGCTATTAGAGATAGCGCAATAAATCAAAGTGCATTGTCTGTAGGAGGCCCTGGCGCATGCATCTGTGCAGCGGGAACGACCTCGGACCACCAGGGGACGAGAAAACCACCATCTCATGGGGCCGGACACTCAGGGTCAGGGAAAAATCAAATATATATCTGGTGATATTTCGGGTGCTATTGGAGATGGCGCAATAAACCAAAGTTAGTTATCTGCAGGAGGCCCTGCCGCATGCATCTGTGGAGCGGGAACGCCCTCGGACCACCAGGGGCCAAGAAAACCACCGTCTCATGGGTCCGGATACTCTGGGTCAGGGGAAAATCCAATATATATCTGGTGATATCTCGGGTGCTATTACGGATAGCCCAATAAATCAAAGTGCATTGTCTGTAGGAGGCCCTGCCGCATGAATCTGTGCAGCGGGAACGACCTCGGACCACCAGAGGCCGGGAAAACCACAGTCTCATGGGGCCGGACACTCAGGGTCAGGGGAAAATCCAATATATATCTGGTTATATCTCTGGTGCTATTGCAGATAGCGCAATGAACCAAAGTGCATTGTCTGTAGGAGGCCCTTGCGAATGAATCTGTGCCGCAGGAACGACCTCGAACCACCAGTGGCCGAGAAAACCACCGTCTCATGGGTCCGGACAATCAGGGTCAGGGGAAAACCCAATATATATCTGGCGATATCTCGGGTTCTATTACAGATAGCGCAATAAACCAAAGTGCATTGTCTGTAGGAGGCCCTGGCGCATGAATCTGGGCAGCGGGAACGACGTCGGACCACCAGGGGACGAGAAAATCACCGTCTCATGGAGCCGGACACTCAGGGTCAGGGAAAAATCCAGCATATATATGGTGATATCTCGGGTGCTATTACAGATAGCGCAATAAACCAAAGTGCATTGTCTGTAGGAGGCCCTGGCGCATGAATCTGGGCAGCGGGAACGACGTCGGACCACCAGGGGCCGAGAAAATCACCGTCTCATGGAGCCGGACACTCAGGGTCAGGGAAAAATCCAATATATATCTGGTGATATCTCGGGTGCTATTACAGATAGCGCAATAAACCAAAGTGCACTGTCTGTAGGAGGCCGTGGCGCATGAATCTGGGCAGCGGGAACGACCTCGGACCACCAGGGGCCGAGAAAACCACCGTCTCATGGGTCCGGACACTCAGGGTCAGGGGAAAATCCAATATATATCTGGTTATATCTCTGGTGCTATTGCAGATAGCGCAATGAACCAAAGTGCATTGTCTGTAGGAGGCCCTTGCGAATGAATCTGTGCCGCAGGAACGACCTCGAACCACCAGTGGCCGAGAAAACCACCGTCTCATGGGTCCGGACAATCAGGGTCAGGGGAAAACCCAATATATATCTGGCGATATCTCGGGTTCTATTACAGATAGCGCAATAAACCAAAGTGCATTGTCTGTAGGAGGCCCTGGCGCATGAATCTGGGCAGCGGGAACGACCTCGGACCACCAGGGGCCGAGAAAACCACCGTCTCATGGGTCCGGATACTCTGGGTCAGGGGAAAATCCAATATATATCTGGTGATATCTCGGGTGCTATTACAGATAGCGCAATAAATCAAAGTGCATTGTCTGTAGGAGGCCCAGGCGAATGAATCTGTGCAGCGGGAACGACCTCGTACCACCAGAGGCCGAGAAAACCACCGTCTCATGGGTCCGGACACTCAGGGTCAGGGGAAAATCCAATATATATCTGGTGATATCTCGGGTGCTATTAGAGATAGCGCAATAAACCAAAGTGAATTATCTGCAGGAGGCCCTGGTGCATGCATCTGTGCAGCGGGAACGACCTCGGACCACCAGTGGCCGAGAAAATTACAGATATTCGGAATCCGTCACCCAAGATCATGTAAAAATCCAGCAAATATCTGGTGATATCTTGGGTGCTATTAGAGATAGCGCAAAAAACCAAAGTGCATTGTCTGTAGGAGGCCCTAGCGCATGAATCTGGGCAGCGGGAACGACCTCGGACCACCAGGGGCCGAGAAAATCACCGTCTCATGGAGCCGGACACTCAGGGTCAGGGAGAAATCCAATATATATCTGGTGATATCTCGGGTGCTATTACAGATAGCGCAATAAATCAAAGTGCATTGTCTGTAGGAGGCCCTAGCGCATGAATCTGGGCAGCGGGAACGACCTCGGACCACCAGGGGCCGAGAAAACCACCGTCTCATGGCACCGGACACTCAGGGTCAGGGAAAAATCCAATATATATCTGGTTATATCTCTGGTGCTATTGCAGATAGCGCAATGAACCAAAGTGCATTGTCTGTAGGAGGCCCTTGCGAATGAATCTGTGCCGCAGGAACGACCTCGAACCACCAGTGGCCGAGAAAACCACCGTCTCATGGGTCCGGACAATCAGGGTCAGGGGAAAACCCAATATATATCTGGCGATATCTCGGGTTCTATTACAGATAGCGCAATAAACCAAAGTGCATTGTCTGTAGGAGGCCCTGGCGCATGAATCTGGGCAGCGGGAACGACCTCGGACCACCAGGGGCCGAGAAAACCACCGTCTCATGGGTCCGGATACTCTGGGTCAGGGGAAAATCCAATATATATCTGGTGATATCTCGGGTGCTATTAGAGATAGCGCACTAAATCAAAGTGGATTGTCTGTAGGAGGCCCAGGCGCATGAATCTGGCCAGCGGGAACGACCTCGGACCACCAGGGGCCGAGAAAACCACAGTCTCATGGGGCCGGACACTCAGGGTCAGGGGAAAATCCAATATATATCTGGTGATATCTCGGGTGCTATTACCGATAGCCCAATAAATCAATGTGCATTTTCTGTAGGAGGCCCTGGCGCATGAATTTGTGCAGCGGGAACGACCTCGGACCACCAGGGGCCGAGACAACCACAGTCTCATGGGGCCGGACAATCAGGGTCAGGGGAAAACCCAATATATATCTGGCGATATCTCGGGTTCTATTACAGATAGCGCAATAAACCAAAGTGCATTGTCTGTAGGAGGCCCTGGCGCATGAATCTGGGCAGCGGGAACAACCTAGGACCACCAGGGGCCGAGAAAACCACCGACTCACGGGGCCGGACACTCAGGGTCAGGGGAAAATCCAATATATATCTGGTGATATCTCGTGTGCTATTAGAGATAGCGCAGTAAACCAAAGTGAATTATCTGCAGGAGGCCCTGGCGCATGCATCTGTGCAGCGGGAACGCCCTCGGACCACCAGGGGCCAAGAAAACCACCGTCTCATGGCGCCGGACACTCAGGGTCAGGGAAAAATCCAATATATATCTGGTGATATCTCGGGTGCTATTAGAGATAGCGCACTAAATCAAAGTGGATTGTCTGTAGGAGGCCCAGGCGCATGAATCTGGCCAGCGGGAACGACCTCGGACCACCAGGGGCCGAGAAAACCACAGTCTCATGGGGCCGGACACTCAGGGTCAGGGGAAAATCCAATATATATCTGGTGATATCTCGGGTGCTATTACCGATAGCCCAATAAATCAATGTGCATTTTCTGTAGGAGGCCCTGGCGCATGAATTTGTGCAGCGGGAACGACCTCGGACCACCAGGGGCCGAGACAACCACAGTCTCATGGGGCCGGACACTCAGGGTCAGGGGAAAATTCAATATATATCTGGTGATATCTCGGGTGCTATTAGAGATAGCGCATTAAACCAAAGTGAATTATCTGCAGGAGGCCCTGGCGCATGAATCTGTGCAGCGGGAACGACCTCGGACCACCAGGGGCCGAGAAAACCACCGACTCACGGGGCCGGACACTCAGGGTCAGGGGAAAATCCAATATATATCTGGTGATATCTCGGGTGCTATTACAGATATGCGCAATAAACCAAAGTGAATTATCTGCAGGAGGCCCTGGCGCATGCATCTGTGCAGCGGGAACGACCTCGGACCACCAGGGGCCAAGAAAACCACCGTCTCATGGCGCCGGACACTCAGGGTCAGGGAGAAATCCAATATATATCTGGTGATATCTCGGGTGCTATTGGAGATGGCGCAATAAACCAAAGTTAGTTATCTGCAGGAGGCCCTGCCGCATGCATCTGTGGAGCGGGAACGACCTCGGACCACCAGGGGCCGAGAAAACCACCGTCTCATGGGGCCGGACACTCAGGGTCAGGGAAAAATCAAATATATATCTGGTGAAATCACGGGTGCTATTAGAGATAGCGCAATAAATCAAAGTGCATTGTCTGTAGGAGGCCCTGGCGCATGCATCTGTGCAGCGGGAACGACCTCGGACCACCAGGGGACGAGAAAACCACCATCTCATGGGGCCGGACACTCAGGGTCAGGGAAAAATCAAATATATATCTGGTGATATTTCGGGTGCTATTACAGATAGCGCAATAAATCAAAGTGCATTGTCTGCAGGAGGCCCTTGCGAATGAATCTGTGCAGCGGGAACGACCTCGGATCAACAGGGGCCGATAAAACCACCGACACATGGGGCCGGACACTCAGGGTCAGGGAAAAATCCAATATAAATCTGTTGATATCTCGGGTGCTATTAGAGATAGCGCAATAAACCAAAGTGAATTATCTGCAGCAGGCCCTGGTGCATGAATCTGTGCAGCGGGAACGACATCGGACCACCAGGGGCGGAGAAAATTACAGATTTTCGGTATCCGTCACACAAAGTCATGTAAAATTCCAGCATATATATGGAGCTTTCTCGGGTGCTATTACAGATAGCGCAATAAATCAAAGTGCATTCTCTGTAGGAGGCCCTGGCGCATGAATCTGTGCAGCGGGAACGACCTCGCACCACCAGGGGCCGAGGAAACCACCGTCTCATGGGGCCGGACACTCAGGGTCATGGAAAAATCCAATATATATATCTGGTGATATCTCTGGTGCTATTACAGATAGCTCAATAAATCAAAGTCCATTGTCTGTAGGAGGCCTTGGGGCATGAATCTGGCCAGCGGGAACGACCTCGGACCACCAGGGGCCGAGAAAACCACCGTCTCAGGGGGCCGGACACTCAGGGTCAGGGGAAAAGCCAATATATATCTGGTGATATCTTGGGTGCTATTACAGATAGCGCAATAAACCAAAGTGAGTTATCTGCAGGAGGCCCTGGCGCATGCATCTGTGCTGCGGGAACAACCTCGGACCACCAGGGGCCGAGAAACCCACCGTCTCATTGGGCCGGACACTCAGGGTCAGGGAAAAATCCAATATATATCTGGTGATATCTCGGGTGCTATTACAGATAGCGCAATAAACCAAAGTGAATTATCTGGAGGAGGCCCTGGCGCATGAATCTGTGCAGCTTGAACCACCTCGGACCACCAGGGGCCGAGAAAACCACCGTGTCATGGGGCCGGACACTCAGGGACAGGGAAAAATCCAATATATATCTGGTGATATCTTGGGTGCTATTACAGGTAGCGCAATGAATCAAAGTGCATTGTCTGTAGGAGGCCCTGGCGCATGAATCTGTGCAGCGGGAACGACCTCGGACCACCATGGGCCGAGAAAACCGCAGTCTCATGGGGCCGGACACTCAGGGTCATGGAAAAATCCAATATATATATCTGGTGATATCTCGGGTTCTATTACAGATAGCGCAATAAATCAAAGTCCATTGTCTGTAGGAGGCCCTGGCGTATGAATCTGTGCAGCGGGAACGACCTCGGACCACCAGGGGCCGAGAAAACCGCAGTCTCACGGGGCAGGACACTCAGGGTCAGGGGAAAATCCAATATATATCTGGTGATATCTCTGGTGCTATTAGAGATAGCGCAATAAATCAGAGTCCATTGTCTGTAGGAGGCCCTGGCGCATGAATCTGTGCAGCGGGAACGACCTCGGACCACCAGGGGCCGAGAAAACCGCAGTCTCACGGGGCCGGACACTCAGGGTCAGGGGAAAATCCAATACATATCTGGTGATATCTCGGGTGCTATTAGAGATAGCGCAATAAACCATAGTGAATTATCTGCAGGAGGCCCTGGCGCATGAATCTGTGCAGCGCGAACGACCTCGGACCACCAGGGGCCGTGAAAACCACCGTCTCATGGGGCCGGACACTCGGGGTCATTGAAAAATCCAATATATATCTGGTGATATCTCGGGTGCTATTACAGATAGCGCAATGAATCAAACTGCATTGTCTGTAAGAGAGCCTGCCGCATGAATCTGTGCAGCCGGAACAACCTCGGACCAACAGGGGCCGAGAAAACCGCAGTCTCATGGGGCCGGACAGTCAGGGCCAGGGGAAAATCCAATATATATCTAGTGATATCTCGGGTGCTATTAGAGATAGCGCAATAAACCAAAGTGAATTATCTGCAAGAGGCCCTGGCGCATGAATCTGTGCAGCGGGAACGACCTCGGACCACCAGGGGCCGAGAAAACCACCGTCTCATGGGGCCGGACATTCAGTGTCAGGGAAAAATCCAATATATATCTGGTGATATCTCGGGTGCTATTACAGATAGCGCAATAAATCAAAGTGAATTATCTGCAGGAGGCCCTGGCGCATAAATCTGTGCAGCGGGAACGACCTCGGACCACCAGGGGCCGAGACAACCACCGTCTCATGGGGCCGGACACTCAGGGTCAGGGAAAAATCCAATATATATCTGGTGGTATCTCGGTTGCTATTACAGATAGCGCAATATATCAAAGTGCATTGTCTGTAAGCTGCCCTGGCGCATGAATCTGGGCAGCGGGAACGACCTCGGACCACCAGGGGCCGAGAAAACCACCGTCACATGGGGCCGGACACTCAGGGTCAGGGGAAAATCCAATATATATCTGGTGATATCTCGGCGGCTATTACAGATAGCGCAATAAATCAAAGTGGATTGTCTGCAGGAAGCCCTGGCGCATGATTCTCTGCAGCGGGAATGACCTGGGACCACCAGGGGCCGAGGAAATCACCGTCCCGTGGGGCCGGACACTCAGGGTCGGGGAAAAATCCAATATATATCTGGTGATATCTCGCGTGCTAGTAGAGATAGCGCAATAAACCAAGGTGCATTGTCTGCAGGAGGCCCTGGCGCATGCATCTGTGCAGCAGGAACGACGTCGGACCACCAGGGGCCGAGAAAACAACCGTCTCATGGTGCCGGACACTCAGGGTCAGGGGAAAATCCAATATATATCTGGTGATATCTCGGGTACTATTACAGATAGCCCAATAAATCAAAGTGCATTGTCTGTAAGCTGCCCTGGCGCATGAATCTGTGCAGCGGGAACGACCTCGGACCACCAGGGGCCGAGAAAACCACAGTCTCATGGGGCCGGACACTCAGGGTCAGGGGAAAATTCAAGATATATCTGGTGATATCTCAGGTGCTATTACAGATAGCGCAATAAATCAAAGTCCATTGTCTGTAGGAGGCCCTGGCGCATGAATCTGTGCAGCGGGAACGACCTCGGACCACAAGGGGCCGAGAAAACCGCAGTCTCACGGGGCCGGACACTCAGGGTCAGGGGAAAATCCAATATATATCTGGCGATATCTCGGGTGCCATTAGAGATAGCGCAATAAACCAATGTGAATTATCTGCAGGAGGCCCTGGGGCATGAATCTGTGCAGCGGGAACGACCTCGGACCACCAGGGGCCGAGAAAACCGCCGTCAAATGGAGCCGGACACTCAGGGTCATGTAAAAATCCAATATATATCTGGTGACATCTCGGGTGCTATTACCGATAGCGCAATGAATCAAAGTCCATTGTCTGTAGGAGGCCCTGGCGCATGAATCTGTGCAGCGGGAACGACGTCGGACCACCAGGGGCCGAGAAAACCGCAGTCTCACGGATCCGGACACTCAGGGTCAGGGGAAAATCCAATATATATCTGGTGATATCTCGGGTGCTATTAGAGATAGCGCAATAAACCAAAGTGAATTATCTGCAGGAGGCCCTGGCGCATGAATCTGTACAGCGGGAACGACCTCGGACCACCAGGGGCCGAGAAAACCACCGTCTCATGGGGCCGGACATTCAGGTTCAGGGAAAAATCCAATATATATCTGGTGATATCTCGGGTGCTATTACAGATAGCGCAATAAATCAAAGTGCATAGTCTGTAGGAGGCCCTGGGGCATGAATCTGGCCAGCGGGATCGACCTCGGACCACCAGGGGCCGAGAAAACCACCGTCTCAGGGGGCCGGACACTCAGGGTCAGGGGAAAAGCCAATATATATCTGGTGATATCTCGGGTGCTATTAGAGATAGCGCAATAAACCAAAGTGAATTATCTGCAGGAGGCCCTGGCGCATGCATCTGTGCAGCGGGAACGACCTCAGAGCACCAGGGGCCGAGAAAACCACCGTCTCATGGGGCCGGAAACTCGGGGTCAGGGAAAAATCCGATATATATCTGGTGATATCTCGGGTGCTATTACAGATAGCCCAATAAATCAAAGTGCATTGTCTGTAAGCTGCCCTGGCGCATGAATATGGGCAGCGGGAACGACCTCGGATCACCAGGGGCCGAGAAAACCATCGTCTCATGGGGCCGGACACTCAGGGTCAGGGAAAAATCCAATATATATCTGGTGATATCTTGGGTGCTATTACAGATAGCGCAATAAACCAAAGTGAATTATCTGCAGGAGGCCCTGGCGCATGCATCTGTGCAGCGGGAACGACCTCAGACCACCAGGGGCAAAGAAAACCACCGTCTCATGGAGCCGGACAGTCAGGGCCAGGGGAAAATCCAATATATATCTAGTGATATCTCGGGTGCTATTAGAGATAGCGCAATAAACCAAAGTGAATTATCTGCAGGAGGCCCTGGCGCATGAATATGGGCAGCAGGAACGACCTCGGACCACCAGGGTCCGAGAAAACCACCGTCACATGATGCCGGACACTCAGGGTCAGGGGAAAATCCAATATATATCTGGTGGTATCTCGGGTGCTATTACATATGGCGCAATAAATCATAGTTCATTGTCTGCAGGAAGCCCTGGCGCATGATTCTGTGCAGCGGGAACGACCTGGGACCACCAGGGGCCGAGGAAATCACCGTCCCGTGGGGCCGGACACTCAGGGTCGGGGAAAAATCCAATATATATCTGGTGATATCTCGCGTGCTAGTAGAGATAGCGCAATAAACCAAAGTGCATTGTCTGCAGGAGGCCCTGGCGCATGAATCTGTGCGGCGGGAACGACCTCTGAACACCAGGGGCCGATAAAACCACCGTCTCATGGGGCCGAACACTCAGGGTCGGGGAAAAATCCAATATATATCTGGTGATATGTCCGGTGCTATTAGAGATAGCGCAATAAACCAAAGTGAATTGTCTGCAGGAATCCCTGGCGCATGAATCTGTGCAGCGGGAACGACCTCGGATCACCAGCGGCCGAGAAAACCACCATCTCATGGGGCCGGACACTCAGGGTCAGGGGAAAATCCAATGTGTATCTGGTGATATCTCGGGTGCTATTAGAGATAGCGCAATAAACGAAAGTGACTTATCTGCAGGAGGCCCTGGCGCATGAATCTGTACAGCAGGAACGACCTCGGACCACCAGGGGCCGAGAAAACCACCGTCTCATGGGGCCGGACATTCAGGTTCAGGGAAAAATACAATATATATCTGGTGATATCTCGGGTGCTATTACAGATAGCGCAATAAATCAAAGTGCATTGTCTGTAGGAGGCCCTGGCGCATGAATCTGTGCAGCGGGATCTACCTCGGACCACGAGGGACCGAGAAAACCATCGACACATGGGGCCGGACACTCAGAGTCAGGGGAAAATCCAATATAAATCTGGTGATATCTCTGGTGCTCTTACAGATAGCGCACTAAACCAAAGTGAATCATCTGCAGCGGGCCCTGGAGCATGAATCTGTGCAGCGGGAACGAACTCGGATCACCAGGGGCCGAGAAAATTACAGATATTCGGAATCCGTCACCCAAGGTCATGTAAAAATCCAGCATATATCTGGTGATATCTCGGGTGCTATTAGAGATAGCGCAATAAACCAATGTGAATTGTCTGCAGGAGGCCCTGGCGCATGCATCTGTGCAGCGGGAACGACCTCGGACCACCAGGGTCCGAGAAAACCACCGACTCACGGGGCCGGACACTCAGGGTCAGGGGAAAATCCAATATATATCTGGTGATATCTCGGGTGCTATTAGAGATAGCGCAATAGACCAAAGTGAATTATCTGCAGCAGGCCCTGGCGCATGAATCTGTGCAGCGGGAACGACCTCGGATCACCAGGGTCCGCGAAAACCACCGTCTCATGGGGCCGGACACTCAGGGTCGGGGAAAAATCCAATATATATCTGGTGATATCTCGGGTGCTATTACAGATAGCGCAATAAATCAAAGTGCATTGTCTGTAGGAGGCCCAGGCGAATGAATCTGTGCAGCGGGAAGGACCTCGGACCACCAGGGGCCGAGAAAATCACCGTCTCATGGAGCCGGACACTCAGGGTCAGGGAAAAATTCAATATATGTCTGGTGATATCTCGGGTGCTATTACAGATAGCGCAATAAACCAAAGTGCATTGTCTGTAGGAGGCCCTTGCGAATGAATCTGTGCCGCAGGAACGACCTCGGACCACCAGTGGCCGAGAAAATTACAGATATTCGGAATCCGTCACCCAAGGTCATGTAAAAATCCAGCAAATATCTGGTGATATCTCGGGTGCTATTAGAGATAGCGCAATAAACCAAAGTGCATTGTCTGTAGGAGGCCCTGGCGCATGAATCTGGGCAGCGGGAACGACCTCGGACCACCAGGGGCCGAGAAAACCACCGACTCACGGGGCCGGACACTCATGGTCAGGGGAAAATCCAATATATATCTAGTGATATCTCGGGTGCTATTACAGATAGCCCAACAAATCAAAGTGCATTGTCTGTAGGAGGCCCTGCCGCATGAATCTGTGCAGCGGGAACGACCTCGGACCACCAGGGGCCGGGAAAACCACAGTCTCATGGGGCCGTACACTCATGGTCAGGGGAAAATTCAATATATATCTGGTGATATCTCGGGTGCTATTAGAGATAGCGCAATAAATCAAAGTGCATTGTCTGTAGGAGGCACTGGCGAATGAATCTGTGCCGCAGGAACGACCTCGGACCACCAGTGGCCGAGAAAATTACAGATATTCGGAATCCGTCACCCAAGGTCATGTAAAAATCCAGCATATATCTGGTGATATCTCGGGTGCTATTACAGATAGCGCAATAAACCAAAGTGCATTGTCTGTAGGAGGCCCTGGCGCATGAATCTGGGCAGCGGGAACGACGTCGGACCACCAGGGGACGAGAAAATCACCGTCTCATGGAGCCGGACACTCAGGGTCAGGGAAAAATCCAATATATATCTGGTGATATCTCGGGTGCTATTACAGATAGCGCAATAAACCAAAGTGCACTGTATGTAGGAGGCCCTGGCGCATGAATCTGGGCAGCGGGAACGACCTCGGACCACCAGGGGCCGAGAAAATCACCGTCTCATGGAGCCGGACACTCAGGGTCAGGGGAAAATCCCATATATATCTGGTGATATCTCGGGTGCTATTACAGATAGCCCAACAAATCAAAGTGCATTGTCTGTAGGAGGCCCTGCCGCATGAATCTGTGCAGCGGGAACGACCGCGGACCACCAGGGGCCGGGAAAACCACAGTCGAATGGGGCCGGACACTCAGGGTCAGGGGAAAATTCAATATATATCTGGTGATATCTCGGGTGCTATTAGAGATAGCGCAATAAATCAAAGTGCATTGTCTGTAGGAGGCACTGGCGAATGAATCTGTGCCGCAGGAACGACCTCGGACCACCAGTGGCCGAGAAAATTACAGATATTCGGAATCCGTCACCCAAGGTCATGTAAAAATCCAGCATATATCTGGTGATATCTCGGGTGCTATTACAGATAGCGCAATAAACCAAAGTGCATTGTCTGTAGGAGGCCCTGGCGCATGAATCTGTGAAGCGGGAACGACCTCGCACCACCAGGGGCCGAGGAAACCACCGTCTCATGGGGCCGGACACTCAGGGTCATGGAAAAATCCAATATATATATCTGGTGATATCTCGGGTGCTATTACAGATAGCGCAATAAATCAAAGTCCATTGTCTGTAGGAGGCCCTGGCGCATGAATCTGTGCAGCGGGAACGACCTCGGACAACCAGGGGCCGAGAAAACCGCAGTCTCACGGCTCCGGACACTCAGGGTCAGGGGAAAATCCAATATATATCTGGTGATATCTCGGGTGCTATTAGAGATAGCGCAATAAACCAAAGTGAATTATCTGCTGGAGGCCCTGGCGCATGAATCTGTACAGCGGGAACGACCTCGGACCACCAGGGGCCGAGAAAACCACCGTCTCATGGGGCCGGACATTCAGGTTCAGGGAAAAATCCAATATATATCTGGTGATATCTCGGGTGCTATTACAGATAGCGCAATAAATCAAAGTGCATTGTCTGTAGGAGGCCCTGGGGCATGAATTTGGCCAGCGGGATCGACCTCGGACCACCAGGGGCCGAGAAAACCACCGCCTCAGGGGGCCGGACACTCAGGGTCAGGGGAAAAGCCAATATATATCTGGTGATATCTCGGGTGCTATTAGAGATAGCGCAATAAACCAAATTGAATTATCTGCAGGAGGCCCTGGCGCATGCATCTGTGCAGCGGGAACGACGTCGGACCACCAGGGGCCGAGAAAACAACCGTCTCATGGGGCCGGACACTGAGGGTCAGGGGAAAATCCAATATATATCTAGTGATATCTCGGGTGCTATTAGAGATAGCGCAATAAACCAAAGTGAATTATCTGAAAGAGGCCCTGGCGCATGAATCTGTGCAGCGGGAACGACCTCGGACCACCAGGGGCCGAGACAACCACCGTCTCATGGGGCCGGACACTCAGGGTCAGGGAAAAATCCAATATATATCTGGTGGTATCTCGGGTGCTATTACAGATAGCGCCATAAATCAAAGTGCATTGTCTGTAAGCTGCCCTGGCGCATGAATCTGGGCAGCGGGAACGACCTCGGACAACCAGGGCCCGAGAAAACCAGCGTCACATGGGGCCGGACACTCAGGGTCAGGGGAAAATCCAATATAAATCTGGTGATATCTCGGCTGCTATTACAGATAGCGCAATAAATCAAAGTGGATTGTCTGCAGGAAGCCCTGGCGCATGATTCTGTGCAGCGGGAACGACCTGGGACCACCAGGGGCCGAGGAAATCACCGTCCCGTGGGGCCGGACACTCAGGGTCGGGGAAAAATCCAATATATATCTGGTGATATCTCGCGTGCTAGTAGAGATAGCGCAATAAACCAAAGTGCATTGTCTGCAGGAGGCCCTGGCGCATGAATCTGTGCGGCGGGAACGACCTCTGAACACCAGGGGCCGAGAAAACCACCGTCCCATGGGGCCGGACACTCAGGGTCAGGGGAAAATCCAATGTGTATCTGGTGATTTCTCGGGTGCTATTAGAGATAGCGCAATAAACCAAAGTGAATTATCTGCAGGAGGCCCTGGCGCATGCATCTGTGCAGCGGGAACGACGTCGGACCACCAGGGGCCGAGAAAACAACCGTCTCATTGGGCCGGACACTGAGGGTCAGGGGAAAATCCAATATATATCTGGTGATATCTCGGGTGCTATTAGAGATAGCGCAATAAACCAAAGTGAATTATCTGCAGGAGGCCCTGGCGCATGAATCTGTACAGCAGGAACGACCTCGGACCACCAGGGGCCGAGAAAACCACCGTCTCATGGGGCCGGACATTCAGGTTCAGGGAAAAATACAATATATATCTGGTGATATCTCGGGTGCTATTACAGATAGCGCAATAAATCAAAGTGCATTGTCTGTAAGAGGCCCTGGGGCATGAATCTGGCCAGCGGGAACGACCTCGGACCACCAGGGGCCGAGAAAACCACCGTCACATGGGGCCGGACACTCAGGGTCAGGGGAAAATCCAATATATATCTGGTGATATCTCGGGTACTATTACAGATAGCGCAATAAATCAGAGTCCATTGTCTGTAGGAGGCCCTGGCGCATGAATCTGTGCAGCGGGAACGACCTCGGACCACCAGGGGCCGAGAAAACCGCAGTCTCACGGGGCCGGACACTCAGGGTCAGTGGAAAATCCAATACATATCTGGTGATATCTCGGGTGCTATTAGAGATAGCGCAATAAACCATAGTGAATTATCTGCAGGAGGCCCTGGCGCATGAATCTGTGCATCGCGAACGACCTCGGACCACTAGGGGCCGAGAAAACCACCGTCTCATGGGGCCGGACATTCAGTGTCAGGGAAAAATCCAATATATATCTGGTGATATCTCGGGTGCTATTACAGATAGCGCAATAAATCAAAGTGCTTTGTCTGTAGGAGGCCCTGGCGCATGAATCTGGCAAGCGGGAACGACCTCGGACAACCAGGGGCCGAGGAAACCACCGTCCCATGGGGCCGGACACACAGGGTCAGGGGAAAAGCCAATAAATATCTGGTGATATCTCGGGTGCTATTAGAGATAGCGCAATAAACCAAAGTGAATTATCTGCAGGAGGCCCTGGCGCATAAATCTGTGCAGCGGGAACGACCTGGGACCACCAGGGGCCGAGAAAACCACCGACACATGGGGCCGCACTCCCAAGGTCATGTAAAAACCCAGGATGTATCTGATGATATCTCGGGTGCTATTAGAGATAGCGCAATAAACCAAAGTGAATTATCTGCAGGAGGCCCTGGCGCATGAATCTGTGCAGCGGGAACGACCTCGGACCACCAGGTGCCGAGACAACCACCGTCTCATGGGGCCGGACACTCAGGGTCGTGGGAAAATCCAATATATATATGGTGATATCTCGGGTGCTATTACAGATAGCGCAATAAATCGAAGTGCATTGTCTGTAGGAGGCCCTGGCGCATGAATCTGTGCAGCGGGATCTACCTCGGACCACGAGGGACCGAGAAAACCATCGACACATGGGGCCGGACACTCAGAGTCAGGGGAAAATCCAATATAAATCTGGTGATATCTCGGGTACTATTACAGATAGCGCAATAAATCAAAGTGCATTGTCTGCAGGAGGCCCTGGCGCATAAATCTGTGCAGCGGGAACGACCTCGGACCACCAGGGGCCGAGAAAACCACCGTCTCATGGAGTCCGACTGTCAGGGTCAGGGAAAAATCCAATATATATCTGGTGATATCTCGGGTGGTATTAGAGATAGCGCAATAAATCAAAGTGAATTATCTGCAGGGGACCCTGTCGCATGAATCTGTGCAGCGGGAACGACCTCGGACCACCAGGGGCCGAGAAAACCACCGTCTCATGGGGCGGGACACTCAGGGTCAGGGAAAAATCCAATATATATCAGGTGGTATCTCGGGTGCTATTACAGATAGCCCAATAAATCAAAGTGCATTGTCTGTAAGCTGCCCTGGCGCATGAATCTGTGCAGCGGGAACGACCTCGGACCACCAGGGGCCGAGAAAACCACCGTCTCATGGGGCCGGACACTCAGGGTCATGTAAGAATCCAGCATATATCTGGTGATATCTCGGGTGCTATTAGAGATAGCGCAATAAACCAAAGTGCATTGTCTGTAGAATGCCCTGGCGCATGAATCAGTGCGGCGGGAACGACCTCGGACCACCAGGGGCCGAGAAAACCACCGTCACATGGGGCCGGACACTCAGGATCAGGGGAAAATCCAATATATATCTGGTGATATCTCTGGTGCTCTTACAGATAGCGCACTAAACCAAAGTGAATCATCTGCAGCGGGCCCTGGAGCATGAATCTATGCAGCGGGAACGAACTCGGATCACCAGGGGCCGAGAAAATTACAGATATTCGGAATCCGTCACCCAAGGTCATGTAAAAATCCAGCATATATCTGGTGATATCTCGGGTGCTATTAGAGATAGCGCAATAAACCAAAGTGAATTGTCTGCAGGAGGCCCTGGCGCATGAATCTGTGCAGCGGGAACGACCTCGGATGAGCAGGGGCCGAGAAAACCACCATCTCATGGGGCCGGACACTCAGGGTCGGCGAAAAATCCAATATATATCGGGTGATATCTCCGGTGCTATTATCGATAGCGCAATAAACCAAAGTGAATTATCTGCAGGAGGCCAGGGCGCATGAATCTGTGCAGCGGGATCGACCTCGGACCACCAGGGGCCGAGAAAATCAAAGTCTCATGGGGCCGGACTGTCAGGGTCAGGGAAAAATCCAATATATATCTCGTGATATCTCGGGTGCTATTAGCGATAGCTCAATAAATCAAAGTGAATTATCTGCAGGGGACCCTGTCGCATGAATCTGTGCAGCGGGAACGACCTCGGACCACCAGGGGCCGAGAAAACCACCGTCTCATGGGGCCGGACACTCAGGGTCATGTAAGAATCCAGCATATATCTGGTGATATCTCGGGTGCTATTAGAGATAGCGCAATAAACCAAAGTGCATTGTCTGTAGAAGGCCCTGGCGCATGAATCTGTGCGGCGGGAACGACCTCTGACCACCAGGGGCCGAGAAAACCACCGTCTCATGGGGCCGGACACACAGGGTCAGGGGAAAAGCCAATAAATATCTGGTGATATCTCGGGTGCTATTAGAGATTGCGCAATAAACCGAAGTGAATTATCTGCAGGAGGCCGTGGCGCATGCATCTGTGCAGCGGGAACGACGTCGGACCACCAGGGGCCGAGAAAACAACCGTCTCATGGGGCCGGACACTCAGGGTCAGGGAAAAATCCAATATATATCTGGTGATATCTTGGTTGCTATTAGAGATAGCGCAATAAACCAAAGTGAATTATCTGCAGGAGGCCCTGGCGCATGCATCTGTGCAGCGGGAACGACCTCCGACCACCAGGGGCCGACACAACCACCGTCTCATGGGACCGGACACTCAGGGTCAGGGAAAAATCCGATATATATGTGGTGATATCTCGGGTGCTATTACAGATAGCCCAATAAATCAATGTGTATTTTCTGTAGGAGGCCCTGGCGCATGAATCTGTGCAGCGGCAACGACCTCGGACCACCAGGGGCCGAGAAAACCACCGTCTCATGGGGCCGGACACTCAGGGTCAGGGAAAAATAAAATATATATCTGGTGGTATCTTGGGTGCTATTACAGATAGCGCAATAAATGAAAGTGCATTGTCTGTAAGCTGCCCTGGCGCATGAATCTGGGCAGCGGGAACGACCTCGGACCACCAGGGGCCGAGAAAATCACCGTCTCGTAGGGCCGGACTGTCAGGGTCAGGGAAAAATCCAATATATATCTGGTGATATCTCGGGTGCTATTACAGATAGCGCAATAAACCAAAGTGCATTGCCTGTAGGAGGCCCTGGCGCATGAACCTGTGCAGCGGGAACGACCTCGGACCACCAGGGTCCGAGAAAACTACCGTCTCATGGGGCCGGACACTCAGGGTCGGCGAAAAATCCAATATATATCTGGTGATATCTCGGGTGCTATTAGAGATAGCGCAATAAACCAAAGTGAATTGTCTGCAAGAGGCCCTGGCGCATGATTCTGTGCAGCGGGAACGACCTCGGACCACCAGGGGCCGAGAAAACCACCGACACATGGGGCCGCACTCCCAAGGTCATGTAAAAACCCAGGATGTATCTGATGATATCTCGGGTGCTATTAGAGATAGCGCAATAAACAAAAGTGCATTGTCTGTAGGTGGCACTGGCGAGTGAATCTGTGCAGCGGGAACGACCTCGGATAACCAGGGCCCGAGAAAACCACCGTCTCATGGGGCCGGCCGCTCAGGGTCGGGGAAAAATCCAATATACATCTGGTGATATCTCGGGTGCTATTAGAGATAGCGCAATAAACCAAAGTGAATTATCTGCAGGACGCCCTGGCGCATGAATCTGTGCAGCGGGAACGACCTCGGACCACCAGGGGCCGAGAAAACCAAAGTCTCATGGGGCCGGACACTCAGGGTCGGCGAAAAATCCAATATATATCTGGTGATATCTCGGGTGCTATTAGAGATAGCGCAATAAACCAAAGTGAATTATCTGCAGGAGTCCCTGGCGCATGCATCTGTGCAGCGGGAACTACCTCGGACCACCAGGGGTCGAGAAAACCACCGTCTCATGGGGCCAGACACTCAGGGTCAGGGAAAAGTCAAATATATATCTGGTGATATCTCGGGTGCTATTAGAGATAGCGCAATAAACCAAAGTGAATTATCTGCAGGAGGCCCTGGCGCATGAATCTGTGAAGCGGGAACGACCTCCGACCACCAGGGGGCGAGAAAACCACCGTCTCATGGGGCCGGACTGTGGGGGTCAGGGAAAAATCCATTATATATCTGGTGATATCTCGGGGGCTATTAGATATAGCGCGATAAATCAAATTGCATTGTCTGCAGGAAGCCCTGGCGCATGATTCTGTGCAGTGGGAACGACCTCGGAACACCAGGAGCCGAGAAAATTACAGATATTCGGAATCCGTCACCCAAGGTCATGTAATAATCCAGCATATATCTGGTGATATCTCGGGTGCTATTAGAGATAGCCCAATAAACCAAAGTGAATTATCTGCAGGAGGCCCTGGCGCATGAATCTGTTCAGCAGGAACGACCTCGGATCACCAGGGTCCGAGAAAACCACCGTCTCATGGGGCCGGACAATCAGGGTCGGCGAAAAATCCAATATATATCGGGTGATATCTCCGGTGCTATTATCGATAGCGCAATAAACCAAAGTGAATTATCTGCAGGAGGCCAGGGCGCATGAATCTGTGCAGCGGGAACGACCTCGGACCACCAGGGGGCGAGAAAACCACCGTCTCATAGGGCCGGACTGTCTGGGTCAGGGAAAAATCCATTATATATCTGGTGATATCTCGGGTGCTATTAGAGATAGCGCAATAAACCAAAGTGCATTGTCTGTAGAAGGCCCTGGCGCATGAATCTGTGCGGCGGGAACGACCTCTGACCACCAGGGGCCGAGAAAACCACCGTCTCATGGGACCGGACACTCAGGGTCAGGGAAAAATCCGATATATATGTGGTGATATCTCGGGTGCTATTACAGATAGCCCAATAAATCGATGTGTATTTTCTGTAGGAGGCCCTGGCGCATGAATCTGTGCAGCGGCAACGACCTCGGACCACCAGGGGCCGAGAAAACCACCGTCTCATGGGGCCGGACACTCAGGGTCAGGGAAAAATAAAATATATATCTGGTGGTATCTTGGGTGCTATTACAGATAGCGCAATAAACAAAAGTGCATTGTCTGTAGGAGGCCCTTGCGAATGAATCTGTACCGCAGGAACGACCTCGGACCACCAGTGGCTGAGAAAATTACAGATTTTCGGAATCCATCACCAAAGGTCATGTAAAAATCCAGCAAATATCTGGTGATATCTCGGGTGCTATGAGAGATAGCGCAATAAACCAAAGTGCATTGTCTGTAGGAGGCCCTGGCGCATGAATCTGGGCAGCGGGAACAACCTAGGACCACCAGGGGCCGAGAAAACCACCGACTCACGGGGCCGGACACTCAGGGTCAGGGGAAAATCCAATATATATCTGGTGATATCTCGGGTGCTATTAGAGATAGCGCAATAAACCAAAGTGAATTATCTGCAGGAGGCCCTGGCGCATGCATCTGTGCAGCGGGAACGCCCTCGGACCACCAGGGGCCAAGAAAACCACCGTCTCATGGGTCCGGATACTCTGGGTCAGGGGAAAATCCAATATATATCTGGTGATATCTCGGGTGCTATTACGGATAGCCCAATAAATCAAAGTGCATTGTCTGTAGGAGGCCCTGCCGCATGAATCTGTGCAGCGGGAACGACCTCGGACCACCAGAGGCCGGGAAAACCACAGTCTCATGGGGCCGGACTCTCAGGGTCAGGGGAAAATCCAATATATATCTGGTTATATCTCTGGTGCTATTGCAGATAGCGCAATGAACCAAAGTGCATTGTCTGTAGGAGGCCCTTGCGAATGAATCTGTGCCGCAGGAACGACCTCGAACCACCAGTGGCCGAGAAAACCACCGTCTCATGGGTCCGGACAATCAGGGTCAGGGGAAAACCCAATATATATCTGGCGATATCTCGGGTTCTATTACAGATAGCGCAATAAACCAAAGTGCATTGTCTGTAGGAGGCCCTGGCGCATGAATCTGGGCAGCGGGAACGACGTCGGACCACCAGGGGACGAGAAAATCACCGTCTCATGGAGCCGGACACTCAGGGTCAGGGAAAAATCCAGCATATATATGGTGATATCTCGGGTGCTATTACAGATAGCGCAATAAACCAAAGTGCATTGTCTGTAGGAGGCCCTGGCGCATGAATCTGGGCAGCGGGAACGACGTCGGACCACCAGGGGCCGAGAAAATCACCGTCTCATGGAGCCGGACACTCAGGGTCAGGGAAAAATCCAATATATATCTGGTGATATCTCGGGTGCTATTACAGATAGCGCAATAAACCAAAGTGCACTGTCTGTAGGAGGCCGTGGCGCATGAATCTGGGCAGCGGGAACGACCTCGGACCACCAGGGGCCGAGAAAACCACCGTCTCATGGGTCCGGACACTCAGGGTCAGGGGAAAATCCAATATATATCTGGTTATATCTCTGGTGCTATTGCAGATAGCGCAATGAACCAAAGTGCATTGTCTGTAGGAGGCCCTTGCGAATGAATCTGTGCCGCAGGAACGACCTCGAACCACCAGTGGCCGAGAAAACCACCGTCTCATGGGTCCGGACAATCAGGGTCAGGGGAAAACCCAATATATATCTGGCGATATCTCGGGTTCTATTACAGATAGCGCAATAAACCAAAGTGCATTGTCTGTAGGAGGCCCTGGCGCATGAATCTGGGCAGCGGGAACGACTTCGGACCACCAGGGGCCGAGAAAACCACCGTCTCATGGGTCCGGATACTCTGGGTCAGGGGAAAATCCAATATATATCTGGTGATATCTCGGGTGCTATTACAGATAGCGCAATAAATCAAAGTGCATTGTCTGTAGGAGGCCCAGGCGAATGAATCTGTGCAGCGGGAACGACCTCGTACCACCAGAGGCCGAGAAAACCACCGTCTCATGGGTCCGGACACTCAGGGTCAGGGGAAAATCCAATATATATCTGGTGATATCTCGGGTGCTATTAGAGATAGCGCAATAAACCAAAGTGAATTATCTGCAGGAGGCCCTGGTGCATGCATCTGTGCAGCGGGAACGACCTCGGACCACCAGTGGCCGAGAAAATTACAGATATTCGGAATCCGTCACCCAAGATCATGTAAAAATCCAGCAAATATCTGGTGATATCTTGGGTGCTATTAGAGATAGCGCAAAAAACCAAAGTGCATTGTCTGTAGGAGGCCCTAGCGCATGAATCTGGGCAGCGGGAACGACCTCGGACCACCAGGGGCCGAGAAAATCACCGTCTCATGGAGCCGGACACTCAGGGTCAGGGAGAAATCCAATATATATCTGGTGATATCTCGGGTGCTATTACAGATAGCGCAATAAATCAAAGTGCATTGTCTGTAGGAGGCCCAGGCGAATGAATCTGTGCAGCGGGAACGACCTCGGACCACCAGGGGCCGAGAAAACCACCGTCTCATGGCACCGGACACTCAGGGTCAGGGAAAAATCCAATATATATCTGGTTATATCTCTGGTGCTATTGCAGATAGCGCAATGAACCAAAGTGCATTGTCTGTAGGAGGCCCTTGCGAATGAATCTGTGCCGCAGGAACGACCTCGAACCACCAGTGGCCGAGAAAACCACCGTCTCATGGGTCCGGACAATCAGGGTCAGGGGAAAACCCAATATATATCTGGCGATATCTCGGGTTCTATTACAGATAGCGCAATAAACCAAAGTGCATTGTCTGTAGGAGGCCCTGGCGCATGAATCTGGGCAGCGGGAACGACCTCGGACCACCAGGGGCCGAGAAAACCACCGTCTCATGGGTCCGGATACTCTGGGTCAGGGGAAAATCCAATATATATCTGGTGATATCTCGGGTGCTATTACAGATAGCGCAATAAATCAAAGTGCATTGTCTGTAGGAGGCCCAGGCGAATGAATCTGTGCAGCGGGAACGACCTCGTACCACCAGAGGCCGAGAAAACCACCGTCTCATGGGTCCGGACACTCAGGGTCAGGGGAAAATCCAATATATATCTGGTGATATCTCGGGTGCTATTAGAGATAGCGCAATAAACCAAAGTGAATTATCTGCAGGAGGCCCTGGTGCATGCATCTGTGCAGCGGGAACGACCTCGGACCACCAGTGGCCGAGAAAATTACAGATATTCGGAATCCGTCACCCAAGATCATGTAAAAATCCAGCAAATATCTGGTGATATCTTGGGTGCTATTAGAGATAGCGCAAAAAACCAAAGTGCATTGTCTGTAGGAGGCCCTAGCGCATGAATCTGGGCAGCGGGAACCACCTCGGACCACCAGGGGCCGAGAAAATCACCGTCTCATGGAGCCGGACACTCAGGGTCAGGGAGAAATCCAATATATATCTGGTGATATCTCGGGTGCTATTACAGATAGCGCAATAAATCAAAGTGCATTGTCTGTAGGAGGCCCAGGCGAATGAATCTGTGCAGCGGGAACGACCTCGGACCACCAGGGGCCGAGAAAACCACCGTCTCATGGCGCCGGACACTCAGGGTCAGGGAAAAATCCAATATATATCTGGTGATATCTCGGGTGCTATTAGAGATAGCGCAATAAATCAAAGTGCATTGTCTGTAGGAGGCCCAGGCGCATGAATCTGGCCAGCGGGAACGACCTCGAACCACCAGGGGCCGAGAAAACCACAGTCTCATGGGGCCGGACACTCAGGGTCAGGGGAAAATCCAATATATATCTGGTGATATCTCGGGTGCTATTACAGATAGCGCAATAAACCAAAGTGCACTGTCTGTAGGAGGCCCTGGCGCATGAATCTGGGCAGCGGGAACGTGCTCGGACCACCAGGGGCCGAGAAAACCACCGTCTAATGGGTCCGGACACTCAGGGTCAGGGGAAAATCCAATATATATCTGGTGATATCTCGGGTGCTATTACAGTTAGCGCAATAAACCAAAGTGCATTGTCTGTAGGAGGTCCTTGCGAATGAATCTGTGCCGCAGGAACGACCTCGGACCACCAGGGGCCCAGAAAACCACCGTCTCATGGGTCCGGACACTCAGGGTCAGGGGAAAATCCAATATATATCTGGTGATATCTCGGCTGCTATTACAGATAGCGCAATAAATCAAAGTGCATTGTCTGTAGGAGGCCCAGGCGAATGAATCTGGCCAGCAGGAACGACCTCCGACCACCAGGGGCCGAGAAAACCACCGTCTCATGGGGCCGGACACTCAGGGTCAGGGGAAAATCCAATATATATCTGGTGATATCTCGGGTGCTATTACAGATAGCGCAATAAATCAAAGTGCATTGTCTGTAGGAGGCCCAGGCGAATGAATCTGTGCAGCGGGAACGACCTCGGACCACCAGAGGCCGAGAAAACCACCGTCTCATGGGTCCGGACACTCAGGGTCAGGGAGAAATCCAATATATATCTGGTGATATCTCGGGTGCTATTACAGATAGCGCAATAAACCAAAGTGCATTGTCTGTAGGAGGCCCTTGCGAATGAATCTGTACCGCAGGAACGACCTCGGACCACCAGTGGCTGAGAAAATTACAGATATTCGGAATCCGTCACCAAAGGTCATGTAAAAATCCAGCAAATATCTGGTGATATCTCGGGTGCTATTAGAGATAGCGCAATAAACCAAAGTGCATTGTCTGTAGGAGGCCCTGGCGCATGAATCTGGGCAGCGGGAACAACCTAGGACCACCAGGGGCCGAGAAAACCACCGACTCACGGGGCCGGACACTCAGGGTCAGGGGAAAATCCAATATATATCTGGTGATATCTCGTGTGCTATTAGAGATAGCGCAGTAAACCAAAGTGAATTATCTGCAGGAGGCCCTGGCGCATGCATCTGTGCAGCGGGAACGCCCTCGGACCACCAGGGGCCAAGAAAACCACCGTCTCATGGCGCCGGACACTCAGGGTCAGGGAAAAATCCAATATATATCTGGTGATATCTCGGGTGCTATTAGAGATAGCGCACTAAATCAAAGTGGATTGTCTGTAGGAGGCCCAGGCGCATGAATCTGGCCAGCGGGAACGACCTAGGACCACCAGGGGCCGAGAAAACCACAGTCTCATGGGGCCGGACACTCAGGGTCAGGGGAAAATCCAATATATATCTGGTGATATCTCGGGTGCTATTACCGATAGCCCAATAAATCAATGTGCATTTTCTGTAGGAGGCCCTGGCGCATGAATTTGTGCAGCGGGAACGACCTCGGACCACCAGGGGCCGAGACAACCACAGTCTCATGGGGCCGGACACTCAGGGTCAGGGGAAAATTCAATATATATCTGGTGATATCTCGGGTGCTATTAGAGATAGCGCATTAAACCAAAGTGAATTATCTGCAGGAGGCCCTGGCGCATGAATCTGTGCAGCGGGAACGACCTCGGACCACCAGGGGCCGAGAAAACCACAGACTCACGGGGCCGGACACTCAGGGTCAGGAGAAAATCCAATATATATCTGGTGATATCTCGGGTGCTATTACAGATATGCGCAATAAACCAAAGTGAATTATCTGCAGGAGGCCCTGGCGCATGCATCTGTGCAGCGGGAACGCCCTCGGACCACCAGGGGCCAAGAAAACCACCGTCTCATGGCGCCGGACACTCAGGGTCAGGGAAAAATCCAATATATATCTGGTGATATCTCGGGTGCTATTAGAGATAGCGCACTAAATCAAAGTGCATTGTCTGTAGGAGGCCCAGGCTCATGAATCTGGCCAGCGGGAACGACCTCGGACCACGAGGGGCCGAGAAAACCACAGTCTCATGGGGCCGGACACTCAGGGTCAGGGGAAAATCCAATATATATCTGGTGATATCTAGGGTGCTATTACAGATAGCGCAATAAATCAAAGTGCATTGTCTGTAGGAGGCCCAGGCGAATGAATCTGTGCAGCGGGAAGGACCTCGGACCACCAGGGGCCGAGAAAATCACCGTCTCATGGGGCCGGACACTCAGGGTCAGGGAAAAATCCAATATATATCTGGTGATATCTCGGGTGCTATTACAGATAGCGCAATAAATCAAAGTGCATTGTCTGTAGGAGGCCCAGGCGAATGAATCTGTGCAGCGGGAACGACCTCGGACCACCAGGGGCCGAGAAAACCACCGTCTCATGGGTCCGGACACTCAGGGTCAGGGGAAAATCCAATATATATCTGGTGATATCTCGGGTGCTATTACAGATAGCGCTATAAACCAAAGTGCATTGTCTGTAGGTGGCACTGGCGAATGAATCTGTGCCGCAGGAACGACCTCGGACCACCAGTAGCCGAGAAAATTACAGATATTCGGAATCCGTCACGCAAGGTCATGTAAAAATCCAGCATATATCTGGTGATATCTCGGGTGCTATTACAGATAGCGCAATAAATCAAAGTGCATTGTCTGTAGGAGGCCCTAACGCATGAATCTGGGCAGCGGGAACGACCTCGGACCACGAGGGGCCAAGAAAACCACCGACTCACGGGGCCGGACTCTCAGGGTCAGGGGAAAATCCAATATATATCTGGTGATATCTCGTGTGCTATTAGAGATAGCGCAATAAACCAAAGTGCATTGTCTGTAGGAGGCCCAGGCGAATGAATCTGGCCAGCGGGAACGACCTCGGACCACCAGGGGCCGAGAAAACCACCGACTCACGGGGCCGGACACTCAGGGTCAGGGGAAAATCCAATATATATCTGGTGATATCTCGTGTGCTATTAGAGATAGCGCAGTAAACCAAAGTGAATTATCTGCAGGAGGCCCTGGCGCATGCATCTGTGCAGCGGGAACGCCCTCGGACCACCAGGGGCCAAGAAAACCACCGTCTCATGGCGCCGGACACTCAGGGTCAGGGAAAAATCCAATATATATCTGGTGATATCTCGGGTGCTATTAGAGATAGCGCACTAAATCAAAGTGGATTGTCTGTAGGAGGCCCAGGCGCATGAATCTGGCCAGCGGGAACGACCTAGGACCACCAGGGGCCGAGAAAACCACAGTCTCATGGGGCCGGACACTCAGGGTCAGGGGAAAATCCAATATATATCTGGTGATATCTCGGGTGCTATTACCGATAGCCCAATAAATCAATGTGCATTTTCTGTAGGAGGCCCTGGCGCATGAATTTGTGCAGCGGGAACGACCTCGGACCACCAGGGGCCGAGACAACCACAGTCTCATGGGGCCGGACACTCAGGGTCAGGGGAAAATTCAATATATATCTGGTGATATCTCGGGTGCTATTAGAGATAGCGCATTAAACCAAAGTGAATTATCTGCAGGAGGCCCTGGCGCATGAATCTGTGCAGCGGGAACGACCTCGGACCACCAGGGGCCGAGAAAACCACAGACTCACGGGGCCGGACACTCAGGGTCAGGAGAAAATCCAATATATATCTGGTGATATCTCGGGTGCTATTACAGATATGCGCAATAAACCAAAGTGAATTATCTGCAGGAGGCCCTGGCGCATGCATCTGTGCAGCGGGAACGCCCTCGGACCACCAGGGGCCAAGAAAACCACCGTCTCATGGCGCCGGACACTCAGGGTCAGGGAAAAATCCAATATATATCTGGTGATATCTCGGGTGCTATTAGAGATAGCGCACTAAATCAAAGTGCATTGTCTGTAGGAGGCCCAGGCTCATGAATCTGGCCAGCGGGAACGACCTCGGACCACGAGGGGCCGAGAAAACCACAGTCTCATGGGGCCGGACACTCAGGGTCAGGGGAAAATCCAATATATATCTGGTGATATCTAGGGTGCTATTACAGATAGCGCAATAAATCAAAGTGCATTGTCTGTAGGAGGCCCAGGCGAATGAATCTGTGCAGCGGGAAGGACCTCGGACCACCAGGGGCCGAGAAAATCACCGTCTCATGGGGCCGGACACTCAGGGTCAGGGAAAAATCCAATATATATCTGGTGATATCTCGGGTGCTATTACAGATAGCGCAATAAATCAAAGTGCATTGTCTGTAGGAGGCCCAGGCGAATGAATCTGTGCAGCGGGAACGACCTCGGACCACCAGGGGCCGAGAAAACCACCGTCTCATGGGTCCGGACACTCAGGGTCAGGGGAAAATCCAATATATATCTGGTGATATCTCGGGTGCTATTACAGATAGCGCTATAAACCAAAGTGCATTGTCTGTAGGTGGCACTGGCGAATGAATCTGTGCCGCAGGAACGACCTCGGACCACCAGTAGCCGAGAAAATTACAGATATTCGGAATCCGTCACGCAAGGTCATGTAAAAATCCAGCATATATCTGGTGATATCTCGGGTGCTATTACAGATAGCGCAATAAATCAAAGTGCATTGTCTGTAGGAGGCCCTAACGCATGAATCTGGGCAGCGGGAACGACCTCGGACCACGAGGGGCCAAGAAAACCACCGACTCACGGGGCCGGACTCTCAGGGTCAGGGGAAAATCCAATATATATCTGGTGATATCTCGTGTGCTATTAGAGATAGCGCAATAAACCAAAGTGCATTGTCTGTAGGAGGCCCAGGCGAATGAATCTGGCCAGCGGGAACGACCTCGGACCACCAGGGGCCGAGAAAACCACCGTCTCATGGGTCCGGACACTCAGGGTCAGGGGAAAATCCAATATATATCTGGTGATATCTCGGGTGCTATTACAGATAGCGCAATAAACCAAAGTGCACTGTCTGTAGGAGGCCCTGGCGCATGAATCTGAGCAGCGGGAACGACCTCGGACCACCAGGGGCCGAGAAAAACACCGTCTCATGGGTCCGGACACTCAGGGTCAGGGGAAAATCCAATATATATCTGGTGATATCTCGGGTGCTATTACAGATAGCGCAATAAATCAAAGTGCATTGTCTATAGGAGGCCCAGGCGAATGAATCTGTGCAGCGGGAACGACCTCGGGCCACCAGAGGCCGAGAAAACCATCGTCTCATGGGTCCGGACACTCAGGGTCATGGGAAAATCCAATATACATCTGGTGATATCTCGGGTGCTATTAGAGATAGCGCAATAAACCAAAGTGCATTGTCTGTAGGAGGCCCAGGCGCATGAATCTGGCCAGCGGGAACGACCTCGGACCACCAGGGGCCGAGAAAACCACCGTCTCATGGGTCCGGACACTCAGGGTCAGGGGAAAATCCAATATATATCTGGTGATATCTCGGGTGCTATTACAGATAGCGCAATAAATCAAAGTGCATTGTCTGTTGGAGGCCCAGGCGAATGAATCTGGCCAGCAGGAACGACCTCCGACCTCCAGGGGCCGAGAAAACCACCGTCTCATGGGGCCGGACACTCAGGGTCAGGGGAAAATCCAATATATATCTGGTGATATCTCGGGTGCTATTACAGATAGCGCAATAAATCAAAGTGCATTGTCTATAGGAGGCCCTGCCGCATGAATCTGTGCAGCGGGAACGACCTCGGACCACCAGAGGCCGGGAAAACCAAAGTCTCATGGGGCCGGACACTCAGGGTCAGGGAAAAATCCAATATATATCTGGTGATATCTAGGGTGCTGTTAGAGATAGCGCAATAAACCAAAGTGAATTGTCTGCAGGAGGCCGTGGCGCATGATTCTGTGCAGCGGGAACCACCTCGGACCACCAGGGTCCGAGAAAACCACCGTCTCATGGGGCCGGACACTCAGGGTCGGGGAAAAGTCAAATATATATCTGGTGATATCTCGGGTGCTATTAGAGATAGCGCAATAAACCAAAGTGAATTATCTGCAGGAGGCCGTGGCGCATGAATCTGTGTTGCGGGAACGACCTCCGACCACCAGGGGGCGAGAAAACCACCGTCTCATGGGGCCGGACTGTGGGGGTCAGGGAAAAATCCATTATATATCTGGTGATATCTCGGGGGCTATTAGAGATAGCGCGATAAATCAAAGTGCATTGTCTGCAGGAAGCCCTGGCGCTTGATTCTGTGCAGCGGGAACGACCTCGGACCACCAGGAGCCGAGAAAATTACAGATATTCGGAATCCGTCACCCAAGGTCATGTAATAATCCAGCATATATCTGGTGATATCTCGGGTGCTATTAGAGATAGCCCAATAAACCAAAGTGAATTATCTGCAGGAGGCCCTGGCGCATGAATCTGTTCAGCGGGAACGACCTCGGATCACCAGGGTCCGATAAAACCACCGTCTCATGGGGCCGGACACTCAGGGTCGGCGAAAAATCCAATATATATCGGGTGATATCTCCGGTGCTATTATCGATAGCGCAATAAACCAAAGTGAATTATCTGCAGGAGGCCAGGGCGCATGAATCTGTGCAGCGGGAACGACCTCGGACCACCAGGGGGCGAGAAAACCACCGTCTCATAGGGCCGGACTGTCGGGGTCAGGGAAAAATCCATTATATATCTGGTGATATCTCGGGGGCTATTAGAGATAGCGCGATAAATCAAAGTGCATTGTCTGTAGGAGGCACTGGCGAATGAATCTGTGGAGCAGGAACTACCTCGGACCACCAGGGGCCGAGAAAATTACAGTTATTCGGAATCCGTCACCCATGGTCATGTAAAAATCCAGCATATATCTGGTGATATCTCGGGTGCTATTACAGATAGCGCAATAAACCAAAGTGAATTGTCTGCAGGAAACCCTGGCGCATGAATCTTTTCAGCGGGATCGAACTCGGACCACGAGGGAACGAGAAAACCATCGACACATGGGACCGGACACTCAGGGTCAGGGAAAAATCCAATATATATCTGGAGATATCTCGGGTGCTATTAGAGATAGCGCAATAAACCAAAGTGAATTATCTGCAGGAGGCCCTTGCGCATGAATCTGTGCCGCGGGAACGACGTGGGACCACCAGGGGCCGAGAAAACCACCGACACATGAGGCCGGACACCCAAGTTCATGTAAAAATCCAGAATATATCTGGTTATATCTCGGGTGCTATTACAGATAGCGCAATAAATCAAAGTGCATTGTCTGTAGGAGGCCCCGGCGCATGAATCTTTGCAGCGGGATCGACCTCAGACCACCAGGGGCCGAGAAAACCACCGACACATGGGGCCGGACACTCAGGGTCAGGGAAAAATCCATTATATATCTGGTGATATCTCGGGTGCTATTACAGATAGCGCGATAAATCACAGTGAATTATCTGCACGAGGCCCTTGCGCATGAATCAGTGCAGCGGGAACGACGTCGGACCACCAGGGGCCGAGAAAACCACCGACACATGAGGCCGAACACCCAAGGTCATGTAAAAATCCAGAATATATCTGGTGATATCTCGGGTGCTATTATAGATAGCGCAATAAATCAAAGTGCATTGTCTGCAGGAGGCCCTGTCGTATGAATCTGTGCAGCGGGAACTACCTCAGACCACCAGGGACCCAGAAAATCACCGACACATGGGGCCGGACTGTCAAGGTCAGGCTAAAATCCAATATATATCTGGTGATATCTCGGGTGCTATTAGAGGTAGCCTAATAAATCAAAGTGCATTGTCCGTATGAGACCCTTGCGCATGAATCTGTGCAGCGGGTACGACCTCGGACCACCAGGGACCGAGAAAACCACCGACTCATGGGGCCGGATACTAAGGGGAAGGGAAAAATCCAATATATATCTGGTGATATCTCGGGTGCTATTAGAGATAGCGCAATAAACCAAAGTGAATTATCTGCAGCAGGCCCTGGCGCATGGATCTGTGCAGCGGGAACGACCTCGGATCACCAGGGTCCGAGAAAACCACCGTCTCATGAGGCCGGACACTCAGGGTCGGGGAAAAATCCAATATATATCTGGTGATATCTCGGGTGCTATTACAGATATGCGGAATAAATCAAAGTGCATTATCTGTAGGAGGCCCAGGCGAATGAATCTGTGCAGCGGGAACGACCTCGGACCACCAGGGACCGAGAAAATCACCGTCTCATGGAGCCGGACACTCAGGGTCAGGGAAAAATGCAATATATATCTGGTGATATCTCGGGTGCTATTACAGATATGCGCAATAAATCAAAGTGCATTGTCTGCAGGAGGCCCTAGCGCATGAATCTGTGCAGTGGGAACGACCTGGGACCACCAGGGGCCGAGAAAACTACCGACTCACGGGGCCGGACACTCAGGGTCAGGGGAAAATCCAATATATATCTGGTGATATCTCGGGTGCTATTACAGATAGCGCAATAAACCAAAGTGCATTGTCTGTAGGAGGCCCAGGCGAATGAATCTGTGCAGCGGGAACGACCTCGGACCACCAGAGGCCGAGAAAACCACCGTCTCATGGGTCCGGACACTCAGGGTCAGGGGAAAATCCAATATATATCTGGTGATATCACGGGTGCTATTAGAGATAGCGCAATAAACCAAAGTGAATTATCTGCAGGAGGCCCTGGTGCATGCATCTGTGCAGCGGGAACGACCTCGGACCACCAGGGGCCGAGAAAATTACAGATATTCGGAATCCGTCACACAAGGTCATATAAAAATCCAGCATCTATCTGATGATATCTCGGGTGCTGTTACAGATAGCGCAATAAACCAAAGTCAATTGTCTGCAGGAAGCCTTGGCGCATGAATCTGTGCAGCGGAATCGACCTCGGACCACCAGGGGCCGAGAAAACCACCGACAATTGGGGCCGGACACACAGGGTCGAGGAAAAATTCAATATATATCTGGTGATATCTCGGGTGCTATTGCAGATAGCGCAATAAATCAAAGTGCATTGTCTGTAGGAGGCCCTAGCCCATGAATCTGTGCAGCGGGAACGACCTCGGACCACCAAGGGCTGAGAAAATCACCGTCTCATGGGGCCGGACTGGCAGGGTCAGGGAAAAATCCAATATATATCTGGTGATATCTCGGGTGCTATTGCTGATAGCGCAATAAATCAAAGTGCATTGTCTGTAGGAGACCCTGGCGCATGAATCTGTGCAATGGGATCGACCTCGGACCACCAGGGGCCGAGAAAACCACCGACAATTGGGGCCGGACACACAGGGTCGAGGAAAAATTCAATATATATCTGGTGATATATCGGGTGCTCTTACAGATAGCGCACTAAACCAAAGTGAATTATCTGCAGGGGGCCCTGGCGCATGAATCTGTGCAGCGGGATCGACCTCGGACCACGAGGGACCGAGAAAAACATCGACACATGGGGCCGGACTGTCAGGGTCAAGGAAAAATCCAATATATATCTGGTGATATCTCGGGTGCTATTAGAGATAGCGCAATAAATCAAAGTGCATTGTCTGCAGGAGGCCCTAGCGCATGAATCTGTGCAGTGGGAACGACCTGGGACCACCAGGGGCCGAGAAAACTACCGTCTCATGGGGCCGGACACTCATTGTCAGTGGAAAATCCAATATATATATGGTGATATCTCGGGTGCTATTACAGATAGCACAATAAATCAAAGTGCATTGTCTGTAGCAGGCCCTGGCGCATGAATCTGTGTAGCGGGATCGACCTTGGACCACAAGGGTCCGAGAAAATCACCGTCTCATGGGGTCGGACTGGCAGGGTCAGGGAAAAATCCAATATATATCTGGTGATATCTCGGGTGCTATTAAAGATAGCGCAATAAATCAAAGTGCATTGTCTGTAGGAGGCCCTGGCGCATGAATCTGTGTCGCGGGATAGACCTCGGACCACCAGGGGCCGAGGAAATCACCGTCTCAAGGGGCCGGACAGACAGGGTCAGGGAAAAATCCAATATATATCTGGTGATATCTCGTGTGCTATTACAGATAGCGCAATAAATCAAAGTGCATTGTCTGTAGGAGGCCCTGGAGCGTGAATCTGTGCAGCGGGATCGACCTAGGACCACCAGGGGCCGAGAAAACCACCGTGTCATGGGGTCGGACACTCAGGGTCGGGGAAAAATCCCATATACATCTGGTGATATCTCGGGTGCTATTACAGATAGCGCAATAAATCAAAGTGCATTGTCTGTAGGAGGCCCTGGCGCATGAATCTGTGCAGCGGGATCGACCTCGGACCACCAGGGACCGAGAAAACCACCGTCTCATGGGGTCGGACGCTCAGGGTCAGGGAAAAATCCAATATATATCTGGTGATATCTCGGGTGCTATTAGGGATAGAGAAATAAATCAAAGTGCATTGTCTGCAGGAGGCCCTGGCGCATGAATCTGTGCAGCGGGAACGACCTCGGACCACCAGGGGCCGAGAAAACCACAGTCTCATGGGGTCGGACACTCAGGGTCAGGGAATAATCCAATATAAAT
This sequence comes from Nomia melanderi, assembly GCF_051020985.1. NCBI lineage: Eukaryota > Metazoa > Arthropoda > Insecta > Hymenoptera > Halictidae > Nomia > Nomia melanderi. Next base: position 2,515,248 of record NW_027475131.1, read on the forward strand.
CTGGTGATATCTCGGGTGCTATTACAGATAGCGCAATAAATCGAAGTGCATTGTCTGTAGGAGGCCCTGGCGCATGAATCTGTGCAGCGGGATCGACCTCGGACCACCAGGGGCCGAGAAAATCACCGTCTCATGGGGCCGGACTGTCAGGGTCAGGGAAAAATCCAATATATATCTGGTGATATCTCGGGTGCTATTAGTAATAGCGCAATAAATCAAAGTGAATTATCTGCAGGGGGCGCTGGCGCATGAATCTGTGCACCGGGATCGACCTCGACCCACCAGGGGCCGAGAAAACCACCGTCTCATGGGGCCGGACACTCATTGTCAGGGGAAAATCCAATATATATATATATGGTGATATCTCGGGTGCTATTACAGATACCACAATAAATCAAAGTGCATTGTCTGTAGGAGGCCCTGGCGCATGAATCTGTGCAGCGGGATCGACCTCGGACCACCAGGGGCCGAGAAAACCACCGTCTCATGGGGTCGGACACTCAGGGTCAGGGAAAAATCCAATTTATATCTGGTGATATCTCGGGTGCTATTAGGGATAGCGCAATAAATCAAAGTGAATTATCTGCATGGGGCCCTTGCGCATGAATCTGTGCAGCGGGAACGACCTCGGACCAGCAGGGGCCGAGGAAACCACCGTCTCATGGTGTCGGAGCCACAGAGTCATGGAAAAATCCAAAATATATCTGGTGATATCTCGGGTGCTATTACAGATAGCGCAATAAATCAATGTGCACTGTCTGTAGGAGGCCCTGGCGCATGAATCTGTGCAGCGGGATCGACCTCGGACCACCAGGGGCCGAGAAAATCACCGTCTCATGGGACCGGACTGTCAGGGTCAGGGAAAAATCCGATATATATCTGGTGATATCTCGGGTGCTATTAGAGATAGCGCAATAAATCAAAGTGAATTATCTGCATGGGGCCCTTGCGCATGAATCTGTGCAGCGGGATCTACCTGGGACCACGAGGGACCGAGAAAACCATCGACACATGGGGCCGGACTCTCAGGGTCAAGGAAAAATCCAATATATATCTGGTGATATCTCGGGTGCTATTAGAGATAGCGCAAAAAATCAAAGTGAATTATCTGCAGGGGGCCCTGGCGCATGAATCTGTGCAGCGGGAACGACCTCGGACCACCAGGGGCCGAGAAAACCACCGAGACATGGGGCCGGACACTCAGGGTCGGGGAAAAATTCAATATATATCTGGTGATATCTCGGGTCCTCTTACGGATAGCGCACTAAAACAAAGTGAATTATCCGCAGGCGGGCCTGGCGCATGATTCTGTGCAGCGGGAATGACCTCGGACCACCAGGGGCCTAGAAAACCACCGTCTCATGGGGCCGGAAATTCGGAGTCAGGGGAAAATCCAATATATATCTGGTGATATCTCGGGTGCTATTACAGATAGCGCAATAAACCGAAGTGCATTGTCTGCAGAAGGTCCTGGCGCATGAATCTGTGCAGCGGGAACGACCTCGGACCACCAGGGGCCGAGAAAACTACCGTCTCATGTTGCCGGACTGTCAGGGTCAGGGAAAAATCCAATATATATCTGGTGATATCTCGGGTGCTATTAGAGATAGCGGAATAAATCAAAGTGCATTGTCTGTAGGAGGCACTGGCGAATGAATCTGTGCAGCAGGAACGACCTCGGACCACCAGGCGCCGAGAAAATTACCGTCTCATGGGGCCGGACACTCAGGGTCATGGAAAAATCCAATATATATCTGGTGATATCTCGGGTGCTATTAAAGATAGCGCAATAAATCAAAGTGCATTGTCTGTAGGAGGCCCTGGCGCATGAATCTGTGCAGCGGGATCGACCTCGGACCACCAGGGGCCGAGAACATCACAGTCTCATGGGGCCGGACTGTCAGGGTCAGGGAAAAATCCAATATATATCTGGTGATATCTCGGGTGCTATTAGGGATAGCGGAATAAATCAAAGTGCATTGTCTGTAGCAGGCCCTGGCGCATGAATCTGTGCAGCGGGATCGACCTCGGACCACAAGGGTCCGAGAAAATCACCGTCTCATGGGGTCGGACACTCAGGGTCAGGGAAAAATCCAATTTATATCTGGTGATATCTCGGGTGCTATTAGGGATAGCGCAATAAATCAAAGTGAATTATCTGCATGGGGCCCTTGCGCATGAATCTGTGCAGCGGGAACGACCTCGGACCAGCAGGGGCCGAGGAAACCACCGTCTCATGGTGTCGGAGCCACAGAGTCATGGAAAAATCCAAAATATATCTGGTGATATCTCGGGTGCTATTACAGATAGCGCAATAAATCAATGTGCACTGTCTGTAGGAGGCCCTGGCGCATGAATCTGTGCAGCGGGATCGACCTCGGACCACCAGGGGCCGAGAAAATCACCGTCTCATGGGACCGGACTGTCAGGGTCAGGGAAAAATCCGATATATATCTGGTGATATCTCGGGTGCTATTAGAGATAGCGCAATAAATCAAAGTGAATTATCTGCATGGGGCCCTTGCGCATGAATCTGTGCAGCGGGATCTACCTGGGACCACGAGGGACCGAGAAAACCATCGACACATGGGGCCGGACTCTCAGGGTCAAGGAAAAATCCAATATATATCTGGTGATATCTCGGGTGCTATTAGAGATAGCGCAAAAAATCAAAGTGAATTATCTGCAGGGGGCCCTGGCGCATGAATCTGTGCAGCGGGAACGACCTCGGACCACCAGGGGCCGAGAAAACCACCGAGACATGGGGCCGGACACTCAGGGTCGGGGAAAAATTCAATATATATCTGGTGATATCTCGGGTCCTCTTACGGATAGCGCACTAAAACAAAGTGAATTATCCGCAGGCGGGCCTGGCGCATGATTCTGTGCAGCGGGAATGACCTCGGACCACCAGGGGCCTAGAAAACCACCGTCTCATGGGGCCGGAAATTCGGAGTCAGGGGAAAATCCAATATATATCTGGTGATATCTCGGGTGCTATTACAGATAGCGCAATAAACCGAAGTGCATTGTCTGCAGAAGGTCCTGGCGCATGAATCTGTGCAGCGGGAACGACCTCGGACCACCAGGGGCCGAGAAAACTACCGTCTCATGTTGCCGGACTGTCAGGGTCAGGGAAAAATCCAATATATATCTGGTGATATCTCGGGTGCTATTAGAGATAGCGGAATAAATCAAAGTGCATTGTCTGTAGGAGGCACTGGCGAATGAATCTGTGCAGCAGGAACGACCTCGGACCACCAGGCGCCGAGAAAATTACCGTCTCATGGGGCCGGACACTCAGGGTCATGGAAAAATCCAATATATATCTGGTGATATCTCGGGTGCTATTACAGATAGCGCAATAAAGCAAAGTGCATTGTCTGTAGGAGGCCCTGGCGCATGAATCTGTGCAGCGGGAACGGCCTAGGACCACCAGGGGCCGAGAAAACCACCGACACATGCGGCCGGCCTGTCAGGGTAAAGGGAAAATCCAATATATATCTGGTGACATCTCGGGTGCTATTAGAGATAGCGCAATAAACCAAAGTGCATTGTCTGCAGGAGGCCCTGGCGCATAAATCTGTGCCGCGGGATCGACCACGGACCACCAGGGGCCGAGAAAACCACCGACACATGGGGCCGGACACTCAGGGTCAGGAGAAAATCCAATATATATCTGGTGATATCTCGAGTGCTATTAGAGATAGCGCAATAAACCAAAGTGAATTATCTATAGGATGCACTGGCGCATGGATCTGTGTAGCGGGATCGACCTCGGACCACCAGGGACCGAGAAAAACATCGACACATGGGGCCGGACTGTCAGGGTCAAGGAAAAATCCAATATATATCTTTTGATATCACGGGTGCTATTAGAGATAGCGCAATATACCAAAGTGAATTATCTGCAGGAGGGCCTAGCGTATTAATCTGAGCAGCGGGAACGACCTCGGACCACCAGGGGCCGAGAAAACCACCGACACATGGGGCCGGACTGTCAGGGTCTGGGAAAAATCCAATATATATCTGGTGATATCTCGAGTGCTATTAGAGATAGCGCAATAAACCAAAGTGAATTATCTGCAGGAGGGCCTAGCGTATTAATCTGAGCAGCAGGAACGACCTCGGACCACCAGGCGCCGAGAAAATTACAGATATTCGGAATCCGTCACCTAATGTCATGTAAAAATCCAGCATATATCTGGTGACATCTCGGGTGCTCTTTCAGATAGCGCACTAAACCAAAGTGAATGATCTGCAGGGGGCCCTGGCGCATGAATATGTGCAGCGGGAACGACCTCGGAGCACCAGGGGCCGAGAAAACCACCGTCTCATGGGGCCGGACACTCATTGTCAGCGGAAAATCCAATATATATATGGTGATATCTAGGGTGCTATTACAGATAGCACAATAAATCAAAGTGCATTGTCTGTAGCAGGCCCTGGCGCATGAATCTGTGCAGCGGGATCGACCTCGGACCACAAGGGTCCGAGAAAATCACCGTCTCATGGGGTCGGACTGGCAGGGTCAGGGAAAAATCCAATATATATCTGGTGATATCTCGGGTGCTATTAAAGATAGCGCAATAAATCAAAGTGCATTGTCTGTAGGAGGCCCTGGCGCATGAATCTGTGTAGCGGGATAGACCTCGGACCACCAGGGGCCGAGGAAATCACCGTCTCATGGGGCCGGACAGACAGGGTCAGGGAAAAATCCAATATATATCTGGTGAAATCTCGTGTGCTATTACAGATAGCGCAATAAATCAAAGTGCATTGTCTGTAGGAGGCCCTGGAGCGTGAATCTGTGCAGCGGGATCGACCTAGGACCACCAGGGGCCGAGAAAACGACCGTGTCATGGGGTCGGACACTCAGGGTCGGGGAAAAATCCCATATACATCTGATGATATCTCGGGTGCTATTAAAGATAGCGCAATAAATCAAAGTGCATTGTCTGTAGGAGGCCCTGGCGCATGAATCTGTGCAGCGGGATCGACCTCGGACCACCAGGGGCCGAGAAAACCACCGTCTCATGGGGTCGGACGCTCAGGGTCAGGGAAAAATCCAATATATATCTGGTGATATCTCGGGTGCTATTAGGGATAGAGAAATAAATCAAAGTGCATTGTCTGCAGGAGGCCCTGGCGCATGAATCTGTGCAGCGGGATCGACCTCGGACCACCAGGGGCCGAGAAAATCACCGTCTCATGGGGCCGGACTGTCAGGGTCAGGGAAAAATCCAATATATATCTGGTGATATCTCGGGTGCTATTAGTAATAGCGCAATAAATCAAAGTGAATTATCTGCAGGGGGCGCTGGCGCATGAATCTGTGCACCGGGATCGACCTCGACCCACCAGGGGCCGAGAAAACCACCGTCTCATGGGGCCGGACACTCATTGTCAGGGGAAAATCCAATATATATATGGTGATATCTCGGGTGCTATTACAGATACCACAATAAATCAAAGTGCATTGTCTGTAGGAGGCCCTGGCGCATGAATCTGTGCAGCGGGATCGACCTCGGACCACCAGGGGCCGAGAAAACCACCGTCTCATGGGGTCGGACACTCAGGGTCAGGGAAAAATCCAATTTATATCTGGTGATATCTCGGGTGCTATTAGGGATAGCGAAATAAACCAATGTGCATTGTCTGCAGGAGGCCCTGGCGCATGAATCTGTGCAGCGGGATCGACCTCGGACCACCATGGGCCGAGAAAGTCACCGTCTCATGGGGCCGGACTGTCAGGGTCAGGGAAAAATCCGATATATATCTGGTGATATCTCGGGTGCTATTAGAGATAGCGCAATAAATCAAAGTGAATTATCTGCATGGGGCCCTTGCGCATGAATCTGTGCAGCGGGATCTACCTGGGACCACGAGGGACCGAGAAAACCATCGACACATGGGGCCGGACTCTCAGGGTCAAGGAAAAATCCAATATATATCTGGTGATATCTCGGGTGCTATTAGAGATAGCGCAAAAAATCAAAGTGAATTATCTGCAGGGGGCCCTGGCGCATGAATCTGTGCAGCGGGAACGACCTCGGACCACCAGGGGCCGAGAAAATCACCGTCTCATGGGGCCGGAATGTCAGGGTCAGGGAAAAATCCGATATATATCTGGTGATATCTCGGGTGCTATTAGAGATAGCGCAATAAATCAAAGTGAATTATCTGCATGTGGCCCTGGCGCATGAATCTGTGCAGCGGGATCTACCTGGGACCACGAGGGACCGAGATAACCACCGACACATGGGGCCGGACACTCAGGGTCAGGGAAAAATTCAATATATATCTGGTGATATCTCGGGTGCTATTAGAGATAGCGCAATAAATCAAAGTGCATTATCTATAGGATGCCCTGGCTCATGAATCTGTGCAGCGGGAACGACCTGGGACCACCAGGGGCCGAGAAAACTACCATCTCATGGTGTTCGACACTCAGGGTCAGGGAAAAATCCAATATATATCTGGTGATATCTCGGGTGCTATTACAGATCGCGCACTAAACCAAAGTGAATTATCTGCGGGGGGCCCTGGCGCATGAATCTGTGCAGCGGGAACGACCTCGGACCACCAGGGGCCGAGAAAACCACCGACACATGGGGCCGGACACTCAGGGTCAGGGAAAAATCCATTATATATCTGGTGATATCTCGGGTGCTATTACAGATAGCGCGATAAATCACAGTGAATTATCTGCACGAGGCACTTGCGCATGAATCAGTGCAGCGGGAACGACGTCGGACCACCAGGGGCCGAGAAAACCACCGACACATGAGGCCGAACACCCAAGGTCATGTAAAAATCCAGAATATATCTGGTGATATCTCGGGTGCTATTATAGATAGCGCAATAAATCAAAGTGCATTGTCTGCAGGAGGCCCTGTCGTATGAATCTGTGCAGCGGGAACTACCTCAGACCACCAGGGACCCAGAAAATCACCGACACATGGGGCCGGACTGTCAAGGTCAGGCTAAAATCCAATATATATCTGGTGATATCTCGGGTGCTATTAGAGGTAGCCTAATAAATCAAAGTGCATTGTCCGTATGAGACCCTTGCGCATGAATCTGTGCAGCGGGTACGACCTCGGACCACCAGGGACCGAGAAAACCACCGACTCATGGGGCCGGATACTAAGGGGAAGGGAAAAATCCAATATATATCTGGTGATATCTCGGGTGCTATTAGAGATAGCGCAATAAACCAAAGTGAATTATCTGCAGCAGGCCCTGGCGCATGGATCTGTGCAGCGGGAACGACCTCGGATCACCAGGGTCCGAGAAAACCACCGTCTCATGAGGCCGGACACTCAGGGTCGGGGAAAAATCCAATATATATCTGGTGATATCTCGGGTGCTATTACAGATATGCGGAATAAATCAAAGTGCATTATCTGTAGGAGGCCCAGGCGAATGAATCTGTGCAGCGGGAACGACCTCGGACCACCAGGGACCGAGAAAATCACCGTCTCATGGAGCCGGACACTCAGGGTCAGGGAAAAATGCAATATATATCTGGTGATATCTCGGGTGCTATTACAGATATGCGCAATAAATCAAAGTGCATTGTCTGCAGGAGGCCCTAGCGCATGAATCTGTGCAGTGGGAACGACCTGGGACCACCAGGGGCCGAGAAAACTACCGACTCACGGGGCCGGACACTCAGGGTCAGGGGAAAATCCAATATATATCTGGTGATATCTCGGGTGCTATTACAGATAGCGCAATAAATCAAAGTGCATTGTCTGTAGGAGGCCCAGGCGAATGAATCTGGCCAGCAGGAACGACCTCCGACCACCAGGGGCCGAGAAAACCACCGTCTCATGGGGCCTGACACTCAGGGTCAGGGGAAAATCCAATATATATCTGGTGATATCTCGGGTGCTATTACAGATAGCGCAATAAATCAAAGTGCATTGTCTGTAGGAGGCCCAGGCGAATGAATCTGGCCAGCAGGAACGACCTCCGACCACCAGGGGCCGAGAAAATCACCGTCTCATGGGGCCGGACTGTCAGGGTCAGGGAAAAATCCGATATATATCTGGTGATATCTCGGGTGCTATTAGAGATAGCGCAATAAATCAAAGTGAATTATCTGCATGGGGCCCTTGCGCATGAATCTGTGCAGCGGGATCTACCTGGGACCACGAGGGACCGAGAAAACCATCGACACATGGGGCCGGACTCTCAGGGTCAAGGAAAAATCCAATATATATCTGGTGATATCTCGGGTGCTATTAGAGATAGCGCAAAAAATCAAAGTGAATTATCTGCAGGGGGCCCTGGCGCATGAATCTGTGCAGCGGGAACGACCTCGGACCACCAGGGGCCGAGAAAATCACCGTCTCATGGGGCCGGAATGTCAGGGTCAGGGAAAAATCCGATATATATCTGGTGATATCTCGGGTGCTATTAGAGATAGCGCAATAAATCAAAGTGAATTATCTGCATGTGGCCCTGGCGCATGAATCTGTGCAGCGGGATCTACCTGGGACCACGAGGGACCGAGATAACCACCGACACATGGGGCCGGACACTCAGGGTCAGGGAAAAATTCAATATATATCTGGTGATATCTCGGGTGCTATTAGAGATAGCGCAATAAATCAAAGTGCATTATCTATAGGATGCCCTGGCTCATGAATCTGTGCAGCGGGAACGACCTGGGACCACCAGGGGCCGAGAAAACTACCATCTCATGGTGTTCGACACTCAGGGTCAGGGAAAAATCCAATATATATCTGGTGATATCTCGGGTGCTATTACAGATCGCGCACTAAACCAAAGTGAATTATCTGCGGGGGGCCCTGGCGCATGAATCTGTGCAGCGGGAACGACCTCGGACCACCAGGGGCCGAGAAAACCACCGAGACATGGGGCCGGACACTCAGGGTCGGGGAAAAATTCAATATATATCTGGTGATATCTCGGGTCCTCTTACGGATAGCGCACTAAAACAAAGTGAATTATCCGCAGGCGGGCCTGGCGCATGATTCTGTGCAGCGGGAATGACCTCGGACCACCAGGGGCCTAGAAAACCACCGTCTCATGGGGCCGGAAATTCGGGGTCAGGGGAAAATCCAATATATATCTGGTGATATCTCGGGTGCTATTACGGATAGCGCAATAAACCGAAGTGCATTGTCTGCAGAAGGTCCTGGCGCATGAATCTGTGCAGCGGGAACGACCTCGGACCACCAGGGGCCGAGAAAACTACCGTCTCATGTTGCCGGACTGTCAGGGTCAGGGAAAAATCCAATATATATCTGGTGATATCTCGGGTGCAATTAGAGATAGCGGAATAAATCAAAGTGCATTGTCTGTAGGAGGCACTGGCGAATGAATCTGTGCAGCAGGAACGACCTCGGACCACCAGGCGCCGAGAAAATTACCGTCTCATGGGGCCGGACACTCAGGGTCATGGAAAAATCCAATATATATCTGGTGATATCTCGGGTGCTATTAAAGATAGCGCAATAAACCAAAGTGCATTGTCTGCAGGAGGTCCTGGCGCATGAGTCTGTGCAGCGGGAACGACCTCGGACCACCAGGGGCCGAGAAAACTACCGTCTCATGGGGCCGGACTGTCAGGGTCAGGGAAAAATCCAATATATATCTGGTGATATCTCGGGAGCTATTACAGATAGCGCAATAAATCAAAGTGCATTGTCTGTAGGAGGCCCTGGCGCATGAATCTGTGTAGCGGGATCGACCTCGGACCACCAGGGGCCGAGAACATCACAGTCTCATGGGGCCGGACTGTCAGGGTCAGGGAAAAATCCAATATATATCTGGTGATATCTCGGGTGCTATTAGGGATAGCGGAATAAATCAAAGTGCATTGTCTGTAGGAGGCACTGGCGAATGAATCTGTGCAGCAGGAACGACCTCGGACCACCAGGCGCCGAGAAAAATTAGAGATATTCGGAATCCGTCACCGAAGGTCATGTAAAAATCCAGCATATATCTGGTGATATCTCGGGTGCTATTAGAGATAGCGGAATAAATCAAAGTGCATTGTCTGTAGGTGGCACTGGCGAATGAATCTGTGCAGCAGGAACGACCTCGGACCACCAGGCGCCGAGAAAATTACCGTCTCATGGGGCCGGACACTCAGGGTCATGGAAAAATCCAATATATATCTGGTGATATCTCGGGTGCTATTAAAGATAGCGCAATAAACCAAAGTGCATTGTCTGCAGGAGGTCCTGGCGCATGAGTCTGTTCAGTGGGAACGACCTCGGACCACCAGGGGCCGAGAAAACTACCGTCTCATGGGGCCGGACTGTCAGGGTCAGGGAAAAATCCAATATGTATCTGGTGATATCTCGGGAGCTATTACAGATAGCGCAATAAATCAAAGTGCATTCTCTGTAGGGGGCCCTGGCGCATGAATCTGTGCAGCGGGATCGACCTCGGACCACCAGGGGCCGAGAACATCACAGTCTCATGGGGCCGGACTGTCAGGGTCAGGGAAAAATCCAATATATATCTGGTGATATCTCGGGTGCTATTAGGGATAGCGGAATAAATCAAAGTTCATTGTCTGTAGGAGGCACTGGCGAATGAATCTGAGCAGCAGGAACGACCTCGGACCACCAGGCGCCGAGGACAATTACAGATATTCGGAATCCGTCACCGAAGGTCATGTAAAAATCCAGCATATATCTGGTGATATCTCGGGTGCTATTACAGATAGCGCATTAAACCAAAGTGCATTGTCTGTATGAGGCATTGGCGCATGAATCTGTGCAGCGGCATCGACCTCGGACCACCAGGGGCCGAGAAAAGCTCCGTCTCATGGGGCCGGACTGTCAGGGTCAGGGATAAATCCAATATATATCTGGTGATATCTCGGGTGCTATTAGAGATAGCGAAATAAATCAAAGTGCATTGTTTGCAGGAGGCCCTGGCGCATAAATCTGTGCCGCGGGAACGACCTCGGACCACCAGGGGCCGAGAAAACCACCGTCTCATGGGGCCGGACACTCAGTGTCAGTGGAAAATCCAATATATATCTGGTGATATCTCGGGTGCTATTACAGATAGCGCAATAAAGCAAAGTGAATTGTCTGTAGGAGGCCCTGGCGCATGAATCTGTGCAGCGGGAACGGCCTAGGACCACCAGGGGCCGAGAAAACCACCGACACATGCGGCCGGCCTGTCAGGGTCAGGGGAAAATCGAATATATATCTGGTGACATCTCGGGTGCTATTAGAGATAGCGCAATAAACCAAAGTACATTGTCTGCAGGAGGCCCTGGCGCATAAATCTGTGCCGCGGGATCGACCACGGACCACCAGGGGCCGAGAAAACCACCGACACATGGGGCCGGACACTCAGGGTCAGGAGAAAATCCAATATATATCTGGTGATATCTCGAGTGCTATTAGAGATAGCGCAATAAACCAAAGTGAATTATCTATAGGATGCACTAGCGCATGGATCTGTGTAGCGGGATCGACCTCGGACCACCAGGGACCGAGAAAAACATCGACACATGGGGCCGGACTGTCAGGGTCAAGGAAAAATCCAATACATATCTTTTGATATCACGGGTGCTATTAGAGATAGCGCAATATACCAAAGTGAATTATCTGCAGGAGGGCCTAGCGTATTAATCTGAGCAGCGGGAACGACCTCGGACCACCAGGGGCCGAGAAAACCACCGACACATGGGGCCGGACTGTCAGGGTCTGGGAAAAATCCAATATATATCTGGTGATATCTCGAGTGCTATTAGAGATAGCGCAATAAATCAAAGTGAATTATCTGCATGTGGCCCTGGCGCATGAATCTGTGCAGCGGGATCTACCTGGGACCACGAGGGACCGAGATAACCACCGACACATGGGGCCGGACACTCAGGGTCAGGGAAAAATTCAATATATATCTGGTGATATCTCGGGTGCTATTAGAGATAGCGCACTAAACCAAAGTGAATTATCTGCGGGGGGCCCTGGCGCATGAATCTGTGCAGCGGGAACGACCTCGGACCACCAGGGGCCGAGAAAACCACCGAGACATGGGGCCGGACACTCAGGGTCGGGGAAAAATTCAATATATATCTGGTGATATCTCGGGTCCTCTTACGGATAGCGCACTAAAACAAAGTGAATTATCCGCAGGCGGGCCTGGCGCATGATTCTGTGCAGCGGGAATGACCTCGGACCACCAGGGGCCTAGAAAACCACCGTCTCATGGGGCCGGAAATTCGGGGTCAGGGGAAAATCCAATATATATCTGGTGATATCTCGGGTGCTATTACAGATAGCGCAATAAACCGAAGTGCATTGTCTGCAGAAGGTCCTGGCGCATGAATCTGTGCAGCGGGAACGACCTCGGACCACCAGGGGCCGAGAAAACTACCGTCTCATGGGGCCGGACTGTCAGGGTCAGGGAAAAATCCAATATATATCTGGTGATATCTCGGGTGCTATTAGAGATAGCGGAATAAATCAAAGTGCATTGTCTGTAGGAGGCACTGGCGAATGAATCTGTGCAGCAGGAACGACCTCGGACCACCAGGCGCCGAGAAAATTACCGTCTCATGGGGCCGGACACTCAGGGTCATGGAAAAATCCAATATATATCTGGTGATATCTCGGGTGCTATTAAAGATAGCGCAATAAACCAAAGTGCATTGTCTGCAGGAGGTCCTGGCGCATGAGTCTGTGCAGCGGGAACGACCTCGGACCACCAGGGGCCGAGAAAACTACCGTCTCATGGGGCCGGACTGTCAGGGTCAGGGAAAAATCCAATATGTATCTGGTGATATCTCGGGAGCTATTACAGATAGCGCAATAAATCAAAGTGCATTCTCTGTAGGGGGCCCTGGCGCATGAATCTGTGCAGCGGGATCGACCTCGGACCACCAGGGGCCGAGAACATCACAGTCTCATGGGGCCGGACTGTCAGGGTCAGGGAAAAATCCAATATATATCTGGTGATATCTCGGGTGCTATTAGGGATAGCGGAATAAATCAAAGTTCATTGTCTGTAGGAGGCACTGGCGAATGAATCTGTGCAGCAGGAACGACCTCGGACCACCAGGCGCCGAGGACAAATTACAGATATTCGGAATCCGTCACCGAAGGTCATGTAAAAATCCAGCATATATCTGGTGATATCTCGGGTGCTATTACAGATAGCGCATTAAACCAAAGTGCATTGTCTGTATGAGGCATTGGCGCATGAATCTGTGCAGCGGCATCGACCTCGGACCACCAGGGGCCGAGAAAAGCTCCGTCTCATGGGGCCGGACTGTCAGGGTCAGGGATAAATCCAATATATATCTGGTGATATCTCGGGTGCTATTAGAGATAGCGAAATAAATCAAAGTGCATTGTTTGCAGGAGGCCCTGGCGCATAAATCTGTGCCGCGGGAACGACCTCGGACCACCAGGGGCCGAGAAAACCACCGTCTCATGGGGCCGGACACTCAGTGTCAGTGGAAAATCCAATATATATCTGGTGATATCTCGGGTGCTATTACAGATAGCGCAATAAAGCAAAGTGCATTGTCTGTAGGAGGCCCTGGCGCATGAATCTGTGCAGCGGGAACGGCCTAGGACCACCAGGGGCCGAGAAAACCACCGACACATGCGGCCGGCCTGTCAGGGTCAGGGGAAAATCGAATATATATCTGGTGACATCTCGGGTGCTATTAGAGATAGCGCAATAAACCAAAGTACATTGTCTGCAGGAGGCCCTGGCGCATAAATCTGTGCCGCGGGATCGACCACGGACCACCAGGGGCCGAGAAAACCACCGACACATGGGGCCGGACACTCAGGGTCAGGAGAAAATCCAATATAGATCTGGTGATATCTCGAGTGCTATTAGAGATAGCGCAATAAACCAAAGTGAATTATCTATAGGATGCACTAGCGCATGGATCTGTGTAGCGGGATCGACCTCGGACCACCAGGGACCGAGAAAAACATCGACACATGGGGCCGGACTGTCAGGGTCAAGGAAAAATCCAATACATATCTTTTGATATCACGGGTGCTATTAGAGATAGCGCAATATACCAAAGTGAATTATCTGCAGGAGGGCCTAGCGTATTAATCTGAGCAGCGGGAACGACCTCGGACCACCAGGGGCCGAGAAAACCACCGACACATGGGGCCGGACTGTCAGGGTCTGGGAAAAATCCAATATATATCTGGTGATATCTCGAGTGCTATTAGAGATAGCGCAATAAATCAAAGTGAATTATCTGCATGTGGCCCTGGCGCATGAATCTGTGCAGCGGGATCTACCTGGGACCACGAGGGACCGAGATAACCACCGACACATGGGGCCGGACACTCAGGGTCAGGGAAAAATTCAATATATATCTGGTGATATCTCGGGTGCTATTAGAGATAGCGCACTAAACCAAAGTGAATTATCTGCGGGGGGCCCTGGCGCATGAATCTGTGCAGCGGGAACGACCTCGGACCACCAGGGGCCGAGAAAACCACCGAGACATGGGGCCGGACACTCAGGGTCGGGGAAAAATTCAATATATATCTGGTGATATCTCGGGTCCTCTTACGGATAGCGCACTAAAACAAAGTGAATTATCCGCAGGCGGGCCTGGCGCATGATTCTGTGCAGCGGGAATGACCTCGGACCACCAGGGGCCTAGAAAACCACCGTCTCATGGGGCCGGAAATTCGGGGTCAGGGGAAAATCCAATATATATCTGGTGATATCTCGGGTGCTATTACAGATAGCGCAATAAACCGAAGTGCATTGTCTGCAGAAGGTCCTGGCGCATGAATCTGTGCAGCGGGAACGACCTCGGACCACCAGGGGCCGAGAAAACTACCGTCTCATGGGGCCGGACTGTCAGGGTCAGGGAAAAATCCAATATATATCTGGTGATATCTCGGGTGCTATTAGAGATAGCGGAATAAATCAAAGTGCATTGTCTGTAGGAGGCACTGGCGAATGAATCTGTGCAGCAGGAACGACCTCGGACCACCAGGCGCCGAGAAAATTACCGTCTCATGGGGCCGGACACTCAGGGTCATGGAAAAATCCAATATATATCTGGTGATATCTCGGGTGCTATTAAAGATAGCGCAATAAACCAAAGTGCATTGTCTGCAGGAGGTCCTGGCGCATGAGTCTGTGCAGCGGGAACGACCTCGGACCACCAGGGGCCGAGAAAACTACCGTCTCATGGGGCCGGACTGTCAGGGTCAGGGAAAAATCCAATATATATCTGGTGATATCTCGGGAGCTATTACAGATAGCGCAATAAATCAAAGTGCATTGTCTGTAGGAGGCCCTGGCGCATGAATCTGTGTAGCGGGATCGACCTCGGACCACCAGGGGCCGAGAACATCACAGTCTCATGGGGCCGGACTGTCAGGGTCAGGGAAAAATCCAATATATATCTGGTGATATCTCGGGTGCTATTAGGGATAGCGGAATAAATCAAAGTGCATTGTCTGTAGGAGGCACTGGCGAATGAATCTGTGCAGCAGGAACGACCTCGGACCACCAGGCGCCGAGAAAAATTAGAGATATTCGGAATCCGTCACCGAAGGTCATGTAAAAATCCAGCATATATCTGGTGATATCTCGGGTGCTATTAGAGATAGCGGAATAAATCAAAGTGCATTGTCTGTAGGTGGCACTGGCGAATGAATCTGTGCAGCAGGAACGACCTCGGACCACCAGGCGCCGAGAAAATTACCGTCTCATGGGGCCGGACTGTCAGGGTCTGGGAAAAATCCAATATATATCTGGTGATATCTCGAGTGCTATTAGAGATAGCGCAATAAACCAAAGTGAATTATCTGCAGGAGGGCCTAGCGTATTAATCTGAGCAGCAGGAACGACCTCGGACCACCAGGCGCCGAGAAAATTACAGATATTCGGAATCCGTCACCTAATGTCATGTAAAAATCCAGCATATATCTGGTGACATCTCGGGTGCTCTTTCAGATAGCGCACTAAACCAAAGTGAATGATCTGCAGGGGGCCCTGGCGCATGAATATGTGCAGCGGGAACGACCTCGGAGCACCAGGGGCCGAGAAAACCACCGTCTCATGGGGCCGGACACTCAGGGTCAGGGGAAAATCCAATATGTATATGGTGATATCTCGGGTGCTATTAGAGATAGCGCAATAAACCAAAGTGAATTATCTGCAGGGGGCCCTGGCGCCTGAATCTGTGCAGCGGGATCGACCTCGGACCACCAGGGGCCGAGAATATCACCGTCTCATGGGGCTGGATTGTCGGGGTCAGGGAAAAATCCAATATATATCTGGTGACATCTCGGGTGCTATTAGAGATAGCGCAATAAACCAAAGTGAATTATCTATAGGAGGCCCTGGCGCATGAATCTGTGCCGCGGGATCGACCTCGGACCACGAGGGACCGAGAAAAACATCGACACATGGGGCCGGACTGTCAGGGTCAAGGAAAAATCCAATATTTATCTGGTGATATCTCGGGTGCTATTAGAGATAGCGCAATGAATCAAAGTGCATTGTCTTTTGGAGGCCCTGGCGCATGAATCTGTGCAGCGGGATCGACCTCGGACCAGCATGGGCCGAGAAAATCTCCGTCTCATGCGGCCGGACTGTCAGGGTCAGGGAAAAATACAATATATATCAGGTGATATCTCGGGTGCTATTAGAGATAGCGAAATAAATCAAAGTGCATTGTCTGCAGGAGGCCCTGGCGCATGAATCTGTGCAGCGGGATCGACCTCGGACCACTAGGGGCCGAGAAAATCACCGTCTCATGGGGCCGGATTGTCAGGGTCAGGGAAAAATCCAATATATATCTGGTGACATCTCGGGTGCTATTAGAGATAGCGCAATAAACCAAAGTGCATTGTCTGCAGGAGGCCCTGGCGCATAAATCTGTTCCGCAGGATCGACCACGGACCACCAGGGGCCGAGAAAACCACCGACACATGGGGCCCGACACTCAGGGTCAGGAGAAAATCCAATATATATCTGGTGATATCTCGAGTGCTATTAGAGATAGCGCAATAAACCAAAGTGAATTATCTATAGGATGCACTGGCGCATGGATCTGTGCAGCGGGATCGACCTCGGACCACCAGGGACCGAGAAAAACATCGACACATGGGGCCGGACTGTCAGGGTCAAGGAAAAATCCAATATATATCTTTTGATATCACGGGTGCTATTAGAGATAGCGCAATATACCAAAGTGAATTATCTGCAGGAGTGCCTAGCGTATTAATCTGAGCAGCAGGAACGACCTCGGACCACCAGGCGCCGAGAAAATTACAGATATTCGGAATCCGTCACCTAATGTCATGTAAAAATCCAGCATATATCTGGTGACATCTCGGGTGCTCTTACAGTTAGCGCACTAAACCAAAGTGAATTGTCTGCAGGGGGCCCTGGCGCATGAATATGTGCAGCGGGAACGACCTCGGACCACCAGGGGCCGAGAAAACCACAGTCTCATGGGGCCGGACACTCAGGGTCAGGGGAAAATCCAATATATATCTGGTGATATTTCGGGTGCTATTAGAGATAGCGCAATAAATCAAAGTGCATTGTCTCTAGGAGGCCCTGGCGCATGAATCTGTGCAGCGGGAACGAACTCGGAACACCAGGGACCGAGAAAACCACCGTCTCATGGGGCTGGACACTCAGGGTCAGTGAAAAATCCAATATATATGTGGTGATATCTCGGGTGCTATGACAGATAGCGCAATAAATCAAAGTGCATTGTCTGTAGGAGACCCTGGCGCATGAACCTGTGCAGCGGGAACGACATCGGACCACCAGGGGCCGAGAAAACCACCGTCTCATGGGGCCGGACACTCAGGGTCAGGGGAAAATCCAATATATATCCGGTGATATCTCGGGTGCTATTACAGATAGCGCAATAAATCAAAGTGCATTGTCTGTAGGAGGCCCTGGCGCATGAATCTGTGCAGCGGGAACGACCTCGGACCACCAGGGGCCGAGAAAACCACAGTCTCATGCGGCCGGACACTCAGGGTCAGGGGAAAATCCAATATATATCTGGTGATATCTCGGGTGCTATTAGAGATAGCGCAATAAACCAAAGTGAATTATCTGCAGGAGGCCCTGGCGCATGAATCTGTGCAGCGGGAACGACCTCGGACCACCATGGGCCGAGAAAACGACCGTCCCATGGGGCGGACACTCAGGGTCAGTGAAAAATCCAATATATATCTGCTGATATCTCGGGTGCTATTACAGATAGCGCAATAAATCAAAGTGCATTGTCTGTAGGAGGCCCTGGCGCATGAATCTGTGCAGCGGGAACGACCTCGGACCACCAGGGGCCGAGAAAACGACCGCCTCATGGTGCCGGACACTCAGGGTCAGTGAAAAATCCAATATATATCTGGTGATATCTCGGCTGCTATTACAGATAGCGCAATAAATCAAAGTGCATTGTCTGTAGGAGGCCCTGGCGCATGAATCTGTCCAGCGGGAACGACCTCGGACCACGAGGGGCGAGACAACCACCTTCTCATGGGGCCGGACACTCAGGGTCAGGGAAAAATCCAATATACATCTGGTGATATCTCGGGTGCTATTAGAGATAGCGCAATAAATCAAAGTGCATTATCTATAGGATGCCCTGGCGCATAAATCTGTGCAGCGGGATCGACCTCGGACCACGAGGGACCGAGAAAAACATCGACACATGGGGCCGGACACTCAGGGTCAGGGTAAAATCCAATATATATCTGGTGATATCTCGGGTGCTATTACAGATAGCGCAATACATCAAAGTGCATTGTCTGTAGGAGGCCCTGGCGCATGAATCTGTGCAGCGGGAACGACCTCGGACCACCAGGGGCCGAGAAAACCACAGTCTCATGGGGCCGGACACTCAGGGTCAGGGGAAAATCCAATATATATCTGGTGATATCTCGGGTGCTATTAGAGATAGCGCAATAAACCAAAGTGCATTGTCTGCAGGAGGCCCTGGCGCATAAATCTGTTCCGCGGGATCGACCACGGACCACCAGGGGCCGAGAAAACCACCGACACATGGGGCCGGACACTCAGGGTCAGGAGAAAATCCAATATATATCTGGTGATATCTCGAGTGCTATTAGAAATAGCGCAATAAACCAAAGTGAATTATCTATAGGATGCACTGGCGCATGGATCTGTGCAGCGGGATCGACCTCGGACCACCAGGGACCGAGAAAAACATCGACACATGGGGCCGGACTGTCAGGGTCAAGGAAAAATCCAATATACATCTTTTGATATCACGGGTGCTATTAGAGATAGCGCAATATACCAAAGTGAATTATCTGCAGGAGGGCCTAGCGTATTAATCTGAGCAGCAGGAACGACCTCGGACCACCAGGCGCCGAGAAAATTACAGATATTCGGAATCCGTCACCTAATGTCATGTAAAAATCCAGCATATATCTGGTGACATCTCGGGTGCTCTTACAGATAGCGCACTAAACCAAAGTGAATTATCTGCAGGGGGCCCTGGCGCATGAATATGTGCAGCGGGAACGACCTCGGACCACCAGGGGCCGAGAAAACCACAGTCTCCTGGGGCCGGACACTCAGGGTCAGGGGAAAATCCAATATATATCTGGTGATATTTCGGGTGCTATTAGAGATAGCGCAATAAATCAAAGTGCATTGTCTCTAGGAGGCCCTGGCGCATGAATCTGTGCAGCGGGAACGAACTCGGAACACCAGGGACCGAGAAAACCACCGTCTCATGGGGCTGGACACTCAGGGTCAGTGAAAAATCCAATATATATTCGGTGATATCTCGGGTGCTATGACAGATAGCGCAATAAATCAAAGTGCATTGTCTGTAGGAGACCCTGGCGCATGAACCTGTGCAGCGGGAACGACATCGGACCACCAGGGGCCGAGAAAACCACCGTCTCATGGGGCCGGACACTCAGGGTCAGGGGAAAATCCAATATATATCCGGTGATATCTCGGGTGCTATTACAGATAGCGCAATAAATCAAAGTGCATTGTCTGTAGGAGGCCCTGGCGCATGAATCTGTGCAGCGGGAACGACCTCGGACCATCAGGGGCCGAAAAAACCACAGTCTCATGGGGCCGGACACTCAGGGTCAGGGGAAAATCCAATATATATCTGGTGATATCTCGGGTGCTATTAGAGATAGCGCAATAAACCAAAGTGAATTATCTGCAGGAGGCCCTGGCGCATGAATCTGTGCAGCGGGAACGACCTCGGACCACCATGGGCCGAGAAAACGACCGTCTCATGGGGCGGACACTCAGGGTCAGTGAAAAATCCAATATATATCTGCTGATATCTCGGGTGCTATTACAGATAGCGCAATAAATCAAAGTGCATTGTCTGTAGGAGGCCCTGGCGCATGAATCTGTGCAGCGGGAACGACCTCGGACCATCAGGGGCCGAAAAAACCACAGTCTCATGGGGCCGGACACCCAGGGTCAGGGTAAAATCCAATATATATCTGGTGATATCTAGGGTGCTATTACAGATAGCGCACTAAACCAAAGTGAATTATCTGCAGGGGGCCCTGGCGCATGAATATGTGCAGCGGGAACGACCTCGGACCACCAGGGGCCGAGAAAACCACAGTCTCCTGGGGCCGGACACTCAGGGTCAGGGGAAAATCCAATATATATCTGGTGATATTTCGGGTGCTATTAGAGATAGCGCAATAAATCAAAGTGCATTGTCTCTAGGAGGCCCTGGCGCATGAATCTGTGCAGCGGGAACGAACTCGGAACACCAGGGACCGAGAAAACCACCGTCTCATGGGGCTGGACACTCAGGGTCAGTGAAAAATCCAATATATATGTGGTGATATCTCGGGTGCTATGACAGATAGCGCAATAAATCAAAGTGCATTGTCTGTAGGAGACCCTGGCGCATGAACCTGTGCAGCGGGAACGACATCGGACCACCAGGGGCCGAGAAAACCACCGTCTCATGGGGCCGGACACTCAGGGTCAGGGGAAAATCCAATATATATCCGGTGATATCTCGGGTGCTATTACAGATAGCGCAATAAATCAAAGTGCATTGTCTGTAGGAGGCCCTGGCGCATGAATCTGTGCAGCGGGAACGACCTCGGACGACCAGGGGCCGAGAAAACCACAGTCTCATGGGGCCGGTCACTCAGGGTCAGGGGAATATCCAATATATATGTGGTGATATCTCGGGTGCTATTACAGATAGCGCAATAAATCAAAGTGAATTATCTGCAGTAGGCCCTGGCGTATGAATCTGTGCAGCGGGAACGACCTCGGACCACCAGGGGCCGAGAAAACTACCGTCTCATGGGGCCGGTCACTCAGGGTCAGTGAAAAATCCAATATATATCTGCTGATATCTCGGGTGCTATTAGAGATAGCGCAATAAACCAAAGAGAATTATCTGCAGGAGGCCCTGGCGCATGAATCTGTGCAGCGGGAACGACCTCGGACCACCAGGGGCCGAGAAAACGACCGTCTCATGGGGCCGGACACTCAGGGTCAGTGAAAAATCCAATATATATCTGCTGATATCTCGGGTGCTATTACAGATAGCGCAATAAATCAAAGTGCATTGTCTGTAGGAGGACCTGGCGCATGAATCTGTGCAGGGGGAACGACCTCGGACCACCAGGGGCCGAAAAAACCGCAGTCTCATGGGGCCGGACACTCAGGGTCAGGGTAAAATCCAATATATATCTGGTGATATCTCGGGTGCTATTACAGATAGCGCAATAAATCAAAGTGCATTGTCTGTAGGAGGCCCTGGCGCATGAATCTGTGCAGCGGGAACGACCTCGGACCACCAGGAGCCGAGGAAACGACCGCCTCATGGGGCCGGACACTCAGGGTCAGTGAAAAATCCAATATATATCTGGTGATATCTCGGCTGCTATTACAGATAGCGCAATAAATCAAAGTGCATTGTCTGTAGGAGGCCCTGGCGCATGAATCTGGGCAGCGGGATCGACCTCGGACCAGCATGGGCCGAGAAAATCTCCGTCTCATGCGGCCGGACTGTCAGGGTCAGGGAAAAATACAATATATATCAGGTGATATCTCGGGTGCTATTAGAGATAGCGAAACAAATCAAAGTGCATTGTCTGCAGGAGGCCCTGGCGCATGAATCTGTGCAGCGGGATCGACCTCGGACCACTAGGGGCCGAGAAAACCACCGACACATGGGGCCGGACACTCAGGGTCTGGAGAAAATCCAATATATATCTGGTGATATCTCGAGTGCTATTAGAGAAAGCGCAATAAACCAAAGTGAATTATCTATAGGATGCCCTGGCGCATGGATCTGTGCAGCGGGATCGACCTCGGACCACCAGGGACCGAGAAAAACATCGACACATTGGGCCGGACTGTCAGGGTCAAGGAATTATCCAATATATATCTTTTGATATCACGGGTGCTATTAGAGATAGCGCAATATACCAAAGTGAATTATCTGCAGGAGGGCCTAGCGTATTAATCTGAGCAGCGGGAACGACCTCGGACCACCAGGGGCCGAGAAAACCACCGACACATGGGGCCGGACTGTCAGGGTCTGGGAAAAATCCAATATATATCTGGTGATATCTCGAGTGCTATTAGAGATAGCGCAATAAACCAAAATGAATTATCTGCAGGAGGGCCTAGCGTATTAATCTGTGCAGCAGGAACGACCTCGGACCACCAGGCGCCGAGAAAATTACAGATATTCGGAATCCGTCACCTAATGTCATGTAAAAATCCAGCATATATCTGGTGACATCTCGGGTGCTCTTACAGATAGCGCACTAAACCAAAGTGAATTATCTGCAGGGGGCCCTGGCGCATGAATATGTGCAGCGGGAACGACCTCGGAGCACCAGGGGCCGAGAAAACCACCGTCTCATGGGGCCGGACGCTCAGGGTCAGGGGAAAATCCAATATATATCTGGTGATATCTCGGGTGCTATTAAAGATAGCGCAATAAATCATAGTGCATTGTCTGTAGGAGGCCCTAGCGCATGAATCTGTGGAGCTGGAACGACCTCGGACCACCAGGGGCCGAGAAAACCACCGTCTCATGGGGCCGGACACTCAGGGTCAGGGGAAAATCCAATATGTATATGGTGATATCTCGGGTGCTATTAGAGATAGCGCAATAAACCAAAGTGCATTGTCTGTAGGAGGCCCTGGCGCATGAATCTGTGCAGCGGGTACGACCTCGGACCACCAGGGGCCGAGAAAACCACAGTCTCATGGGGCCGGACACTCAGGGTCAGGGGAAAATCCAATATATATCTGGTGATATTTCGGGTGCTATTAGAGATAGCGCAATAAATCAAAGTGCATTGTCTGTAGGAGGCCCTGGCGCATGAATCTGTCCAGCGGGAACGACCTCGGAACACCAGGGACCGAGAAAACCACGGTCTCATGGGGCTGGACACTCAGGGTCAGTGAAAAATCCAATATATATCTGGTGATATCTCGGGTGCTATTAGAGATAGCGAAATAAATCAAAGTGCATTGTCTGCAGGAGGCCCTGGCGCATGAATCTTTGCAGCGGGATCGGCCTCGGACCACCAGGGGCCGAGAAAATCACCGTCTCATGGGGCCGGATTGTCAGGGTCAGGGAAAAATCCAATATATATCTGGTGATATCTCGGGTGCTATTAGAGATAGCGCTATAAACCAAAGTGAATTATCTATAGGATGCCCTGGCGCATGAATCTGTGCAGCAGGATCGACCTCGGACCACCGGGGGCCGAGAAAATCACCGTCTCATTGGGCCGGACTGTCAGGGTCAGGGAAAAATCCAATATATATCTGGTGATATCTCGTGTGCTATTAGAGATAGCGAAATAAATCAAAGTGCATTGTCTGCAGGAGGCCCTGGCGCATAAATCTGTGCCGCGAGAACCACCTCGGACCACCAGGGGCCGAGAAAACCACCGTCTCATGGGGCCGGACACTCAGGGTCAGGGGAAAATCCAATATATATCTGGTGATATCTCGGGTGCTATTAAAGATAGCGCAATAAATCATAGTGCATTGTCTGTAGTAGGCCCTGGCGCACGAATCTGTGCAGCGGGAACGACCTCGGACCACCAGGGGCCGAGAAAACCACCGTCTCATGGGGCCGGACACTCAGGGTCAGGGGAAAGTCCAATATATATCTGGTGATATCTCGGGTGCTATTAAAGATAGCGCAATAAATCATAGTGCATTGTCTGTAGGAGGCCCTAGCGCACGAATCTGTGCAGCGGGATCGACCTCGGACCACCAGGGGCCGAGAAAACCACCGTCTCATGGGGCCGGACACTCAGGGTCGGGGGAAAATCCAATATGTATATGGTGATATCTCGGGTGCTATTACAGAGAGCGCAATAAATCAAAGTGCATCGTCTGTAGGAGGCCCTGGCGCATGAATCTGTGCAGCGGGATCGAATTCGGACCACCAGGGGCCGAGAAAATCACTTTCTCATGACGCCGGACTGTCAGAGTCAGGCAAAAATTCAATATACATCTGGTGATATCTCGGGTGCTATTAGAGATAGCGCAATAAATCAAAGTGCATTATCTATAGGATGCCCTGGCGCATAAATCTGTGCAGCGGGATCGACCTCGGACCACGAGGGACCGAGAAAAACATCGAGACAAGGGGCCGGACTGTCAGGGTCAAGGAAAAATCCAATATTTATCTGGTGATATCTCGGGTGCTATTAGAGATAGCGCAATGAATCAAAGTGCATTGTCTTTTGGAGGCCCTGGCGCATGAATCTGTGCAGCGGGATCGACCTCGGACCAGCATGGGCCGAGAAAACCACAGTCTCATGGGGCCGGACACTCAGGGTCAGGGGAAAATCCAATATATATCTGGTGATATTTCGGGTGCTATTAGAGATAGCGAAATAAATCAAAGTGCATTGTCTGCAGGAGGCCCTGGCGCATGAATCTTTGCAGCGGGATCGGCCTCGGACCACCAGGGGCCGAGTAAATCACCGTCTCATGGGGCCGGATTGTCAGGGTCAGGGAAAAATCCAATATATATCTGGTGATATCTCGGGTGCTATTAGAGATAGCGCTATAAACCAAAGTGAATTATCTATAGGATGCCCTGGCGCATGAATCTGTGCAGCGGGATCGACCTCGGACCACCGGGGGCCGAGAAAATCACCGTCTCATTGGGCCGGACTGTCAGGGTCAGGGAAAAATCCAATATATATCTGGTGATATCTCGTGTGCTATTAGAGATAGCGAAATAAATCAAAGTGCATTGTCTGCAGGAGGCCCTGGCGCATAAATCTGTGCCGCGAGAACCACCTCGGACCACCAAGGGCCGAGAAAACCACCGTCTCATGGGGCCGGACACTCAGGGTCAGGGGAAAATCCAATATATATCTGGTGATATCTCGGGTGCTGTTAAAGATAGCGCAATAAATCATAGTGCATTGTCTGTAGGAGGCCCTGGCGCACGAATCTGTGCAGCGGGAACGACCTCGGACCACCAGGGGCCGAGAAAACCACCGTCTCATGGGGCCGGACACTCAGGGTCAGGGGAAAGTCCAATATATATCTGGTGATATCTCGGGTGCTATTAAAGATAGCGCAATAAATCATAGTGCATTGTCTGTAGCAGGCCCTAGCGCACGAATCTGTGCAGCGGGAACGACCTCGGACCACCAGGGGCCGAGAAAACCACCGTCTCATGGGGCCGGACACTCAGGGTCAGGGGAAAATCCAATATGTATATGGTGATATCTCGGGTGCTATTACAGAGAGCGCAATAAATCAAAGTGCATCGTCTGTAGGAGGCCCTGGCGCATGAATCTGTGCAGCGGGATCGAATTCGGACCACCAGGGGCCGAGAAAATCACTTTCTCATGAGGCCGGACTGTCAAAGTCAGGCAAAAATGCAATATACATCTGGTGATATCTCGGGTGCTATTAGAGATAGCGCAATAAATCAAAGTGCATTATCTATAGGATGCCCTGGCGCATAAATCTGTGCAGCGGGATCGACCTCGGACCACGAGGGACCGAGAAAAACATCGACACATGGGGCTGGACACTCAGGGTCAGTGAAAAATCCAATATATATGTGGTGATATCTCGGGTGCTATGACAGATAGCGCAATAAATCAAAGTGCATTGTCTGTAGGAGACCCTGACGCATGAACCTGTGCAGCGGGAACGACATCGGACCACCAGGGGCCGAGAAAACCACCGTCTCATGGGGCCGGACACTCAGGGTCAGGGGAAAATCCAATATATATCCGGTTATATCTCGGGTGCTATTACAGATAGCGCAATAAATCAAAGTGCATTGCCTGTAGGAGGCCCTGGCGCATGAATCTGAGCAGCGGGAACGACCTCGGAACACCAGGGACCGAGAAAACCACCGTCTCATGGGGCTGGACACTCAGGGTCAGTGAAAAATCCAATATATATGTGGTGATATCTCGGGTGCTATTACAGATAGCGCAATAAATCAAAGTGCATTGTCTGTAGGAGACCCTGGCGCATGAACCTGTGCAGCGAGAACGACATCGGACCACCAGGGGCCGAGAAAACCACCGTCTCATGGGGCCGGACACTCAGGGTCAGGGGAAAATCCAATATATATCCGGTGATATGTCGGGTGCTATTACAGATAGCGCAATAAATCAAAGTGCATTGTCTGTAGGAGGCCCTGGCGCATGAATCTGTGCAGCGGGAACGACCTCGGACCACCAGGGGCCGAGAAAACCACAGTCTCATGGGGCCGGACACTCAGGGTCAGGGGAAAATCCAATATATATCTGGTGATATCTCGGGTGCTATTAGAGATAGCGCAATAATCCAAAGTGAATTATCTGCAGGAGGCCCTGGCGCATGAATCTGTGCAGCGGGAACGACCTCGGACCACCAGGGGCCGAGAAAACGACCGTCTCATGAGGCCGGACACTCAGGGTCAGTGAAAAATCCAATATATATCTGCTGATATCTCGGGTGCTATTACAGATAGCGCAATAAATCAAAGTGCATTGTCTGTAGGAGGCCCTGGCGCATGAATCTGTGCAGCGGGAACGACCTTGGACCACCATGGGACGAGAAAAGCACCGTCTCATGGGGCCGGACACTCAGGGTCAGGGGAAAATCCAATATATATCTGGTGATATCTCGGGTGCTATTAGAGATAGCGCAATAAACCAAAGTGAATTATCAGCAGGTGGCCCTGGCGCATGAATCTGTGCAGCGGGAACGACCTCGGACCACCAGGGGCCGAGAAAACCACAGTCTCATGGGGCCGGACACTCAGGGTCAGGGGAAAATCCAATATATATCTGGTGATATCTCGGGTGCTATTAGAGATAGCGCAATAAACCAAAGTGAATTATTTGCAGGAGGCCCTGGCGCATGAATCTGTGCAGCGGGAACGACCTCGGACCACCAGGGGCCGAGAAAACGACCGTCTCATGGGGCCGGACACTCAGGGTCAGTGAAAAATCCAATATATATCTGGTGATATCTCGGGTGCTATTACAGATAGCGCAATAAATCAAAGTGCATTGTCTGCAGGAGGCCCTGGCGCATAAATCTGTGCCGCGAGAACCACCTCGGACCACCAAGGGCCGAGAAAACCACCGTCTCATGGGGCCGGACACTCAGGGTCAGGGGAAAATCCAATATATATCTGGTGATATCTCGGGTGCTGTTAAAGATAGCGCAATAAATCATAGTGCATTGTCTGTAGGAGGCCCTGGCGCACGAATCTGTGCAGCGGGAACGACCTCGGACCACCAGGGGCCGAGAAAACCACCGTCTCATGGGGCCGGACACTCAGGGTCAGGGGAAAGTCCAATATATATCTGGTGATATCTCGGGTGCTATTAAAGATAGCGCAATAAATCATAGTGCATTGTCTGTAGCAGGCCCTAGCGCACGAATCTGTGCAGCGGGAACGACCTCGGACCACCAGGGGCCGAGAAAACCACCGTCTCATGGGGCCGGACACTCAGGGTCAGGGGAAAATCCAATATGTATATGGTGATATCTCGGGTGCTATTACAGAGAGCGCAATAAATCAAAGTGCATCGTCTGTAGGAGGCCCTGGCGCATGAATCTGTGCAGCGGGATCGAATTCGGACCACCAGGGGCCGAGAAAATCACTTTCTCATGAGGCCGGACTGTCAAAGTCAGGCAAAAATGCAATATACATCTGGTGATATCTCGGGTGCTATTAGAGATAGCGCAATAAATCAAAGTGCATTATCTATAGGATGCCCTGGCGCATAAATCTGTGCAGCGGGATCGACCTCGGACCACGAGGGACCGAGAAAAACATCGACACATGGGGCTGGACACTCAGGGTCAGTGAAAAATCCAATATATATGTGGTGATATCTCGGGTGCTATGACAGATAGCGCAATAAATCAAAGTGCATTGTCTGTAGGAGACCCTGTCGCATGAACCTGTGCAGCGGGAACGACATCGGACCACCAGGGGCCGAGAAAACCACCGTCTCATGGGGCCGGACACTCAGGGTCAGGGGAAAATCCAATATATATCCGGTTATATCTCGGGTGCTATTACAGATAGCGCAATAAATCAAAGTGCATTGCCTGTAGGAGGCCCTGGCGCATGAATCTGAGCAGCGGGAACGACCTCGGAACACCAGGGACCGAGAAAACCACCGTCTCATGGGGCTGGACACTCAGGGTCAGTGAAAAATCCAATATATATGTGGTGATATCTCGGGTGCTATTACAGATAGCGCAATAAATCAAAGTGCATTGTCTGTAGGAGACCCTGGCGCATGAACCTGTGCAGCGAGAACGACATCGGACCACCAGGGGCCGAGAAAACCACCGTCTCATGGGGCCGGACACTCAGGGTCAGGGGAAAATCCAATATATATCCGGTGATATCTCGGGTGCTATTACAGATAGCGCAATAAATCAAAGTGCATTGTCTGTAGGAGGCCCTGGCGCATGAATCTGTGCAGCGGGAACGACCTCGGACCACCAGGGGCCGAGAAAACCACAGTCTCATGGGGCCGGACACTCAGGGTCAGGGGAAAATCCAATATATATCTGGTGATATCTCGGGTGCTATTAGAGATAGCGCAATAATCCAAAGTGAATTATCTGCAGGAGGCCCTGGCGCATGAATCTGTGCAGCGGGAACGACCTCGGACCACCAGGGGCCGAGAAAACGACCGTCTCATGAGGCCGGACACTCAGGGTCAGTGAAAAATCCAATATATATCTGCTGATATCTCGGGTGCTATTACAGATAGCGCAATAAATCAAAGTGCATTGTCTGTAGGAGGCCCTGGCGCATGAATCTGTGCAGCGGGAACGACCTTGGACCACCATGGGACGAGAAAAGCACCGTCTCATGGGGCCGGACACTCAGGGTCAGGGGAAAATCCAATATATATCTGGTGATATCTCGGGTGCTATTAGAGATAGCGCAATAAACCAAAGTGAATTATCAGCAGGTGGCCCTGGCGCATGAATCTGTGCAGCGGGAACGACCTCGGACCACCAGGGGCCGAGAAAACCACAGTCTCATGGGGCCGGACACTCAGGGTCAGGGGAAAATCCAATATATATCTGGTGATATCTCGGGTGCTATTAGAGATAGCGCAATAAACCAAAGTGAATTATTTGCAGGAGGCCCTGGCGCATGAATCTGTGCAGCGGGAACGACCTCGGACCACCAGGGGCCGAGAAAACGACCGTCTCATGGGGCCGGACACTCAGGGTCAGTGAAAAATCCAATATATATCTGCTGATATCTCGGGTGCTATTACAGATAGCGCAATAAATCAAAGTGCATTGTCTGTAGGAGGCCCTGGCGCATGAATCTGTGCAGCGGGAACGACCTCGGACCATCAGGGGCCGAAAAAACCACAGTCTCATGGGGCCGGACACCCAGGGTCAGGGTAAAATCCAATATATATCTGGTGATATCTCGGGTGCTATTACAGATAGCGCAATAAATCAAAGTGCATTATCTATAGGATGCCCTGCCGCATAAATCTGTGCAGCGGGATCGACCTCGGACCACGAGGGACCGAGAAAAACATCGAGACAAGGGGCCGGACTGTCAGGGTCAAGGAAAAATCCAATATTTATCTGGTGATATCTCGGGTGCTATTAGAGATAGCGCAATGAATCAAAGTGCATTGTCTTTTGGAGGCCCTGGCGCATGAATCTGTGCAGCGGGAACGACCTCGGACCACCAGGGGCCGAGAAAACGACCGTCTCATGGGGCCGGACACTCAGGGTCAGTGAAAAATCCAATATATATCTGCTGATATCTCGGGTGCTATTACAGATAGCGCAATAAATCAAAGTGCATTGTCTGTAGGAGGCCCTGGCGCATGAATCTGTGCAGCGGGAACGACCTCGGACCACCAGGGGCCGAGAAAACCACAGTCTCATGGGGCCGGTCACTCAGGGTCAGTGAAAAATCCAATATATATCTGCTGATATCTCGGGTGCTATTAGAGATAGCGCAATAAACCAAAGTGAATTATCTGCAGGAGGCCCTGGCGCATGAATCTGTGCAGCGGGAACGACCTCGGACCACCAGGGGCCGAAAAAACCACTGTCTCATGGGGCCGGACACTCAGGGTCAGGGTAAAATCCAATATAGATCTGGTGATATCTCGGGTGCTATTACAGATAGCGCAATAAACCAAAGTGAATTATCTGCAGGAGTCCCTGGCGCATGAATCTGTGCAACGGGAACGACCTCGGACCACCAGGGGCCGAGAAAACCACAGTCTCATGGGGCCGGACACTCAGGGTCAGGGGAAAATCCAATATAGATCTGGTGATATCTCGGCTGCTATTACCGAGAGCGCAATAAATCAAAGTGCGTTGTCTGTAGGAGGCCCTGGCGCATGAATCTGTGCAGCGGGAACGACCTCGGACGACCAGGGGCCGAGAAAACCACAGTCTCATGGGGCCGGAAACTCAGGGTCAGGGGAAAATCCAATATATATCTGGTGATATCTCGGGTGCTATTAGAGATAGCGCAATAAACCAAAGTGAATTATCTGCAGGAGGCCCTGGCGCATGAATCTGTGCAACGGGAACGACCTCGGACCACCAGGGGCCGAGAAAACCACAGTCTCATGGGGCCGGACACTCAGGGTCAGGGGAAAATCCAATATATATCTGGTGATATCTCGGGTGCTATTAGAGATAGCGCAATACATCAAAGTGCATTGTCTGTAGGAGGCCCTGGCGCATGAATCTGTGCAGCGGGAACGACCTCGGAACACCAGGGACCGAGAAAACCACCGTCTCATGGGGCCGGACACTCAGGGTCAGGGTAAAATCCAATATATATCTGGCGATATCTCGGGTGCTATTACAGGTAGCGCAATAAATCAAAGTGCATTGTCTGTAGGAGGCCCTGGCGCATGAATCTGTGCAGCGGGAACGACCTCGGACCACCAGGGGCCGAGAAAACCACCGTCTCATGGGGCCGGACACTCAGGGTCAGGGGAAAATCCAATATATATCCGGTTATATCTCGGGTGCTATTACAGATAGCGCAATAAATCAAAGTGCATTGCCTGTAGGAGGCCCTGGCGCATGAATCTGAGCAGCGGGAACGACCTCGGAACACCAGGGACCGAGAAAACCACCGTCTCATGGGGCTGGACACTCAGGGTCAGTGAAAAATCCAATATATATGTGGTGATATCTCGGGTGCTATTACAGATAGCGCAATAAATCAAAGTGCATTGTCTGTAGGAGACCCTGGCGCATGAACCTGTGCAGCGAGAACGACATCGGACCACCAGGGGCCGAGAAAACCACCGTCTCATGGGGCCGGACACTCAGGGTCAGGGGAAAATCCAATATATATCCGGTGATATCTCGGGTGCTATTACAGATAGCGCAATAAATCAAAGTGCATTGTCTGTAGGAGGCCCTGGCGCATGAATCTGTGCAGCGGGAACGACCTCGGACCACCAGGGGCCGAGAAAACCACAGTCTCATGGGGCCGGACACTCAGGGTCAGGGGAAAATCCAATATATATCCGGTGATATCTCGGGTGCTATTACAGATAGCGCAATAAATCAAAGTGCATTGTCTGTAGGAGGCCCTGGCGCATGAATCTGTGCAGCGGGAACGACCTCGGACCACCAGGGGCCGAGAAAACCACAGTCTCATGGGGCCGGACACTCAGGGTCAGGGGAAAATCCAATATATATCTGGTGATATCTCGGGTGCTATTAGAGATAGCGCAATAAACCAAAGTGAATTATTTGCAGGAGGCCCTGGCGCATGAATCTGTGCAGCGGGAACGACCTCGGACCACCAGGGGCCGAGAAAACGACCGTCTCATGGGGCCGGACACTCAGGGTCAGTGAAAAATCCAATATATATCTGCTGATATCTCGGGTGCTATTACAGATAGCGCAATAAATCAAAGTGCATTGTCTGTAGGAGGCCCTGGCGCATGAATCTGTGCAGCGGGAACGACCTCGGACCATCAGGGGCCGAAAAAACCACAGTCTCATGGGGCCGGACACCCAGGGTCAGGGTAAAATCCAATATATATCTGGTGATATCTCGGGTGCTATTACAGATAGCGCAATAAATCAAAGTGCATTGTCTGTAGGAGGCCCTGGCGCATGAATCTGTGCAGCGGGAACGACCTCGGACCACCAGGGGCGAGACAACCACCTTCTCATGGGGCCGGACACTCAGGGTCAGGGAAAAATCCAATATATATCTGGTGATATCTCGGGTGCTATTACAGATAGCGCAATAAATCAAAGTGCATTACTTGTAGGAGGCCCTGGCGCATGAATCTGTGCAGCGGGTACGTCCACGGACCTCCAGGGGCCGAGACAACGACCGTCTCATGGGGCCGGACACTCAGGGTCAGTGAAAAATCCAATATATATCTGGTGATATCTCGGGTGCTATTACAGATAGCGCAATAAATCAAAGTGCATTTTCTGTAGGAGGCCCTGGCGCATGAACCTGTGCAGCGGGAACGACCTTGGACCACCAGGGGCCGAGAAAACCACAGTCTCATGGGGCCGGACACTCAGGGTCAGGGGAAAATCCAATATATATCTGGTGATATCTCGGGTGCTATTAGAGATAGCGCAATAAACGAAGGTGCATTGTCTGTAGGAGGCCCTGCCGCATGAATCTGTGCAGCGGGAACGACCTCGGAACACCAGGGACCGAGAAAACCACCGTCTCATGGGGCCGGATACTCAGGGTCAGTGAAAAATCCAATATATATGTGGTGATATCTCGGGTGCTATTACAGATAGCGCAATAAATCAAAGTGAATTATCTGCAGGAGGCCCTGGCGCATGAATCTGTGCAGCGGGAACGACCTCGGACCACCAGGGGCCGAGAAAACTACCGTCTCATGGGGCCGGTCACCAGGGTCAGTGAAAAATCCAATATATATCTGCTGATATCTCGGGTGCTATTAGAGATAGCGCAATAAACCAAAGTGAATTATTTGCAGGAGGCCCTGGCGCATGAATCTGTGCAGCGGGAACGACCTCGGACCACCAGGGGCCGAGAAAACGACCGTCTCATGGGGCCGGACACTCAGGGTCAGTGAAAAATCCAATATATATCTGCTGATATCTCGGGTGCTATTACAGATAGCGCAATAAATCAAAGTGCATTATCTATAGGATGCCCTGGCGCATAAATCTGTGCAGCGGGATCGACCTCGGACCACGAGGGACCGAGAAAAACATCGAGACAAGGGGCCGGACTGTCAGGGTCAAGGAAAAATCCAATATTTATCTGGTGATATCTCGGGTGCTATTAGAGATAGCGCAATGAATCAAAGTGCATTGTCTTTTGGAGGCCCTGGCGCATGAATCTGTGCAGCGGGAACGACCTCGGACCACCAGGGGCCGAGAAAACGACCGTCTCATGGGGCCGGACACTCAGGGTCAGTGAAAAATCCAATATATATCTGCTGATATCTCGGGTGCTATTACAGATAGCGCAATAAATCAAAGTGCATTGTCTGTAGGAGGCCCTGGCGCATGAATCTGTGCAGCGGGAACGACCTCGGACCACCAGGGGCCGAGAAAACCACAGTCTCATGGGGCCGGACACTCAGGGTCAGGGTAAAATCCAATATAGATCTGGTGATATCTCGGGTGCTATTACAGATAGCGCAATAAACCAAAGTGAATTATCTGCAGGAGTCCCTGGCGCATGAATCTGTGCAACGGGAACGACCTCGGACCACCAGGGGCCGAGAAAACCACAGTCTCATGGGGCCGGACACTCAGGGTCAGGGGAAAATCCAATATAGATCTGGTGATATCTGGGGTGCTATTACAGATAGCGCAATAAATCAAAGTGCATTACCTGTAGGAGGCCCTGGCGCATGAATCTGTGCAGCGGGAACGACCTCGGACCACCAGGGGCCGAGAAAACTACCGTCTCATGGGGCCGGACACTCAGGGTCAGTGAAAAATCCAATATATATCTGGTGATATCTCGGCTCCTATTACCGATAGCGCAATATTTCAAAGTGCATTGTCTGTAGGAGGCCCTGTCGCATGAATCTGGGAAGCGGGAGCGACCTCGGATCACCAGGGGCCGAGAAAACCACCGTCTCATGGGGCCGGACACTCAGGGTCATGGAAAAATCCAATATATATCTGGTGATATCTCGGGTGCTATTACAGATAGCGCAATAAATCAAAGTGCATTGTCTGCAGGAGGCCCTGGCCCATGAATCTGTGCAGCGGAAACGACCTCGGAACACCAGGGGCCGAGAAAACCACAGTCTCATGGGGCCGGACACTCAGTGTCAGGGGAAAATCCAATATATATCTGTTGATATCTCGGGTGCTATTACAGATAGCGCAATAAATCAAAGTGAATTATCTGCAGGAGGCCCTGGCGCATGAATCTGTGCAGCGGGAACGACCTCGGACCACCAGGGGCCGAGAAAACTACCGTCTCATGGGGCCGGTCACTCAGGGTCAGTGAAAAATCCAATATATATCTGGTGATATCTCGGGTGCTATTAGAGATAGCGCAATAAACCAAAGTGAATTATCTGCAGGAGGCCCTGGCGCATGAATCTGTGCAACGGGAACGACCTCGGACCACCAGGGGCCGAGAAATCCACAATCTCATGGGGCCGGACACTCAGGGTCAGGGGAAAATCCAATATAGATCTGGTGATATCTCGGGTGCTATTACAGATAGCGCAATAAATCAATGTGCATTGTCTGTAGGAGACCCTGGCGCATGAACCTGTGCAGCGGGAACGACCTCGGACCACCAGGGGCTGAGAAAACCACAGTCTCATGGGGCCG
Source organism: Nomia melanderi (assembly GCF_051020985.1). Lineage (NCBI taxonomy): Eukaryota > Metazoa > Arthropoda > Insecta > Hymenoptera > Halictidae > Nomia > Nomia melanderi. The sequence continues at coordinate 2,550,570 of NW_027475131.1, forward strand.
GACACTCAGGGTCAGGGGAAAATCCAATATATATGTGGTGATATCTCGGGTGCTATTACAGATAGCGCAATAAATCAAAGTGCATTGTCTGTAGGAGGCCCTGGCGCATGAATCTGTGCAGCGGGAAGGACCTCGGAACACCAGGGGCCGAGAAAACCACCGTCACATGGGGCAGGACACTCAGGGTCAGTGAAAAATCCAATATATATATGGTGATATCTCGGGTGCTATTACAGATACCGCAATAAATCAAAGTGCATTGTCTGTAGGAGACCCTGGCGAATGAACCTGTGCAGCGGGAACGACCTCGGACCACCAGGGGCCGAGAAAACGACCGTCTCATGGGGCCGGACGCTCAGGGTCAGGGAAAAATCCAATATATAGGTAGTGATATCTCGGGTGCTATTACAGATAGCGCAATAAATCAAAGTGCATTGTCTGTAGGAGACACTGGCGCATGAACCTGTGCAGCGGGAACGACCTCGGACCACCAGGGGCCGAGAAAACCACAGTCTCATGGGGCCGGACACTCAGGGTCAGGGAAAAATCCAATATATATCTGGTGATATCTCGGGTGCTATTAGAGATAGCGCAATAAACCAAAGTGAATTATCTGCAGCAGGCCCTGGTGCATGAATCTGTGCAGCGGGAACGACCTCGGACCACCAGGGGCCGATAAAACCACCGTCTCATGGGTCCGGACACTCAGGGTCAGGGAAAAATCCAATATATATCTGGTGATATCTCGGGTGCTATTAGAGATAGCGCAACAAACCAAAGTGCATTGTCTGTAGGAGGCCCTGGCGCATGAACCTGTGCAGCGGGAACGACCTCGGACCACCAGGGGCCGAGAAAACGACCGTCTCATGGGGCCGGACGCTCAGGGTCAGGGAAAAATCCAATATATAGGTAGTGATATCTCGGGTGCTATTACAGATAGCGCAATAAATCAAAGTGCATTGTCTGTAGGAGACACTGGCGCATGAACCTGTGCAGCGGGAACGACCTCGGACCACCAGGGGCCGAGAAAACCACAGTCTCATGGGGCCGGACACTCAGGGTCAGGGAAAAATCCAATATATATCTGGTGATATCTCGGGTGCCATTAGAGATAGCGCAATAAACCAAAGTGAATTATCTGCAGCAGGCCCTGGTGCATGAATCTGTGCAGCGGGAACGACCTCGGACCACCAGGGGCCGATAAAACCACCGTCTCATGGGTCCGGACACTCAGGGTCAGGGAAAAATCCAATATATATCTGGTGATATCTCGGGTGCTATTAGAGATAGCGCAACAAACCAAAGTGCATTGTCTGTAGGAGGCCCTGGCGGATGAATCTGGGCAGCGGGAACGACCTCGGACCACCAGGGGCCGAGAAAACCACAGTCACAGGGGACCGGACACTGAGGGTCAGGGGAAAATTCAATATATATCTGGTGATATCTCGGGTGCTATTAGAGATAGCGCAATAAACCAAAGTGAATTATCTGCAGGAGGCCCTGGCGCATGTATCTGTGCAGCGGGAACGATCTCGGACCACCAGGGGCCAAGAAAACCACCGTCTCATGGGGCCGGACACTCAGGGTCTGGGAAAAATCAAATATATATCTGGTGATATCTCGGGTGCTATTACAGATAGCGCAATAAATCAAAGTGCATTGTCTGTAGGAGGCCCTGGCGCATGAATCTGTGCAGCGGGATCGACCTCGGACCACGAGGGACCGAGAAAACCACCGTCTCATGGGGCCGGACACTCAGGGTCAGGGGAAAATCCAATATATATCTCGTGATATCTCGGGTGCTATTAGAGATAGCGCAATAAATCAAAGTGCATTGTCTGTAGGAGGCCCTGGCGCATGAATCTGGCCAGCGGGAATGACCTTGGAACACGAGGGGCCGAGAAAACCACAGTCTCATGGGGCCGGACACACAGGGTCAGGGAAAAATGCAATATATATCTGGTGATATCTCGGGTGCTATTACAGATAGCGCAACAAATCAAAGTGCGTTGTCTGTAGGAGGCCCTGGCGCATGAATCTGTGTAGCGGGAACGACCTCGGACCACCAGGGGCCGAGAAAACCATCGACACATGGGGCCGGACACTCAGGGTCGGGGAAAAATCCAATATATATCTGGTGATATCTCGGGTGCTCTTACAGATACCGCACTAAACCAAACTGAATTATCTGCTGGGGGCCCTGGCGTATGAATCTGTGCAGCAGGAACGACCTCGGAACACTAGGGGCCGAGAAAACCACCGTCTCATGGGGCCGGACGGCCAGGGTCGGAGAAAAATCCATTATATATCTGGTGATATCTCGGGTGCTATTAGAGATAGCGCAATAAACCAAAGTGAATTATCTGCAGGAGGCCCTGGCGCATGAATCTGTGCAGCGGGAACGACCTCGGACCACCACGGGCCGAGAAAACCACCGTCTCATGGGGCCGGACACTCAGGGTCAGGGAAAAATCCAATATATATCTGGTGATATCTCGGGTGCTTTTAGAGATAGCGCAATAAATCAAAGTGCATTGTCTGTAGCAGGCCCTGGCGCATGAATCTGGCCAGCGGGAACGACCTCGGACCACCAGGGGCCGAGAAAACCACAGTCTCATGGGGCCGGACACTCAGGGTCAGTGAAAAATCCAATATATATATCTGGTGATATCTCGGCTGCTATTAAAGATAGCGCAATAAATCAAAGTGCATTGTCTGTAGGAGGCCCTGGCGCATGAATCTGTGCAGCGGGAACGACCTCGGAACACCAGGGACCGAGAAAACCACAGTCTCATGGGGCCGGACACTCAGGGTCAGTGAAAAATCCAATATATATGTGGTGATATCTCGGGTGCTATTACAGATAGCGCAATAAATCAAAGTGCATTGTCTGTAGGAGGCCCTGGCGCATGAATCTGTGCAGCGGGAAGGACCTCGGAACACCAGGGGCCGAGAAAACCACCGTCACATGGGGCAGGACACTCAGGGTCAGTGAAAAATCCAATATATATATGGTGATATCTCGGGTGCTATTACAGATACCGCAATAAATCAAAGTGCATTGTCTGTAGGAGACCCTGGCGCATGAACCTGTGCAGCGGGAACGACCTCGGACCACCAGGGGCCGAGAAAACGACCGTCTCATGGGGCCGGACGCTCAGGGTCAGGGAAAAATCCAATATATAGGTAGTGATATCTCGGGTGCTATTACAGATAGCGCAATAAATCAAAGTGCATTGTCTGTAGGAGACACTGGCGCATGAACCTGTGCAGCGGGAACAACCTCGGACCACCAGGGGCCGAGAAAACCACAGTCTCATGTGGCCGGACACTCAGGGTCAGGGAAAAATCCAATATATATCTGGTGATATCTCGGGTGCTATTAGAGATAGCGCAACAAACCAAAGTGCATTGTCTGTAGGAGGCCCTGGCGCATGAACCTGTGCAGCGGGAACGACCTCGGACCACCAGGGGCCGAGAAAACCACAGTCACAGGGGACCGGACACTGAGGGTCAGGGGAAAATTCAATATATATCTGGTGATATCTCGGGTGCTATTAGAGATAGCGCAATAAACCAAAGTGAATTATCTGCAGGAGGCCCTGGCGCATGTATCTGTGCAGCGGGAACGATCTCGGACCACCAGGGGCCAAGAAAACCACCGTCTCATGGGGCCGGACACTCAGGGTCTGGGAAAAATCAAATATATATCTGGTGATATCTCGGGTGCTATTACAGATAGCGCAATAAATCAAAGTGCATTGTCTGTAGGAGGCCCTGGCGCATGAATCTGTGCAGCGGGATCGACCTCGGACCACGAGGGACCGAGAAAACCACCGTCTCATGGGGCCGGACACTCAGGGTCAGGGGAAAATCCAATATATATCTCGTGATATCTCGGGTGCTATTAGAGATAGCGCAATAAATCAAAGTGCATTGTCTGTAGGAGGCCCTGGCGCATGAATCTGGCCAGCGGGAATGACCTTGGAACACGGGGGGCCGAGAAAACCACAGTCTCATGGGGCCGGACACACAGGGTGAGGGAAAAATGCAATATATATCTGGTGATATCTCGGGTGCTATTACAGATAGCGCAACAAATCAAAGTGCGTTGTCTGTAGGAGGCCCTGGCGCATGAATCTGTGTAGCGGGAACGACCTCGGACCACCAGGGGCCGAGAAAACCACCGTCTCATGGGGCCGGACACTCAGGGTCAGGGAAAAATCCAATATATATCTGGTGATATCTCGGGTGCTATTAGAGATAGCGCCATAAACCAAAGTGAATTATCTGCAGGAGGCCCTGGCGCATGCATCTGTGCAGCGGGAACGACCTCGGACCACCAGAGGCCGAGAAAATCACCGTCTCATGGGGCCGGACTGTCAGGGTTAGGGAAAAATCCGATATATATCTGGTGATGTCTCGGGTGCTATTAGAGATAGCGCAATAAACCAAAGTGAATTATCTGCAGGAGGCCCTGGCGCATGCATCTGTGCAGCGGGAACGACCTCGGACCACCAGGGGCCAAGAACACCACCGTCTCATGGGGCCGGACACTCAGGGACAGGGGAAAATCCAATATATACCTGGTGATATCTCGGGTGCTATTAGAGATAGCGCAATAAATCAAAAAGCATTGTCTGTAGGAGGCCCTGGCGCATCAATCTGGCAAGCGGGAAAGCCCTCGGACCACCACGGGCCGAGAAAACCACCGTCTCATGGGGCCGGACACTCAGGGTCACTGAAAAATCCAATATATATCTAGTGATATCTCGGGTGCTTTTAGAGATAGCGCAATAAACCAAATGGAATTGTCTGCAGGAAACCCTGGCGCATGAATCTGTTCAGCGGGATCGTACTCGGACCACGAGGGAACGAGAAAACCATCGACACATGGGGCCGGACACTCAGGGTCGGGGAAAAATCCAATATATATCTGGTGATATCTCGGGTGCTCTTACAGATACCGCACTAAACCAAACTGAATTATCTGCTGGGGGCCCTGGCGTATGAATCTGTGCAGCAGGAACGACCTCGGAACACTAGGGGCCGAGAAAACCACCGTCTCATGGGGCCGGACTGTCAGGGTCGGAGAAAAATCCATTATATATCTGGTGATATCTCGGGTGCTATTAGAGATAGCGCAATAAACCAAAGTGAATTATCTGCAGGAGGCCCTGGCGCATGAATCTGTGCAGCGGGAACGACCTCGGACCACCACGGGCCGAGAAAACCACCGTCTCATGGGGCCGGACACTCAGGGTCAGGGAAAAATCCAATATATATATCTGGTGATATCTCGGCTGCTATTAAAGATAGCGCAATAAATCAAAGTGCATTGTCTGTAGGAGGCCCTGGCGCATGAATCTGTGCAGCGGGAACGACCTCGGAACACCAGGGACCGAGAAAACCACAGTCTCATGGGGCCGGACACTCAGGGTCAGGGAAAAATCCAATATATATCTGCTGATATCTCGGGTGCTATTACAGACAGCGCAATAAATCAAAGTGCATTGTCTGTAGGAGGCCCTGGCGCATGAATCTGTGCAGCGGGATCGCCTTCGGACCACCAGGGGCCGAGAAAATCACCGTCTCATGAGGCCGGACTGTCAGGGTCAGGGAAAAATGAAATATATATCTGGTGATATCTCGGGTGCTATTACAGATAGCGCAATAAATCAAAGTGTATTGTCTGCAGGAGGCCCTAGCGCATGAATCTGTGCAGCGGAAACGACCTCGGACCACCAGGGGCCGAGAAAATTACAGATATTCGGAATCCGTCACCCAAGGTCATGCAAAAAACCAGAATATATCTGGTGATATCTCGGGTGCTATTACAGATAGCGCGATAAATCAAAGTGCATTGTCTCCAGGAAGCCCTGGCGCATGAATCTGTGCAGCGGGAACGACCTCGGACCAGCAGGGGCCGAGAAAATCACCGTCTCATGAGGCCGGGCTGTCAGGGTCAGGGAAAAATGAAATATCTATCTGGTGATATCTCGGGTGCTATTAGAGATAGCGCAATAAATCAATGTGCATTGTCTGCAGGAGGCCCTAGCGCATGAATCTGTGCTGCGGGAACGTCCTGGGACCACCAGGGGCAGAGAAAACTACCGTCTCATAGGGCCGGACACTCAGGGTCAGGGAAAAATCCAATATATATCTGGTGATATCTCGGGTGCTATTACAGATAGCGCAATAAATCAAAGTAAATAATTTGCAGGGAAACATGGCGCATGAATCTGTGCAGCGGGGTCGACCTCGTGCCACGAGGGACCGAGAAAATCACCGTCTCATGGGGCCGGACACTCAGGGTCAGGGAAAAATCCAATATATATCTGGTGATATCTCGGGTGCTATTAGAGATAGCGCAATAAATCACAGTGAATTATCTGCAGGGGGCTCTGGCGCATGAATCTGTGCAGCGGGATCGACCTCGGACCACCAGGGGCCGAGAAAACCACCGACACATGGGGCCGGACACTCAGGGTCGGGGAAAAATTCAATATATATCTGGTGATATCTCGGGTGCTATTACAGACAGCGCAATAAATCAAAGTGCATTGTCTGTAGGAGGCCCTGGCGCATGAATCTGTGCAGCGGGAACGACCTCGGACCACCAGGGGCCGAGAAAACTACAGTCTCATGCGGCCGGACACTCAGGGTCTGGGGAAAATCCAATATATATCTGGTGATATCTCGGGTCCTATTACAGATAAGGAAATAAATCAAAGTGAATTATCTGCAGGATGCCCTGGCGCATGAATCTGTGCAGCGGGAACGACCTCGGTCCACCAGGGGCCGAGAAAACCACCGTCTCATGGGGCTGGACACTCAGGGTGAGGGAAATATCCAATATATATCTGGTGATATCTCGGGTGCTATTACAGATAGCGCAATAAATCAAAGTAAATAATTTGCAGGGAAACATGGCGCATGAATCTGTGCAGCGGGGTCGACCTCGTGCCACGAGGGACCGAGAAAATCACCGTCTCATGGGGCCGGACACTCAGGGTCAGGGAAAAATCCAATATATATCTGGTGATATCTCGGGTGCTATTAGAGATAGCGCAATAAATCACAGTGAATTATCTGCAGGGGGCTCTGGCGCATGAATCTGTGCAGCGGGATCGACCTCGGACCACCAGGGGCCGAGAAAACCACCGACACATGGGGCCGGACACTCAGGGTCGGGGAAAAATTCAATATATATCTGGTGATATCTCGGGTGCTATTACAGACAGCGCAATAAATCAAAGTGCATTGTCTGTAGGAGGCCCTGGCGCATGAATCTGTGCAGCGGGAACGACCTCGGACCACCAGGGGCCGAGAAAACTACAGTCTCATGCGGCCGGACACTCAGGGTCTGGGGAAAATCCAATATATATCTGGTGATATCTCGGGTCCTATTACAGATAAGGAAATAAATCAAAGTGAATTATCTGCAGGATGCCCTGGCGCATGAATCTGTGCAGCGGGAACGACCTCGGTCCACCAGGGGCCGAGAAAACCACCGTCTCATGGGGCTGGACACTCAGGGTGAGGGAAATATCCAATATTTATCTGGTGATATCGCGGGTGCTATTACAGATAGCGCAATAAATCAAAGTGCATTGTCTGTAGGAGGCCCTGGCGCATGAATCTGTACAGCGGAAACGACCTCGGACCACCAGGGGCCGAGAAAATTACAGATATTCGGAATCCGTCACCCAAGGTCATGCAAAAAACCAGCATATATCTGGTGATATCTCGGGTGCTATTACAGATAGCGCGATAAATTAAAGTGCATTGTCTCCAGGAAGCCCTGGCGCATGATTCGGTGCAGCGGGAACGACCTCGGACCACCAGGGGCCGAGAAAATCACCGTCGCATGGGGCCGGACTGTCAGGGGCAAGGAAAAATCCAATATATATCTGGTGATATCTCGGGTGCTATTACAGATAGCGCAATAAATCAACGTGCATTGTCTGTAGGAGGCCCTGGCGCATGAATGTGTGCAGCGGGATCGACCTCGGACCACCAGGGGCCGAGAAAGTCACCGTTTCATGGGGCCGGACTGTCAGGGTCAGGGAACAATCCTATATATATCTGGTGATATCTCGGGTGCTATTACAGATAGCGCAATAAATCAAATTGCATTGTCTGTAGGAGGCCCTGGCGCATGAATCTGTGCAGCGGGAACGACCTCGGACTACCAGGGGCCGAGAAAACTACAGTCTCATGCGGCCGGACACTCAGGGTCTGGGGAAAATCCAATATATATCTGGTGATATCTCGGTTCCTATTACAGATAGCGAAATAAATCAAAGAGCATTGTCTGTAGGAGGCCCTGGCGCATGAATCTGTGCAGCGGGAACGACCTCGGACCACCAGGGGCCGAGAAAACCACCGTCTCATGGGGCCGGACACTCAGGGTCAGGGGAAAATCCAATATATATCTGGTGATATCTCGGGTGCTATGAGTGATAGCGCAATAAACCAAAGTGAATTATCTGCAGGAGGACCTGACGCATGAATCTGTGCAACGGGAACTACCTCGGACCACCAGGTGCCGAGAAAACCACAGTCACATGGGGCCGACAACTCAGGGTCAGGCAAAAATCCAATATATATCTGGTGATATCTCGGGTGCTATTAGAGATAGCGCAATAAACCAAAGTGAATTATCTGCAGGAGGCCCTGGCGCATGAATCTCTGCATCGGGAACGACCTCGAACAACCAGGGGCCGAGAAAACCACCGTCTCATGGGGCCGGACACTCAGGGTCAGTGAAAAATCCAATATATATCTGGTGATATCTCGGGTGCTATTACAGATAGCGTAATAAATCAAAGTGAATTGTCTGTAGAAGGCCCTGGCGCATGAAACTGTGCAGCGGGAACGACCTCGGACCACCAGGGGCCGAGAAAACCACAGTCTCATGGGGCCGGATACTCAGAGTCAGGGGAAAATCCAATATATATCTGGTGATATTTCGGGTGTTATTAGAGATAGGGCAATAATCCAAAGTGAATTATCTGCAGGAGGCCCTGCCGCATGAATCGGTGCAACGGGAACGACCTCGGACCACCAGGGGCCGAGAAAACCACAGTCTCATGGGGCAGGACACTCAGGGTCAGTGAAAAATCCGATATATATCTGGTGATATCTCGGGTGCTATTAGTGATAGCGCAATAAACCAAAGTGAATTGTCTGCAAGAGGCCCTGGTGCATGAATCTGTGCAGCGGGAACGACCTCGGATCACCAGGGGCCGAGAAAACCACCATCTCATGGGGCCGGACACTCAGGTTCAGGGGAAAATCCAATATATATCTGGTGATATCTCGGGTGCTATTAGAGATAGCGCAATAAATCAATGTGCAATGTTTGTAGGAGGCACTGGCGAATGAATCTGTGCAGCAGGAACGACCTCGGACCACCAGGGGGCGAGAAAATTACAGATATTCGGAATCCGTCACCCAAGGTCATGCAAAAAACCAGCATATATCTGGTGATATCTCGGGTGCTATTACAGATAGCGCGATAAATCAAAGTGCATTGTCTCCCGGAAGCCCTGGCGCATGATTAGGTGCAGCGGGAACGACCTCGGACCACCAGGGGCCGAGAAAATCACCGTCGCATGGGGCCGGACTGTCAGGGGCAGGGAAAAATCCAATATATATCTGGTGATATCTCGGGTGCTATTACAGATAGCGCAATAAATCAAAGTGCATTGTCTGTAGGAGGCCCTGGCGCATGAATCTGTACAGCGGGAACGACCTCGGACCACCAGGGGCCGAGAAAACTACAGTCTCATGCGGCCGGACACTCAGGGTCTGGGGAAAATCCAATATATATCTGGTGATATCTCGGGTCCTATTACAGATAAGGAAATAAATCAAAGTGAATTATCTGCAGGATGCCCTGGCGCATGAATCTGTGCAGCGGGAACGACCTCGGTCCACCAGGGGCCGAGAAAACCACCGTCTCATGGGGCTGGACACTCAGGGTGAGGGAAATATCCAATATTTATCTGGCGATATCTCGGGTGCTATTACAGATAGCGCAATAAATCAGAGTGCATTGTCTGTAGGAGGCCCTGGCGCACGAATCTGTGCAGCGGGAACGACCTCGGACCACCAGGGGCCGAGAAAACCACAGTCTCATGGGGCCGGACACTCGTGGTCAGGGGAAAATCCAATATATATCTGGTGATATCTCGGGTGCTATTAGAGATAGCGCAATAAACCAAAGTGAATTATCTGCAGGAGGCCCTGGCGCATGAATCTGTGCAGCGGGAACGACCTCGGACCACCAGGGGCCGAGAAAACCACCGTCTCATGGGGCCGGACACTCAGGGACAGGGGAAAATCCAATATATATCTGGTGATATCTCGGGTGCTATTACAGATAGCGCAATAAATCAAAGTAAATAATTTGCAGGGAAACATGGCGCATGAATCTGTGCAGCGGGGTCGACCTCGTGCCACGAGGGACCGAGAAAATCACCGTCTCATGGGGCCGGACACTCAGGGTCAGGGAAAAATCCAATATATATCTGGTGATATCTCGGGTGCTATTAGAGATAGCGCAATAAATCACAGTGAATTATCTGCAGGGGGCTCTGGCGCATGAATCTGTGCAGCGGGATCGACCTCGGACCACCAGGGGCCGAGAAAACCACCGACACATGGGGCCGGACACTCAGGGTCGGGGAAAAATTCAATATATATCTGGTGATATCTCGGGTGCTATTACAGACAGCGCAGTAAATCAAAGTGCATTGTCTGTAGGAGGCCCTGGCGCATGAATCTGTGCAGCGGGAACGACCTCGGACCACCAGGGGCCGAGAAAACTACAGTCTCATGCGGCCGGACACTCAGGGTCTGGGGAAAATCCAATATATATCTGGTGATATCTCGGGTCCTATTACAGATAAGGAAATAAATCAAAGTGAATTATCTGCAGGATGCCCTGGCGCATGAATCTGTGCAGCGGGAACGACCTCGGTCCACCAGGGGCCGAGAAAACCACCGTCTCATGGGGCTGGACACTCAGGGTGAGGGAAATATCCAATATTTATCTGGTGATATCGCGGGTGCTATTACAGATAGCGCAATAAATCAAAGTGCATTGTCTGTAGGAGGCCCTGGCGCATGAATCTGTACAGCGGAAACGACCTCGGACCACCAGGGGCCGAGAAAATTACAGATATTCGGAATCCGTCACCCAAGGTCATGCAAAAAACCAGCATATATCTGGTGATATCTCGGGTGCTATTACAGATAGCGCGATAAATTAAAGTGCATTGTCTCCAGGAAGCCCTGGCGCATGATTCGGTGCAGCGGGAACGACCTCGGACCACCAGGGGCCGAGAAAATCACCGTCGCATGGGGCCGGACTGTCAGGGGCAAGGAAAAATCCAATATATATCTGGTGATATCTCGGGTGCTATTACAGATAGCGCAATAAATCAACGTGCATTGTCTGTAGGAGGCACTGGCGCATGAATGTGTGCAGCGGGATCGACCTCGGACCACCAGGGGCCGAGAAAGTCACCGTTTCATGGGGCCGGACTGTCAGGGTCAGGGAACAATCCTATATATATCTGGTGATATCTCGGGTGCTATTACAGATAGCGCAATAAATCAAATTGCATTGTCTGTAGGAGGCCCTGGCGCATGAATCTGTGCAGCGGGAACGACCTCGGACTACCAGGGGCCGAGAAAACTACAGTCTCATGCGGCCGGACACTCAGGGTCTGGGGAAAATCCAATATATATCTGGTGATATCTCGGTTCCTATTACAGATAGCGAAATAAATCAAAGAGCATTGTCTGTAGGAGGCCCTGGCGCATGAATCTGTGCAGCGGGAACGACCTCGGACCACCAGGGGCCGAGAAAACCACCGTCTCATGGGGCCGGACACTCAGGGTCAGGGGAAAATCCAATATATATCTGGTGATATCTCGGGTGCTATGAGTGATAGCGCAATAAACCAAAGTGAATTATCTGCAGGAGGACCTGACGCATGAATCTGTGCAACGGGAACTACCTCGGACCACCAGGTGCCGAGAAAACCACAGTCACATGGGGCCGACAACTCAGGGTCAGGCAAAAATCCAATATATATCTGGTGATATCTCGGGTGCTATTAGAGATAGCGCAATAAACCAAAGTGAATTATCTGCAGGAGGCCCTTGCGCATGAATCTCTGCATCGGGAACGACCTCGAACAACCAGGGGCCGAGAAAACCACCGTCTCATGGGGCCGGACACTCAGGGTCAGTGAAAAATCCAATATATATCTGGTGATATCTCGGGTGCTATTACAGATAGCGTAATAAATCAAAGTGAATTGTCTGTAGAAGGCCCTGGCGCATGAAACTGTGCAGCGGGAACGACCTCGGACCACCAGGGGCCGAGAAAACCACAGTCTCATGGGGCCGGATACTCAGAGTCAGGGGAAAATCCAATATATATCTGGTGATATTTCGGGTGTTATTAGAGATAGGGCAATAATCCAAAGTGAATTATCTGCAGGAGGCCCTGCCGCATGAATCGGTGCAACGGGAACGACCTCGGACCACCAGGGGCCGAGAAAACCACAGTCTCATGGGGCAGGACACTCAGGGTCAGTGAAAAATCCGATATATATCTGGTGATATCTCGGGTGCTATTAGTGATAGCGCAATAAACCAAAGTGAATTGTCTGCAAGAGGCCCTGGTGCATGAATCTGTGCAGCGGGAACGACCTCGGATCACCAGGGGCCGAGAAAACCACCATCTCATGGGGCCGGACACTCAGGTTCAGGGGAAAATCCAATATATATCTGGTGATATCTCGGGTGCTATTAGAGATAGCGCAATAAATCAATGTGCAATGTTTGTAGGAGGCACTGGCGAATGAATCTGTGCAGCAGGAACGACCTCGGACCACCAGGGGGCGAGAAAATTACAGATATTCGGAATCCGTCACCCAAGGTCATGCAAAAAACCAGCATATATCTGGTGATATCTCGGGTGCTATTACAGATAGCGCGATAAATCAAAGTGCATTGTCTCCCGGAAGCCCTGGCGCATGATTAGGTGCAGCGGGAACGACCTCGGACCACCAGGGGCCGAGAAAATCACCGTCGCATGGGGCCGGACTGTCAGGGGCAGGGAAAAATCCAATATATATCTGGTGATATCTCGGGTGCTATTACAGATAGCGCAATAAATCAAAGTGCATTGTCTGTAGGAGGCCCTGGCGCATGAATCTGTACAGCGGGAACGACCTCGGACCACCAGGGGCCGAGAAAACTACAGTCTCATGCGGCCGGACACTCAGGGTCTGGGGAAAATCCAATATATATCTGGTGATATCTCGGGTCCTATTACAGATAAGGAAATAAATCAAAGTGAATTATCTGCAGGATGCCCTGGCGCATGAATCTGTGCAGCGGGAACGACCTCGGTCCACCAGGGGCCGAGAAAACCACCGTCTCATGGGGCTGGACACTCAGGGTGAGGGAAATATCCAATATTTATCTGGCGATATCTCGGGTGCTATTACAGATAGCGCAATAAATCAGAGTGCATTGTCTGTAGGAGGCCCTGGCGCACGAATCTGTGCAGCGGGAACGACCTCGGACCACCAGGGGCCGAGAAAACCACAGTCTCATGGGGCCGGACACTCGTGGTCAGGGGAAAATCCAATATATATCTGGTGATATCTCGGGTGCTATTAGAGATAGCGCAATAAACCAAAGTGAATTATCTGCAGGAGGCCCTGGCGCATGAATCTGTGCAACGGGAACGACCTCGGACCACCAGGGGCCGAGAAAACCACAGTCTCATGGGGCCGGACACTCAGGGTCAGGGGAAAATCCAATATATATCTGGTGATATCTCGGGTGCTATTACAGATAGAGCAATAAATCAAAGTGCATTGTCTGTAGGAGGCCCTGGCGCATGAATCTGTGCAGCGGGAACGACCTCGAACCACCAGGGGCCGAGAAAACCACCGTCTCATGGGGCCGGACACTCAGGGTCAGTGAAAAATCCAATATATATCTGGTGATATCTCGGGTGCTATTACAGATAGCGTAATAAATCAAAGTGAATTGTCTGTAGAAGGCCCTGGCGCATGAAACTGTGCAGCGGGAACGACCTCGGACCACCAGGGGCCGAGAAAACCACAGTCTCATGGGGCCGGATACTCAGAGTCAGGGGAAAATCCAATATATATCTGGTGATATTTCGGGTGTTATTAGAGATAGGGCAATAATCCAAAGTGAATTATCTGCAGGAGGCCCTGCCGCATGAATCGGTGCAACGGGAACGACCTCGGACCACCAGGGGCCGAGAAAACCACAGTCTCATGGGGCAGGACACTCAGGGTCAGTGAAAAATCCGATATATATCTGGTGATATCTCGGGTGCTATTAGTGATAGCGCAATAAACCAAAGTGAATTGTCTGCAAGAGGCCCTGGTGCATGAATCTGTGCAGCGGGAACGACCTCGGATCACCAGGGGCCGAGAAAACCACCATCTCATGGGGCCGGACACTCAGGTTCAGGGGAAAATCCAATATATATCTGGTGATATCTCGGGTGCTATTAGAGATAGCGCAATAAATCAATGTGCAATGTTTGTAGGAGGCACTGGCGAATGAATCTGTGCAGCAGGAACGACCTCGGACCACCAGGGGGCGAGAAAATTACAGATATTCGGAATCCGTCACCCAAGGTCATGCAAAAAACCAGCATATATCTGGTGATATCTCGGGTGCTATTACAGATAGCGCGATAAATCAAAGTGCATTGTCTCCCGGAAGCCCTGGCGCATGATTCGGTGCAGCGGGAACGACCTCGGACCACCAGGGGCCGAGAAAATCACCGTCGCATGGGGCCGGACTGTCAGGGGCAGGGAAAAATCCAATATATATCTGGTGATATCTCGGGTGCTATTACAGATAGCGCAATAAATCAAAGTGCATTGTCTGTAGGAGGCCCTGGCGCATGAATCTGTACAGCGGGAACGACCTCGGACCACCAGGGGCCGAGAAAACTACAGTCTCATGCGGCCGGACACTCAGGGTCTGGGGAAAATCCAATATATATCTGGTGATATCTCGGGTCCTATTACAGATAAGGAAATAAATCAAAGTGAATTATCTGCAGGATGCCCTGGCGCATGAATCTGTGCAGCGGGAACGACCTCGGTCCACCAGGGGCCGAGAAAACCACCGTCTCATGGGGCTGGACACTCAGGGTGAGGGAAATATCCAATATTTATCTGGTGATATCTCGGGTGCTATTACAGATAGCGCAATAAATCAGAGTGCATTGTCTGTAGGAGGCCCTGGCGCACGAATCTGTGCAGCGGGAACGACCTCGGACCACCAGGGGCCGAGAAAACCACAGTCTCATGGGGCCGGACACTCGTGGTCAGGGAAAAATCCAATATATATCTGGTGATATCTCGGGTGCTATTAGAGATAGCGCAATAAATCAAAGTGCATTGTCTGTAGGAGGCCCTGGCGCATGAATCTGTACAGCGAGAACGACCTCGGACCACCAGGGGCCGAGAAAACCACAGTCTCATGGGGCCGGACACTCAGGGTCAGGGGAAAATCCAATATATATCTGGTGATATCTCGGGTGCTATTACAGATAGAGCAATAAATCAAAGTGCATTGTCTGTAGGAGGCCCTGGCGCATGAATCTGTGCAGCGGGATCGACCTCGGACCACCAGGGGCCGAGAAAATCACCGTCTCATGAGGCCGGACTGTCAGGGTCAGGGAAAAATGAAATATATATCTGGTGATATCTCGGGTGCTATTACAGATAGCGCAATAAATCAAAGTGCATTGTCTGCAGGAGGCCCTAGCGCATGAATCTGTGCAGCGGAAACGACCTCGGACCACCAGGGGCCGAGAAAATTACAGATATTCGGAATCCGTCACCCAAGGTCATGCAAAAAACCAGCATATATCTGGTGATATCTCGGGTGCTATTACAGATAGCGCGATAAATCAATGTGGATTGTCTCCAGGAAGCCCTGGCGCATGATTCGGTGCAGCGGGAACGACCTCGGACCACCAGGGGCCGAGAAAATCACCGTCGCATGGGGCCGGACTGTCAGGGGCAAGGAAAAATCCAATATATATCTGGTGATATCTCGGGTGCTATTACAGATAGCGCAATAAATCAACGTGCATTGTCTGTAGGAGGCCCTGGCGCATGAATGTGTGCAGCGGGATCGACCTCGGACCAGCAGGGGCCGAGAAAATCACCGTCTCATGAGGCCGGGCTGTCAGGGTCAGGGAAAAATGAAATATCTATCTGGTGATATCTCGGGTGCTATTAGAGATAGCGCAATAAATCAAAGTGCATTGTCTGCAGGAGGCCCTAGCGCATGAATCTGTGCAGCGGGAACGTCCTGGGACCACCAGGGGCCGAGAAAACTACCGTCTCATAGGGCCGGACACTCAGGGTCAGGGAAAAATCCAATATATATCTGGTGATATCTCGGGTGCTATTACAGATAGCGCAATAAATCAAAGTAAATAATTTGCAGGGAAACCTGGCGAATGAATCTGTGCAGCGGGGTCGACCTCGTGCCACGAGGGACCGAGAAAATCACCGTCTCATGGGGCCGGACACTCAGGGTCAGGGAAAAATCCTATATATATCTGGTGATATCTCGGGTGCTATTAGAGATAGCGCAATAAATCAAAGTGAATTATCTGCAGGGGGCTCTGGCGCATGAATCTGTGCAGCGGGATCGACCTCGGACCACCAGGGGCCGAGAAAACCACCGACACATGGGGCCGGACACTCAGGGTCGGGGAAAAATTCAATATATATCTGGTGATATCTCGGGTGCTATTAGAGATAGCGCAATAAATCACAGTGAATTATCTGCAGGGGGCTCTGGCGCATGAATCTGTGCAGCGGGATCGACCTCGGACCACCAGGGGCCGAGAAAACCACCGACACATGGGGCCGGACACTCAGGGTCGGGGAAAAATTCAATATATATCTGGTGATATCTCGGGTGCTATTACAGACAGCGCAATAAATCAAAGTGCATTGTCTGTAGGAGGCCCTGGCGCATGAATCTGTGCAGCGGGATCGACCTCGGACCACCAGGGGCCGAGAATATCACCGTCTCATGAGGCCGGACTGTCAGGGTCAGGGAAAAATGAAATATATATCTGGTGATATCTCGGGTGCTATTACAGATAGCGCAATAAATCAAAGTGCATTGTCTGCAGGAGGCCCTAGCGCATGAATCTGTGCAGCGGAAACGACCTCGGACCACCAGGGGCCGAGAAAACTACAGACTCATGGTGCCGGACACTCAGGGACAGGGAAAAATCCAATATACATCTGGTGATATCTCGGGTGCTATTAGAGATAGCGCAATAAATCAATGTGCAATGTTTGTAGGAGGCACTGGCGAATGAATCTGTGCAGCAGGAACGACCTCGGACCACCAGGGGGCGAGAAAATTACAGATATTCGGAATCCGTCACCCAAGGTCATGCAAAAAACCAGCATATATCTGGTGATATCTCGGGTGCTATTACAGATAGCGCGATAAATCAAAGTGCATTGTCTCCCGGAAGCCCTGGCGCATGATTCGGTGCAGCGGGAACGACCTCGGACCACCAGGGGCCGAGAAAATCACCGTCGCATGGGGCCGGACTGTCAGGGGCAGGGAAAAATCCAATATATATCTGGTGATATCTCGGGTGCTATTACAGATAGCGCAATAAACGAAAGTGAATTATCTGCAGGAGGCCCTGGCGCATGAATCTGTGCAGCGGGAACGACCTCGGACCACCAGGGGCCGAGAAAACTACCGTCTCATGGGGCCGGACACTCAGGGTCAGGGAAAAATCCAATATATATCTGGTGATATCTCGGGTGCTATTATAGATAGCGCAATAAACCAAAGTGAGTTATCTGTAGGAGGCCCTGGCGCATGAATCTGTGCAGCGGGAACAACCTCGGACCACCAGGGGCCGAGAAAACCACAGTCTCATGGGGCCGGACACTCATGGTCAGGGCATAATCCAATATATATCTGGTGATATCTCGGGTGCTATTAGAGATAGCGCAATAAACCAAAGTGAATTATCTGCAGGAGGCCCTGGCGCATGCATCTGTGCAGCGGGAACGACCTTGGACCGCCAGGGGCCGAGAAAACCACCGTCTCATGGGCCCGGACACTCTGGGTCATTGAAAAATCCAATATACATGTGGTGATATCTCGGGTGCTATTACAGATAGCGCAATAAATCAAAGTGCATTGTCTGTAGGAGGCCCTGGCGCATGAATCTGTGAAGCGGGAACGACCTCGGACCACCAGGGGCCGAGGAAACCACCGTCTCATGGGGCCGGACGCTCTGGGTCAGGGAAAAATCCAATATATATGTGGTGATATCTCGGGTGCTATTACAGATAGCGCAATAAATCAAAGTGCATTGTCTGTAGGAGGCCCTGGCGCATGAATCTGTGCAGCGGGAACGACCTCGGACCACCAGGGGCCGAGAAAACTACAGTCTCATGCGGCCGGACACTCAGGGTCTGGGGAAAATCCAATATATATCTGGTGATATCTCGGGACCTATTACAGATAAGGAAATAAATCAAAGTGAATTATCTGCAGGATGCCCTGGCGCATGAATCTGTGCAGCGGGAACGACCTCGGTCCACCAGGGGCCGAGAAAACCACCGTCTCATGGGGCTGGACACTCAGGGTGAGGGAAATATCCAATATTTATCTGGTGATATCGCGGGTGCTATTACAGATAGCGCAATAAATCAAAGTGCATTGTCTGTAGGAGGCCCTGGCGCATGAATCTGTACAGCGGAAACGACCTCGGACCACCAGGGGCCGAGAAAATTACAGATATTCGGAATCCGTCACCCAAGGTCATGCAAAAAACCAGCATATATCTGGTGATATCTCGGGTGCTATTACAGATAGCGCGATAAATTAAAGTGCATTGTCTCCAGGAAGCCCTGGCGCATGATTCGGTGCAGCGGGAACGACCTCGGACCACCAGGGGCCGAGAAAATCACCGTCGCATGGGGCCGGACTGTCAGGGGCAAGGAAAAATCCAATATATATCTGGTGATATCTCGGGTGCTATTACAGATAGCGCAATAAATCAACGTGCATTGTCTGTAGGAGGCCCTGGCGCATGAATGTGTGCAGCGGGACCGACCTCGGACCACCAGGGGCCGAGAAAGTCACCGTTTCATGGGGCCGGACTGTCAGGGTCAGGGAACAATCCTATATATATCTGGTGATATCTCGGGTGCTATTACAGATAGCGCAATAAATCAAATTGCATTGTCTGTAGGAGGCCCTGGCGCATGAATCTGTGCAGCGGGAACGACCTCGGACCACCAGGGGCCGAGAAAACTACAGTCTCATGCGGCCGGACACTCAGGGTCTGGGGAAAATCCAATATATATCTGGTGATATCTCGGTTCCTATTACAGATAGCGAAATAAATCAAAGTGCATTGTCTGTAGGAGGCCCTGGCGCATGAATCTGTGCAGCGGGAACGACCTCGGACCACCAGGGGCCGAGAAAACCACCGTCTCATGGGGCCGGACACTCAGGGTCAGGGGAAAATCCAATATATATCTGGTGATATCTCGGGTGCTATGAGTGATAGCGCAATAAACCAAAGTGAATTATCTGCAGGAGGACCTGACGCATGAATCTGTGCAACGGGAACTACCTCGGACCACCAGGTGCCGAGAAAACCACAGTCACATGGGGCCGACAACTCTGGGTCAGGCAAAAATCCAATATATATCTGGTGATATCTCGGGTGCTATTAGAGATAGCGCAATAAACCAAAGTGAATTATCTGCAGGAGGCCCTGGCGCATGAATCTCTGCATCGGGAACGACCTCGAACAACCAGGGGCCGAGAAAACCACCGTCTCATGGGGCCGGATACTCAGAGTCAGGGGAAAATCCAATATATATCTGGTGATATTTCGGGTGTTATTAGAGATAGGGCAATAATCCAAAGTGAATTATCTGCAGGAGGCCCTGCCGCATGAATCGGTGCAACGGGAACGACCTCGGACCACCAGGGGCCGAGAAAATCACCGTCGCATGGGGCCGGACTGTCAGGGGCAGGGAAAAATCCAATATATATCTGGTGATATCTCGGGTGCTATTACAGATAGCGCAATAAATCAAAGTGCATTGTCTGTAGGAGGCCCTGGCGCATGAATCTGTACAGCGGGAACGACCTCGGACCACCAGGGGCCGAGAAAACTACAGTCTCATGCGGCCGGACACTCAGGGTCTGGGGAAAATCCAATATATATCTGGTGATATCTCGGGTCCTATTACAGATAAGGAAATAAATCAAAGTGAATTATCTGCAGGATGCCCTGGCGCATGAATCTGTGCAGCGGGAACGACCTCGGTCCACCAGGGGCCGAGAAAACCACCGTCTCATGGGGCTGGACACTCAGGGTGAGGGAAATATCCAATATTTATCTGGTGATATCTCGGGTGCTATTACAGATAGCGCAATAAATCAGAGTGCATTGTCTGTAGGAGGCCCTGGCGCACGAATCTGTGCAGCGGGAACGACCTCGGACCACCAGGGGCCGAGAAAACGACAGTCTCATGGGGCCGGACACTCGTGGTCAGGGGAAAATCCAATATATATCTGGTGATATCTCGGGTGCTATTAGAGATAGCGCAATAAACCAAAGTGAATTATCTGCAGGAGGCCCTGGCGCATGAATCTGTGCAACGGGAACGACCTCGGACCACCAGGGGCCGAGAAAACCACAGTCTCATGGGGCCGGACACTCAGGGTCAGGGGAAAATCCAATATATATCTGGTGATATCTCGGGTGCTATTACAGATAGAGCAATAAATCAAAGTGCATTGTCTGTAGGAGGCCCTGGCGCATGAATCTGTGCAGCGGGATCGACCTCGGACCACCAGGGGCCGAGAAAATCACCGTCTCATGAGGCCGGACTGTCAGGGTCAGGGAAAAATGAAATATATATCTGGTGATATCTCGGGTGCTATTACAGATAGCGCAATAAATCAAAGTGCATTGTCTGCAGGAGGCCCTAGCGCATGAATCTGTGCAGCGGAAGCGACCTCGGACCACCAGGGGCCGAGAAAATTACAGATATTCGGAATCCGTCACCCAAGGTCATGCAAAAAACCAGCATATATCTGGTGATATCTCGGGTGCTATTACAGATAGCGCGATAAATCAATGTGCATTGTCTCCAGGAAGCGCTGGCGCATGATTCGGTGCAGCGGGAACGACCTCGGACCACCAGGGGCCGAGAAAATCACCGTCGCATGGGGCCGGACTGTCAGGGGCAAGGAAAAATCCAATATATATCTGGTGATATCTCGGGTGCTATTACAGATAGCGCAATAAATCAAAGTGAATTATCTGCAGGGGGCTCTGGCGCATGAATCTGTGCAGCGGGATCGACCTCGGACCACCAGGGGCCGAGGAAACCACCGTCTCATGGGGCCGGACACTCTGGGTCAGGGAAAAATCCAATATATATGTGGTGATATCTCGGGTGCTATTAGAGATAGCGCAATAAATCAAAGTGCATTGTCTGTAGGAGGCCCTGGCGCATGAATCTGTGCAGCGGGATCGACCTCGGACCACCAGGGGCCGAGAATATCACCGTCTCATGAGGCCGGACTGTCAGGGTCAGGGAAAAATGAAATATATATCTGGTGATATCTCGGGTGCTATTACAGATAGCGCAATAAATCAAAGTGCATTGTCTGCAGGAGGCCCTAGCGCATGAATCTGTGCAGCGGAAACGACCTCGGACCACCAGGGGCCGAGAAAACTACAGACTCATGGTGCCGGACACTCAGGGACAGGGAAAAATCCAATATACATCTGGTGATATCTCGGGTGCTATTAGAGATAGCGCAATAAATCAATGTGCAATGTTTGTAGGAGGCACTGGCGAATGAATCTGTGCAGCAGGAACGACCTCGGACCACCAGGGGGCGAGAAAATTACAGATATTCGGAATCCGTCACCCAAGGTCATGCAAAAAAACAGCATATATCTGGTGATATCTCGGGTGCTATTACAGATAGCGCGATAAATCAAAGTGCATTGTCTCCCGGAAGCCCTGGCGCATGATTCGGTGCAGCGGGAACGACCTCGGACCACCAGGGGCCGAGAAAATCACCGTCGCATGGGGCCGGACTGTCAGGGGCAGGGAAAAATCCAATATATATCTGGTGATATCTCGGGTGCTATTACAGATAGCGCAATAAACGAAAGTGAATTATCTGCAGGAGGCCCTGGCGCATGAATCTGTGCAGCGGGAACGACCTCGGACCACCAGGGGCCGAGAAAACTACCGTCTCATGGGGCCGGACACTCAGGGTCAGGGAAAAATCCAATATATATCTGGTGATATCTCGGGTGCTATTATAGATAGCGCAATAAACCAAAGTGAGTTATCTGTAGGAGGCCCTGGCGCATGAATCTGTGCAGCGGGAACGACCTCGGACCACCAGGGGCCGAGAAAACCACAGTCTCATGGGGCCGGACACTCAGGGTCAGGGGAAAATCCAATATATATCTGGTGATATCTCGGGTGCTATTACAGATAGAGCAATAAATCAAAGTGCATTGTCTGTAGGAGGCCCTGGCGCATGAATCTGTGCAGCGGGAACAACCTCGGACCACCAGGGGCCGAGAAAACCACAGTCTCATGGGGCCGGACACTCATGGTCAGGGCATAATCCAATATATATCTGGTGATATCTCGGGTGCTATTAGAGATAGCGCAATAAACCAAAGTGAATTATCTGCAGGAGGCCCTGGCGCATGCATCTGTGCAGCGGGAACGACCTCGGACCGCCAGGGGCCGAGAAAACCACCGTCTCATGGGCCCGGACACTCTGGGTCATTGAAAAATCCAATATATATGTGGTGATATCTCGGGTGCTATTACAGATAGCGCAATAAATCAAAGTGCATTGTCTGTAGGAGGCCCTGGCGCATGAATCTGTGAAGCGGGAACGACCTCGGACCACCAGGGGCCGAGGAAACCACCGTCTCATGGGGCCGGACACTCTGGGTCAGGGAAAAATCCAATATATATGTGGTGATATCTCGGGTGCTATTACAGATAGCGCAATAAATCAAAGTGCATTGTCTGTAGGAGGCCCTGGCGCATGAATCTGTGCAGCGGGAACGACCTCGGACCACCAGGGGCCGAGAAAACTACAGTCTCATGCGGCCGGACACTCAGGGTCTGGGGAAAATCCAATATATATCTGGTGATATCTCGGGTCCTATTACAGATAAGGAAATAAATCAAAGTGAATTATCTGCAGGATGCCCTGGCGCATGAATCTGTGCAGCGGGAACGACCTCGGTCCACCAGGGGCCGAGAAAACCACCGTCTCATGGGGCTGGACACTCAGGGTGAGGGAAATATCCAATATTTATCTGGTGATATCGCGGGTGCTATTACAGATAGCGCAATAAATCAAAGTGCATTGTCTGTAGGAGGCCCTGGCGCATGAATCTGTACAGCGGAAACGACCTCGGACCACCAGGGGCCGAGAAAATTACAGATATTCGGAATCCGTCACCCAAGGTCATGCAAAAAACCAGCATATATCTGGTGATATCTCGGGTGCTATTACAGATAGCGCGATAAATTAAAGTGCATTGTCTCCAGGAAGCCCTGGCGCATGATTCGGTGCAGCGGGAACGACCTCGGACCACCAGGGGCCGAGAAAATCACCGTCGCATGGGGCCGGACTGTCAGGGGCAAGGAAAAATCCAATATATATCTGGTGATATCTCGGGTGCTATTACAGATAGCGCAATAAATCAACGTGCATTGTCTGTAGGAGGCCCTGGCGCATGAATGTGTGCAGCGGGATCGACCTCGGACCACCAGGGGCCGAGAAAGTCACCGTTTCATGGGGCCGGACTGTCAGGGTCAGGGAACAATCCTATATATATCTGGTGATATCTCGGGTGCTATTACAGATAGCGCAATAAATCAAATTGCATTGTCTGTAGGAGGCCCTGGCGCATGAATCTGTGCAGCGGGAACGACCTCGGACCACCAGGGGCCGAGAAAACTACAGTCTCATGCGGCCGGACACTCAGGGTCTGGGGAAAATCCAATATATATCTGGTGATATCTCGGTTCCTATTACAGATAGCGAAATAAATCAAAGTGCATTGTCTGTAGGAGGCCCTGGCGCATGAATCTGTGCAGCGGGAACGACCTCGGACCACCAGGGGCCGAGAAAACCACCGTCTCATGGGGCCGGACACTCAGGGTCAGGGGAAAATCCAATATATATCTGGTGATATCTCGGGTGCTATGAGTGATAGCGCAATAAACCAAAGTGAATTATCTGCAGGAGGACCTGACGCATGAATCTGTGCAACGGGAACTACCTCGGACCACCAGGTGCCGAGAAAACCACAGTCACATGGGGCCGACAACTCAGGGTCAGGCAAAAATCCAATATATATCTGGTGATATCTCGGGTGCTATTAGAGATAGCGCAATAAACCAAAGTGAATTATCTGCAGGAGGCCCTGGCGCATGAATCTCTGCATCGGGAACGACCTCGAACAACCAGGGGCCGAGAAAACCACCGTCTCATGGGGCCGGACACTCAGGGTCAGTGAAAAATCCAATATATATCTGGTGATATCTCGGGTGCTATTACAGATAGCGTAATAAATCAAAGTGAATTGTCTGTAGAAGGCCCTGGCGCATGAAACTGTGCAGCGGGAACGACCTCGGACCACCAGGGGCCGAGAAAACCACAGTCTCATGGGGCCGGATACTCAGAGTCAGGGGAAAATCCAATATATATCTGGTGATATTTCGGGTGTTATTAGAGATAGGGCAATAATCCAAAGCGAATTATCTGCAGGAGGCCCTGCCGCATGAATCGGTGCAACGGGAACGACCTCGGACCACCAGGGGCCGAGAAAACCACAGTCTCATGGGGCAGGACACTCAGGGTCAGTGAAAAATCCGATATATATCTGGTGATATCTCGGGTGCTATTAGTGATAGCGCAATAAACCAAAGTGAATTGTCTGCAAGAGGCCCTGGTGCATGAATCTGTGCAGCGGGAACGACCTCGGATCACCAGGGGCCGAGAAAACCACCATCTCATGGGGCCGGACACTCAGGGTCAGTGAAAAATCCAATATATATCTGGTGATATCTCGGGTGCTATTACAGATAGCGTAATAAATCAAAGTGAATTGTCTGTAGAAGGCCCTGGCGCATGAAACTGTGCAGCGGGAACGACCTCGGACCACCAGGGGCCGAGAAAACCACAGTCTCATGGGGCCGGATACTCAGAGTCAGGGGAAAATCCAATATATATCTGGTGATATTTCGGGTGTTATTAGAGATAGGGCAATAATCCAAAGTGAATTATCTGCAGGAGGCCCTGCCGCATGAATCGGTGCAACGGGAACGACCTCGGACCACCAGGGGCCGAGAAAACCACAGTCTCATGGGGCAGGACACTCAGGGTCAGTGAAAAATCCGATATATATCTGGTGATATCTCGGGTGCTATTAGTGATAGCGCAATAAACCAAAGTGAATTGTCTGCAAGAGGCCCTGGTGCATGAATCTGTGCAGCGGGAACGACCTCGGATCACCAGGGGCCGAGAAAACCACCATCTCATGGGGCCGGACACTCAGGTTCAGGGGAAAATCCAATATATATCTGGTGATATCTCGGGTGCTATTAGAGATAGCGCAATAAATCAATGTGCAATGTTTGTAGGAGGCACTGGCGAATGAATCTGTGCAGCAGGAACGACCTCGGACCACCAGGGGGCGAGAAAATTACAGATATTCGGAATCCGTCACCCAAGGTCATGCAAAAAACCAGCATATATCTGGTGATATCTCGGGTGCTATTACAGATAGCGCGATAAATCAAAGTGCATTGTCTCCCGGAAGCCCTGGCGCATGATTAGGTGCAGCGGGAACGACCTCGGACCACCAGGGGCCGAGAAAATCACCGTCGCATGGGGCCGGACTGTCAGGGGCAGGGAAAAATCCAATATATATCTGGTGATATCTCGGGTGCTATTACAGATAGCGCAATAAATCAAAGTGCATTGTCTGTAGGAGGCCCTGGCGCATGAATCTGTACAGCGGGAACGACCTCGGACCACCAGGGGCCGAGAAAACTACAGTCTCATGCGGCCGGACACTCAGGGTCTGGGGAAAATCCAATATATATCTGGTGATATCTCGGGTCCTATTACAGATAAGGAAATAAATCAAAGTGAATTATCTGCAGGATGCCCTGGCGCATGAATCTGTGCAGCGGGAACGACCTCGGTCCACCAGGGGCCGAGAAAACCACCGTCTCATGGGGCTGGACACTCAGGGTGAGGGAAATATCCAATATTTATCTGGCGATATCTCGGGTGCTATTACTGATAGCGCAATAAATCAGAGTGCATTGTCTGTAGGAGGCCCTGGCGCACGAATCTGTGCAGCGGGAACGACCTCGGACCACCAGGGGCCGAGAAAACCACAGTCTCATGGGGCCGGACACTCGTGGTCAGGGGAAAATCCAATATATATCTGGTGATATCTCGGGTGCTATTAGAGATAGCGCAATAAACCAAAGTGAATTATCTGCAGGAGGCCCTGGCGCATGAATCTGTGCAACGGGAACGACCTCGGACCACCAGGGGCCGAGAAAACCACAGTCTCATGGGGCCGGACACTCAGGGTCAGGGGAAAATCCAATATATATCTGGTGATATCTCGGGTGCTATTACAGATAGAGCAATAAATCAAAGTGCATTGTCTGTAGGAGGCCCTGGCGCATGAATCTGTGCAGCGGGAACGACCTCGAACCACCAGGGGCCGAGAAAACCACCGTCTCATGGGGCCGGACACTCAGGGTCAGTGAAAAATCCAATATATATCTGGTGATATCTCGGGTGCTATTACAGATAGCGTAATAAATCAAAGTGAATTGTCTGTAGAAGGCCCTGGCGCATGAAACTGTGCAGCGGGAACGACCTCGGACCACCAGGGGCCGAGAAAACCACAGTCTCATGGGGCCGGATACTCAGAGTCAGGGGAAAATCCAATATATATCTGGTGATATTTCGGGTGTTATTAGAGATAGGGCAATAATCCAAAGTGAATTATCTGCAGGAGGCCCTGCCGCATGAATCGGTGCAACGGGAACGACCTCGGACCACCAGGGGCCGAGAAAACCACAGTCTCATGGGGCAGGACACTCAGGGTCAGTGAAAAATCCGATATATATCTGGTGATATCTCGGGTGCTATTAGTGATAGCGCAATAAACCAAAGTGAATTGTCTGCAAGAGGCCCTGGTGCATGAATCTGTGCAGCGGGAACGACCTCGGATCACCAGGGGCCGAGAAAACCACCATCTCATGGGGCCGGACACTCAGGTTCAGGGGAAAATCCAATATATATCTGGTGATATCTCGGGTGCTATTAGAGATAGCGCAATAAATCAATGTGCAATGTTTGTAGGAGGCACTGGCGAATGAATCTGTGCAGCAGGAACGACCTCGGACCACCAGGGGGCGAGAAAATTACAGATATTCGGAATCCGTCACCCAAGGTCATGCAAAAAACCAGCATATATCTGGTGATATCTCGGGTGCTATTACAGATAGAGCAATAAATCAAAGTGCATTGTCTGTAGGAGGCCCTGGCGCATGAATCTGTGCAGCGGGATCGACCTCGGACCACCAGGGGCCGAGAAAATCACCGTCTCATGAGGCCGGACTGTCAGGGTCAGGGAAAAATGAAATATATATCTGGTGATATCTCGGGTGCTATTACAGATAGCGCAATAAATCAAAGTGCATTGTCTGCAGGAGGCCCTAGCGCATGAATCTGTGCAGCGGAAACGACCTCGGACCACCAGGGGCCGAGAAAATTACAGATATTCGGAATCCGTCACCCAAGGTCATGCAAAAAACCAGCATATATCTGGTGATATCTCGGGTGCTATTACAGATAGCGCGATAAATCAATGTGGATTGTCTCCAGGAAGCCCTGGCGCATGATTCGGTGCAGCGGGAACGACCTCGGACCACCAGGGGCCGAGAAAATCACCGTCGCATGGGGCCGGACTGTCAGGGGCAAGGAAAAATCCAATATATATCTGGTGATATCTCGGGTGCTATTACAGATAGCGCAATAAATCAACGTGCATTGTCTGTAGGAGGCCCTGGCGCATGAATGTGTGCAGCGGGATCGACCTCGGACCAGCAGGGGCCGAGAAAATCACCGTCTCATGAGGCCGGGCTGTCAGGGTCAGGGAAAAATGAAATATCTATCTGGTGATATCTCGGGTGCTATTAGAGATAGCGCAATAAATCAAAGTGCATTGTCTGCAGGAGGCCCTAGCGCATGAATCTGTGCAGCGGGAACGTCCTGGGACCACCAGGGGCCGAGAAAACTACCGTCTCATAGGGCCGGACACTCAGGGTCAGGGAAAAATCCAATATATATCTGGTGATATCTCGGGTGCTATTACAGATAGCGCAATAAATCAAAGTAAATAATTTGCAGGGAAACCTGGCGAATGAATCTGTGCAGCGGGGTCGACCTCGTGCCACGAGGGACCGAGAAAATCACCGTCTCATGGGGCCGGACACTCAGGGTCAGGGAAAAATCCTATATATATCTGGTGATATCTCGGGTGCTATTAGAGATAGCGCAATAAATCAAAGTGAATTATCTGCAGGGGGCTCTGGCGCATGAATCTGTGCAGCGGGATCGACCTCGGACCACCAGGGGCCGAGAAAACCACCGACACATGGGGCCGGACACTCAGGGTCGGGGAAAAATTCAATATATATCTGGTGATATCTCGGGTGCTATTAGAGATAGCGCAATAAATCACAGTGAATTATCTGCAGGGGGCTCTGGCGCATGAATCTGTGCAGCGGGATCGACCTCGGACCACCAGGGGCCGAGAAAACCACCGACACATGGGGCCGGACACTCAGGGTCGGGGAAAAATTCAATATATATCTGGTGATATCTCGGGTGCTATTACAGACAGCGCAATAAATCAAAGTGCATTGTCTGTAGGAGGCCCTGGCGCATGAATCTGTGCAGCGGGATCGACCTCGGACCACCAGGGGCCGAGAATATCACCGTCTCATGAGGCCGGACTGTCAGGGTCAGGGAAAAATGAAATATATATCTGGTGATATCTCGGGTGCTATTACAGATAGCGCAATAAATCAAAGTGCATTGTCTGCAGGAGGCCCTAGCGCATGAATCTGTGCAGCGGAAACGACCTCGGACCACCAGGGGCCGAGAAAACTACAGACTCATGGTGCCGGACACTCAGGGACAGGGAAAAATCCAATATACATCTGGTGATATCTCGGGTGCTATTAGAGATAGCGCAATAAATCAATGTGCAATGTTTGTAGGAGGCACTGGCGAATGAATCTGTGCAGCAGGAACGACCTCGGACCACCAGGGGGCGAGAAAATTACAGATATTCGGAATCCGTCACCCAAGGTCATGCAAAAAACCAGCATATATCTGGTGATATCTCGGGTGCTATTACAGATAGCGCGATAAATCAAAGTGCATTGTCTCCCGGAAGCCCTGGCGCATGATTCGGTGCAGCGGGAACGACCTCGGACCACCAGGGGCCGAGAAAATCACCGTCGCATGGGGCCGGACTGTCAGGGGCAGGGAAAAATCCAATATATATCTGGTGATATCTCGGGTGCTATTACAGATAGCGCAATAAACGAAAGTGAATTATCTGCAGGAGGCCCTGGCGCATGAATCTGTGCAGCGGGAACGACCTCGGACCACCAGGGGCCGAGAAAACTACCGTCTCATGGGGCCGGACACTCAGGGTCAGGGAAAAATCCAATATATATCTGGTGATATCTCGGGTGCTATTATAGATAGCGCAATAAACCAAAGTGAGTTATCTGTAGGAGGCCCTGGCGCATGAATCTGTGCAGCGGGAACAACCTCGGACCACCAGGGGCCGAGAAAACCACAGTCTCATGGGGCCGGACACTCATGGTCAGGGCATAATCCAATATATATCTGGTGATATCTCGGGTGCTATTAGAGATAGCGCAATAAACCAAAGTGAATTATCTGCAGGAGGCCCTGGCGCATGCATCTGTGCAGCGGGAACGACCTTGGACCGCCAGGGGCCGAGAAAACCACCGTCTCATGGGCCCGGACACTCTGGGTCATTGAAAAATCCAATATATATGTGGTGATATCTCGGGTGCTATTACAGATAGCGCAATAAATCAAAGTGCATTGTCTGTAGGAGGCCCTGGCGCATGAATCTGTGAAGCGGGAACGACCTCGGACCACCAGGGGCCGAGGAAACCACCGTCTCATGGGGCCGGACGCTCTGGGTCAGGGAAAAATCCAATATATATGTGGTGATATCTCGGGTGCTATTACAGATAGCGCAATAAATCAAAGTGCATTGTCTGTAGGAGGCCCTGGCGCATGAATCTGTGCAGCGGGAACGACCTCGGACCACCAGGGGCCGAGAAAACTACAGTCTCATGCGGCCGGACACTCAGGGTCTGGGGAAAATCCAATATATATCTGGTGATATCTCGGGACCTATTACAGATAAGGAAATAAATCAAAGTGAATTATCTGCAGGATGCCCTGGCGCATGAATCTGTGCAGCGGGAACGACCTCGGTCCACCAGGGGCCGAGAAAACCACCGTCTCATGGGGCTGGACACTCAGGGTGAGGGAAATATCCAATATTTATCTGGTGATATCGCGGGTGCTATTACAGATAGCGCAATAAATCAAAGTGCATTGTCTGTAGGAGGCCCTGGCGCATGAATCTGTACAGCGGAAACGACCTCGGACCACCAGGGGCCGAGAAAATTACAGATATTCGGAATCCGTCACCCAAGGTCATGCAAAAAACCAGCATATATCTGGTGATATCTCGGGTGCTATTACAGATAGCGCGATAAATTAAAGTGCATTGTCTCCAGGAAGCCCTGGCGCATGATTCGGTGCAGCGGGAACGACCTCGGACCACCAGGGGCCGAGAAAATCACCGTCGCATGGGGCCGGACTGTCAGGGGCAAGGAAAAATCCAATATATATCTGGTGATATCTCGGGTGCTATTACAGATAGCGCAATAAATCAACGTGCATTGTCTGTAGGAGGCCCTGGCGCATGAATGTGTGCAGCGGGACCGACCTCGGACCACCAGGGGCCGAGAAAGTCACCGTTTCATGGGGCCGGACTGTCAGGGTCAGGGAACAATCCTATATATATCTGGTGATATCTCGGGTGCTATTACAGATAGCGCAATAAATCAAATTGCATTGTCTGTAGGAGGCCCTGGCGCATGAATCTGTGCAGCGGGAACGACCTCGGACCACCAGGGGCCGAGAAAACTACAGTCTCATGCGGCCGGACACTCAGGGTCTGGGGAAAATCCAATATATATCTGGTGATATCTCGGTTCCTATTACAGATAGCGAAATAAATCAAAGTGCATTGTCTGTAGGAGGCCCTGGCGCATGAATCTGTGCAGCGGGAACGACCTCGGACCACCAGGGGCCGAGAAAACCACCGTCTCATGGGGCCGGACACTCAGGGTCAGGGGAAAATCCAATATATATCTGGTGATATCTCGGGTGCTATGAGTGATAGCGCAATAAACCAAAGTGAATTATCTGCAGGAGGACCTGACGCATGAATCTGTGCAACGGGAACTACCTCGGACCACCAGGTGCCGAGAAAACCACAGTCACATGGGGCCGACAACTCTGGGTCAGGCAAAAATCCAATATATATCTGGTGATATCTCGGGTGCTATTAGAGATAGCGCAATAAACCAAAGTGAATTATCTGCAGGAGGCCCTGGCGCATGAATCTCTGCATCGGGAACGACCTCGAACAACCAGGGGCCGAGAAAACCACCGTCTCATGGGGCCGGATACTCAGAGTCAGGGGAAAATCCAATATATATCTGGTGATATTTCGGGTGTTATTAGAGATAGGGCAATAATCCAAAGTGAATTATCTGCAGGAGGCCCTGCCGCATGAATCGGTGCAACGGGAACGACCTCGGACCACCAGGGGCCGAGAAAATCACCGTCGCATGGGGCCGGACTGTCAGGGGCAGGGAAAAATCCAATATATATCTGGTGATATCTCGGGTGCTATTACAGATAGCGCAATAAATCAAAGTGCATTGTCTGTAGGAGGCCCTGGCGCATGAATCTGTACAGCGGGAACGACCTCGGACCACCAGGGGCCGAGAAAACTACAGTCTCATGCGGCCGGACACTCAGGGTCTGGGGAAAATCCAATATATATCTGGTGATATCTCGGGTCCTATTACAGATAAGGAAATAAATCAAAGTGAATTATCTGCAGGATGCCCTGGCGCATGAATCTGTGCAGCGGGAACGACCTCGGTCCACCAGGGGCCGAGAAAACCACCGTCTCATGGGGCTGGACACTCAGGGTGAGGGAAATATCCAATATTTATCTGGTGATATCTCGGGTGCTATTACAGATAGCGCAATAAATCAGAGTGCATTGTCTGTAGGAGGCCCTGGCGCACGAATCTGTGCAGCGGGAACGACCTCGGACCACCAGGGGCCGAGAAAACGACAGTCTCATGGGGCCGGACACTCGTGGTCAGGGGAAAATCCAATATATATCTGGTGATATCTCGGGTGCTATTAGAGATAGCGCAATAAACCAAAGTGAATTATCTGCAGGAGGCCCTGGCGCATGAATCTGTGCAACGGGAACGACCTCGGACCACCAGGGGCCGAGAAAACCACAGTCTCATGGGGCCGGACACTCAGGGTCAGGGGAAAATCCAATATATATCTGGTGATATCTCGGGTGCTATTACAGATAGAGCAATAAATCAAAGTGCATTGTCTGTAGGAGGCCCTGGCGCATGAATCTGTGCAGCGGGATCGACCTCGGACCACCAGGGGCCGAGAAAATCACCGTCTCATGAGGCCGGACTGTCAGGGTCAGGGAAAAATGAAATATATATCTGGTGATATCTCGGGTGCTATTACAGATAGCGCAATAAATCAAAGTGCATTGTCTGCAGGAGGCCCTAGCGCATGAATCTGTGCAGCGGAAGCGACCTCGGACCACCAGGGGCCGAGAAAATTACAGATATTCGGAATCCGTCACCCAAGGTCATGCAAAAAACCAGCATATATCTGGTGATATCTCGGGTGCTATTACAGATAGCGCGATAAATCAATGTGCATTGTCTCCAGGAAGCGCTGGCGCATGATTCGGTGCAGCGGGAACGACCTCGGACCACCAGGGGCCGAGAAAATCACCGTCGCATGGGGCCGGACTGTCAGGGGCAAGGAAAAATCCAATATATATCTGGTGATATCTCGGGTGCTATTACAGATAGCGCAATAAATCAAAGTGAATTATCTGCAGGGGGCTCTGGCGCATGAATCTGTGCAGCGGGATCGACCTCGGACCACCAGGGGCCGAGGAAACCACCGTCTCATGGGGCCGGACACTCTGGGTCAGGGAAAAATCCAATATATATGTGGTGATATCTCGGGTGCTATTAGAGATAGCGCAATAAATCAAAGTGCATTGTCTGTAGGAGGCCCTGGCGCATGAATCTGTGCAGCGGGATCGACCTCGGACCACCAGGGGCCGAGAATATCACCGTCTCATGAGGCCGGACTGTCAGGGTCAGGGAAAAATGAAATATATATCTGGTGATATCTCGGGTGCTATTACAGATAGCGCAATAAATCAAAGTGCATTGTCTGCAGGAGGCCCTAGCGCATGAATCTGTGCAGCGGAAACGACCTCGGACCACCAGGGGCCGAGAAAACTACAGACTCATGGTGCCGGACACTCAGGGACAGGGAAAAATCCAATATACATCTGGTGATATCTCGGGTGCTATTAGAGATAGCGCAATAAATCAATGTGCAATGTTTGTAGGAGGCACTGGCGAATGAATCTGTGCAGCAGGAACGACCTCGGACCACCAGGGGGCGAGAAAATTACAGATATTCGGAATCCGTCACCCAAGGTCATGCAAAAAAACAGCATATATCTGGTGATATCTCGGGTGCTATTACAGATAGCGCGATAAATCAAAGTGCATTGTCTCCCGGAAGCCCTGGCGCATGATTCGGTGCAGCGGGAACGACCTCGGACCACCAGGGGCCGAGAAAATCACCGTCGCATGGGGCCGGACTGTCAGGGGCAGGGAAAAATCCAATATATATCTGGTGATATCTCGGGTGCTATTACAGATAGCGCAATAAACGAAAGTGAATTATCTGCAGGAGGCCCTGGCGCATGAATCTGTGCAGCGGGAACGACCTCGGACCACCAGGGGCCGAGAAAACTACCGTCTCATGGGGCCGGACACTCAGGGTCAGGGAAAAATCCAATATATATCTGGTGATATCTCGGGTGCTATTATAGATAGCGCAATAAACCAAAGTGAGTTATCTGTAGGAGGCCCTGGCGCATGAATCTGTGCAGCGGGAACGACCTCGGACCACCAGGGGCCGAGAAAACCACAGTCTCATGGGGCCGGACACTCAGGGTCAGGGGAAAATCCAATATATATCTGGTGATATCTCGGGTGCTATTACAGATAGAGCAATAAATCAAAGTGCATTGTCTGTAGGAGGCCCTGGCGCATGAATCTGTGCAGCGGGAACAACCTCGGACCACCAGGGGCCGAGAAAACCACAGTCTCATGGGGCCGGACACTCATGGTCAGGGCATAATCCAATATATATCTGGTGATATCTCGGGTGCTATTAGAGATAGCGCAATAAACCAAAGTGAATTATCTGCAGGAGGCCCTGGCGCATGCATCTGTGCAGCGGGAACGACCTCGGACCGCCAGGGGCCGAGAAAACCACCGTCTCATGGGCCCGGACACTCTGGGTCATTGAAAAATCCAATATATATGTGGTGATATCTCGGGTGCTATTACAGATAGCGCAATAAATCAAAGTGCATTGTCTGTAGGAGGCCCTGGCGCATGAATCTGTGAAGCGGGAACGACCTCGGACCACCAGGGGCCGAGGAAACCACCGTCTCATGGGGCCGGACACTCTGGGTCAGGGAAAAATCCAATATATATGTGGTGATATCTCGGGTGCTATTACAGATAGCGCAATAAATCAAAGTGCATTGTCTGTAGGAGGCCCTGGCGCATGAATCTGTGCAGCGGGAACGACCTCGGACCACCAGGGGCCGAGAAAACTACAGTCTCATGCGGCCGGACACTCAGGGTCTGGGGAAAATCCAATATATATCTGGTGATATCTCGGGTCCTATTACAGATAAGGAAATAAATCAAAGTGAATTATCTGCAGGATGCCCTGGCGCATGAATCTGTGCAGCGGGAACGACCTCGGTCCACCAGGGGCCGAGAAAACCACCGTCTCATGGGGCTGGACACTCAGGGTGAGGGAAATATCCAATATTTATCTGGTGATATCGCGGGTGCTATTACAGATAGCGCAATAAATCAAAGTGCATTGTCTGTAGGAGGCCCTGGCGCATGAATCTGTACAGCGGAAACGACCTCGGACCACCAGGGGCCGAGAAAATTACAGATATTCGGAATCCGTCACCCAAGGTCATGCAAAAAACCAGCATATATCTGGTGATATCTCGGGTGCTATTACAGATAGCGCGATAAATTAAAGTGCATTGTCTCCAGGAAGCCCTGGCGCATGATTCGGTGCAGCGGGAACGACCTCGGACCACCAGGGGCCGAGAAAATCACCGTCGCATGGGGCCGGACTGTCAGGGGCAAGGAAAAATCCAATATATATCTGGTGATATCTCGGGTGCTATTACAGATAGCGCAATAAATCAACGTGCATTGTCTGTAGGAGGCCCTGGCGCATGAATGTGTGCAGCGGGATCGACCTCGGACCACCAGGGGCCGAGAAAGTCACCGTTTCATGGGGCCGGACTGTCAGGGTCAGGGAACAATCCTATATATATCTGGTGATATCTCGGGTGCTATTACAGATAGCGCAATAAATCAAATTGCATTGTCTGTAGGAGGCCCTGGCGCATGAATCTGTGCAGCGGGAACGACCTCGGACCACCAGGGGCCGAGAAAACTACAGTCTCATGCGGCCGGACACTCAGGGTCTGGGGAAAATCCAATATATATCTGGTGATATCTCGGTTCCTATTACAGATAGCGAAATAAATCAAAGTGCATTGTCTGTAGGAGGCCCTGGCGCATGAATCTGTGCAGCGGGAACGACCTCGGACCACCAGGGGCCGAGAAAACCACCGTCTCATGGGGCCGGACACTCAGGGTCAGGGGAAAATCCAATATATATCTGGTGATATCTCGGGTGCTATGAGTGATAGCGCAATAAACCAAAGTGAATTATCTGCAGGAGGACCTGACGCATGAATCTGTGCAACGGGAACTACCTCGGACCACCAGGTGCCGAGAAAACCACAGTCACATGGGGCCGACAACTCAGGGTCAGGCAAAAATCCAATATATATCTGGTGATATCTCGGGTGCTATTAGAGATAGCGCAATAAACCAAAGTGAATTATCTGCAGGAGGCCCTGGCGCATGAATCTCTGCATCGGGAACGACCTCGAACAACCAGGGGCCGAGAAAACCACCGTCTCATGGGGCCGGACACTCAGGGTCAGTGAAAAATCCAATATATATCTGGTGATATCTCGGGTGCTATTACAGATAGCGTAATAAATCAAAGTGAATTGTCTGTAGAAGGCCCTGGCGCATGAAACTGTGCAGCGGGAACGACCTCGGACCACCAGGGGCCGAGAAAACCACAGTCTCATGGGGCCGGATACTCAGAGTCAGGGGAAAATCCAATATATATCTGGTGATATTTCGGGTGTTATTAGAGATAGGGCAATAATCCAAAGCGAATTATCTGCAGGAGGCCCTGCCGCATGAATCGGTGCAACGGGAACGACCTCGGACCACCAGGGGCCGAGAAAACCACAGTCTCATGGGGCAGGACACTCAGGGTCAGTGAAAAATCCGATATATATCTGGTGATATCTCGGGTGCTATTAGTGATAGCGCAATAAACCAAAGTGAATTGTCTGCAAGAGGCCCTGGTGCATGAATCTGTGCAGCGGGAACGACCTCGGATCACCAGGGGCCGAGAAAACCACCATCTCATGGGGCCGGACACTCAGGTTCAGGGGAAAATCCAATATATATCTGGTGATATCTCGGGTGCTATTAGAGATAGCGCAATAAATCAATGTGCAATGTTTGTAGGAGGCACTGGCGAATGAATCTGTGCAGCAGGAACGACCTCGGACCACCAGGGGGCGAGAAAATTACAGATATTCGGAATCCGTCACCCAAGGTCATGCAAAAAACCAGCATATATCTGGTGATATCTCGGGTGCTATTACAGATAGCGCGATAAATCAAAGTGCATTGTCTCCCGGAAGCCCTGGCGCATGATTAGGTGCAGCGGGAACGACCTCGGACCACCAGGGGCCGAGAAAATCACCGTCGCATGGGGCCGGACTGTCAGGGGCAGGGAAAAATCCAATATATATCTGGTGATATCTCGGGTGCTATTACAGATAGCGCAATAAATCAAAGTGCATTGTCTGTAGGAGGCCCTGGCGCATGAATCTGTACAGCGGGAACGACCTCGGACCACCAGGGGCCGAGAAAACTACAGTCTCATGCGGCCGGACACTCAGGGTCTGGGGAAAATCCAATATATATCTGGTGATATCTCGGGTCCTATTACAGATAAGGAAATAAATCAAAGTGAATTATCTGCAGGATGCCCTGGCGCATGAATCTGTGCAGCGGGAACGACCTCGGTCCACCAGGGGCCGAGAAAACCACCGTCTCATGGGGCTGGACACTCAGGGTGAGGGAAATATCCAATATTTATCTGGTGATATCTCGGGTGCTATTACAGATAGCGCAATAAATCAGAGTGCATTGTCTGTAGGAGGCCCTGGCGCACGAATCTGTGCAGCGGGAACGACCTCGGACCACCAGGGGCCGAGAAAACCACAGTCTCATGGGGCCGGACACTCGTGGTCAGGGGAAAATCCAATATATATCTGGTGATATCTCGGGTGCTATTAGAGATAGCGCAATAAACCAAAGTGAATTATCTGCAGGAGGCCCTGGCGCATGAATCTGTGCAACGGGAACGACCTCGGACCACCAGGGGCCGAGAAAACCACAGTCTCATGGGGCCGGACACTCAGGGTCAGGGGAAAATCCAATATATATCTGGTGATATCTCGGGTGCTATTACAGATAGAGCAATAAATCAAAGTGCATTGTCTGTAGGAGGCCCTGGCGCATGAATCTGTGCAGCGGGATCGACCTCGGACCACCAGGGGCCGAGAAAATCACCGTCTCATGAGGCCGGACTGTCAGGGTCAGGGAAAA
The DNA here is from genome assembly GCF_051020985.1 of Nomia melanderi. Taxonomy (NCBI): domain Eukaryota; kingdom Metazoa; phylum Arthropoda; class Insecta; order Hymenoptera; family Halictidae; genus Nomia; species Nomia melanderi. The sequence goes on from NW_027475131.1 coordinate 2,589,095, forward strand.
ATGAAATATATATCTGGTGATATCTCGGGTGCTATTACAGATAGCGCAATAAATCAAAGTGCATTGTCTGCAGGAGGCCCTAGCGCATGAATCTGTGCAGCGGAAACGACCTCGGACCACCAGGGGCCGAGAAAATTACAGATATTCGGAATCCGTCACCCAAGGTCATGCAAAAAACCAGCATATATCTGGTGATATCTCGGGTGCTATTACAGATAGCGCGATAAATCAATGTGCATTGTCTCCAGGAAGCCCTGGCGCATGATTCGGTGCAGCGGGAACGACCTCGGACCACCAGGGGCCGAGAAAACCACCGTCTCATGTGGCCGGACACTCAGGGTCAGGGAAAAATCCAATATATATCTGGTGATATCTCGGGTGCTATTAGAGATAGCGCAATAAACCAAAGTGAGTTATCTGCAGGAGGCCCTGGCGCCTGAAGCTGTGCAGCGGGAACGACCTCGGACCACCAGGGGCCGAGGAAACCACAGTCTCGAGGGGGCCGGACATTCTGGGCCAGGGAAAAATCCAATATATATGTGGTGATATCTCGGGTGCTATTACAGATAACGCAATAAATCAAAGTGCATTGTCTGTAGGAGGCCTTGGCGCATGAATCTGTGCAGCGGGAACGACCTAGGACCACCAGGGGCCGAGAAAACTACAGTCTCATGGGGCCGGACACTCAGGGTCAGCGGAAAATCCAATATATATCTGGTGATATCTCGGGTGCTATTAGAGATAGCGCAATAAACCAAGGTGAATTATCTGCAGGAGGCCCTGGCGCATGAAACTGTGCAACGGGAACGACCTCGGACCACCAGGGGCCGAGAAAACGACAGTCTCAAGGGGCTGGACACTCAGGGTCAGGGGAAAATCCAATATATATCTGGTGATATCTCTGGTGCTATTACAGATAGCGCAATAAATCAAAGTGCATTGTCTGTAGGAGGCCCTGGCGCATAAATGTGGCCAGCGGGAACGACCTCGGACCATCAGGGGCCGAGAAAACCACCGTCTCATGGGGCCGGACACTCAGGGTCAGGGGAAAATCCAATATTTATCTGGTGATATCTCGGGTGCTATTACAGATAACGCAATAAATCAAAGTGCATTGTCTGTAGGAGGCCCTGGCGCATGAATCTGTGCAGCGGGAACGACCTAGGACCACCAGGGGCCGAGAAAACTACAGTCTCATGGGGCCGGACACTCAGGGTCAGGGGAAAATCCAATATATATCTGGTGATATCTCGGGTGCTATTACAGATAGAGCAATAAATCAAAGTGCATTGTCTGTAGGAGACCCTGGCGCATGAATGTGTGCAGCGGGAACGACCTCGGACCACCAGGGTCCGAGAAAACCGCAGTCTCATGGGGCCGGACACTCAGGGTCAGGGAAAAATCCAATATATATCTGGTGATATCTCGGGTGCTATTAGAGATAGCGCAATAAACCATAGTGAATTATCTGCAGGAGGCCCTGGCGCATGAATGTGTGCAGCGGGAACGACCTCGGACCACCAGGGGCCGAGAAAACCACAGTCTCATGGGGCCGGACACTCAGGGTCAGGGAAAAATCCAATATATATCTGGTGATATCTCGGGTGCTATTAGAGATAGCGCAATAAATCAAAGTGCATTGTCTGTAGGAGGCCCTGGCGCATGAATCTGTGCAGCGGGAACGACCTCGGAACACCAGGGGCCGAAAAAACCACCGTCTCATGGGGCAGGACACTCAGGGTCAGTGAAAAATCCAATATATATCTGGTGATATCTCGGGTGCTATTACAGATAGCGCAATAAATCAAAGTGCATTGTCTGTAGGAGACGCTGGCGCATGAACCTCTGCAGCGGGAACGTTCTCGGACCACCAGGGGCCGAGAAAACGACCGTCTCATGGGGCCGGACGCTCAGGGTCAGTGAAAAATCCAATATATATCTGGTGATATCTCGGGTGCTATTAGAGATAGCGCAATAAACCAAAGTGAATTATCTGCAGGAGGCCCTGGCGCATGAATCTGTGCAACGGGAACGACCTCGGACCACCAGGGGCCGAGAAAACCACAGTCTCATGGGGCCGGATAATCAGGGTCAGGGGAAAATCCAATATAGATCTGGTGATATCTCGGGTGCTATTACAGATAGCGCAATAAATCATAGTGCATTGTCTGTAGGAGGCCCTGGCGCATGAATCTGGCCAGCGGGAACGACCTCGGACCACCAGCGGCCGAGAAAACCACCGTCTCATGGGGCCGGACACTCAGGGTCGGGGAAAAATCCAATATATATCTGGTGATATCTCGGGAGCTATTAGAGATAGCGCAATAAACCAAAGTGAATTGTCTGCAGGAGGCCCTGGCTCATGAATCTGTGCAGCGGGAACGATCTCGGACCATCAGGGGCCGAGACATCCACCGTCTCATGGGGCCGGACACTCAGGGTCAGGGAAAAATCCAATATATATCTGGTGATATCTCGGGTGCTATTACAGATAGCGCAATAAATCAAAGTGCATTGTCTGTAGGAGGCCCTGGCGCATGAATCTGTGCAGCGGGAACGACCTCGGACCACCAGGGGCCGAGAAAACCACAGTCTCATGGGGCCGGACAATCAGGGTCAGGGTAAAATCCAATATATATATATCTGGTGATATCTCGGGTGCTATTACAGATAGAGCAATAAATCAAAGTGCTATGTCTGTAGGAGGCCCTGGCGCATGAATCTGTGCAGCGGGAACAACCTCGGACCACCAGGGGCCGAGAAAACCACAGTCTCATGGGGCCGGACACTCAGGGTCAGGGCAAAATCCAATATATATCTGGTGATATCTCGGGTGCTATTAGAGATAGCGCAATAAACCATAGTGAATTATCTGCAGGAGGCCCTGGCGCATGAATGTGTGCAGCGGGAACGACCTCGGACCACCAGGGGCAGAGAAAACAGCAGTCTCATGGGGCCGGACACTCAGGGTCAGGGTAAAATCCAATATATATCTGGTGATATCTCGGGTGCTATAACAGATAGCGCAATAAACCAAAGTGAATTATCTGCAGGAGGCCCTGGCGCATGAATCTGTGCAGCGCGAACGACCTCGGACCACCAGGGGCCGAGAAAACCACCGTCTCATGTGGCCGGACACTCAGGGTCAGGGAAAAATCCAATATATATCTGGTGATATCTCGGGTGCTATTAGAGATAGCGCAATAAACCAAAGTGAGTTATCTGCAGGAGGCCCTGGCGCCTGAAGCTGTGCAGCGGGAACGACCTCGGACCACCAGGGGCCGAGGAAAGCACCGTCTCGAGGGGGCCGGACACTCTGGGCCAGGGAAAAATCCAATATATATGTGGTGATATCTCGGGTGCTATTACAGATAACGCAATAAATCAAAGTGCATTGTCTGTAGGAGGCCCTGGCGCATGAATCTGTGCAGCGGGAACGACCTAGGACCACCAGGGGCCGAGAAAACTACAGTCTCATGGGGCCGGACACTCAGGGTCAGCGGAAAATCCAATATATATCTGGTGATATCTCGGGTGCTATTAGAGATAGCGCAATAAACCAAGGTGAATTATCTGCAGGAGGCCCTGGCGCATGAAACTGTGCAACGGGAACGACCTCGGACCACCAGGGGCCGAGAAAACGACAGTCTCAAGGGGCTGGACACTCAGGGTCAGGGGAAAATCCAATATTTATCTGGTGATATCTCGGGTGCTATTACAGATAACGCAATAAATCAAAGTGCATTGTCTGTAGGAGGCCCTGGCGCATGAATGTGTGCAGCGGGAACGACCTCGGACCACCAGGGGCCGAGAAAACCGCAGTCTCATGGGGCCGGACACTCAGGGTCAGGGAAAAATCCAATATATATCTGGTGATATCTCGGGCGCTATTAGAGATAGCGCAATAAGCCAAAGGGAATTATCTGCAGGAGGCCCTGGCGCATGAATCTGTGCAGCGGGAACGATCTCGGACCATCAGGGGCCGAGACATCCACCGTTTCATGGGGCCCGACACTCAGGGTCAGGGAAAAATCCAATATATATCTGGTGATATCTCGGGTGCTATTACAGATAGCGCAATAAATCAAAGTGCATTGTCTGTAGGAGGCCCTGGCGCATGAATCTGTGCAGCGGGAACGACCTCGGACCACCAGGGGCCGAGAAAACCACAGTCTCATGGGGCCGGACACTCAGGGTCAGGGGAAAATCCAATATATATCTGGTGATATCTCGGGTGCTATTACAGATAGAGCAATAAATCAAAGTGCATTGTCTGTAGGAGGACCTGGCGCATGAATGTGTGCAACGGGAACGACCCCGGACCACCAGGGGCCGAGAAAACCACAGTCTCATGGGGCCGGACACTCAGGGTCACGGGAAAATCCAATATAGATCTGGTGATATCTCGGGTGCTATTACAGATAGCGCAATAAATCAAAGTGCATTGTCTGTAGGAGGCCCTGGCGCATGAATCTGTGCAGCGGGAACGACCTCGGACCACCAGGGGCCGAGAAAAGCACAGTCTCATGGGGCCGGACTCTCAGGGTCAGGGTAAAATCCAATATACATCTGGTGATATCTCGGGTGCTATTAGAGATAGCGCAATAAACCAAAGTGAATTATCTGCAGGAGGCCCTGGCGCATGAATCTGTGCAGCGGGAACGACCTCGGACCACCAGGGGCCGAGAAAACGACCGTCTCATGGGGCCGGACACTCAGGGTCAGTGAAAAATCCAATATATATCTGGTGATATCTCGGGTGCTATTACAGATAGCGCAATAAATCAAAGGGCATTGTCTGTAGGAGGCCCTGGCGCATGAACCTGTGCAGCGGCAACGACCTCAACCACCAGGGGCCGAGAAAACCACAGTCTCATGGGGCCGGACACTCAGGGTCAGGGGAAAATCCAATATATATCTGGTGATATCTCGGGTGCTATTACAGATAGCGCAATAAATCAAAGTACATTGTCTGTAGGAGGCCATGGTGCATGAATCTGTGCAGCGGGAACGACCTCGGACCCCCAGGGGCCGAGTCAACCACCGTCTCATGGGGCCGGACACTCAGGGTCTGGGAAAAATCCAATATATATCCGGTGATATCTCGGGTGCTATTACAGATAGCGCAATAAATCAAAGTGCATCGTCTGTAGGAGGCCCTGGCGCATGAATCTGTGCAGCGGGAACGACCTCGGGCCACCAGGGGCCGAGAAAACCACAGTCTCATGGGGCCGGACTCTCAGGGTCAGGGGAAAATCCAATATATATCTGGTGATATCTCGGGTGCTATTAGAGATAGCGCAATAAACCAAAGTGAATTATCTGCAGGAGGCCCTGGCGCATGCATCTGTGCAGCGGGAACGACCTCGGACCACCAGGGGCCGAGAAAACCACCGTCTCATGGGGCTGGACACTCAGGGTGAGGGAAATATCCAATATATATCTGGTGATATCTCGGGTGCTATTAGAGATAGCGCAATAAATCAAAGTGAATTATCTGCAGGGGGCTCTGGCGCATGAATCTGTGCAGCGGGATCGACCTCGGACCACCAGGGGCCGAGAAAACCACCGACACATGGGGCCGGACACTCAGGGTCGGGGAAAAATTCAATATATATCTGGTGATATCTCGGGTGCTATTAGAGATAGCGCAATAAATCACAGTGAATTATCTGCAGGGGGCTCTGGCGCATGAATCTGTGCAGCGGGATCGACCTCGGACCACCAGGGGCCGAGAAAACCACCGACACATGGGGCCGGACACTCAGGGTCGGGGAAAAATTCAATATATATCTGGTGATATCTCGGGTGCTATTACAGACAGCGCAATAAATCAAAGTGCATTGTCTGTAGGAGGCCCTGGCGCATGAATCTGTGCAGCGGGATCGACCTCGGACCACCAGGGGCCGAGAATATCACCGTCTCATGAGGCCGGACTGTCAGGGTCAGGGAAAAATGAAATATATATCTGGTGATATCTCGGGTGCTATTACAGATAGCGCAATAAATCAAAGTGCATTGTCTGCAGGAGGCCCTAGCGCATGAATCTGTGCAGCGGAAACGACCTCGGACCACCAGGGGCCGAGAAAACTACAGACTCATGGTGCCGGACACTCAGGGACAGGGAAAAATCCAATATACATCTGGTGATATCTCGGGTGCTATTAGAGATAGCGCAATAAATCAATGTGCAATGTTTGTAGGAGGCACTGGCGAATGAATCTGTGCAGCAGGAACGACCTCGGACCACCAGGGGGCGAGAAAATTACAGATATTCGGAATCCGTCACCCAAGGTCATGCAAAAAACCAGCATATATCTGGTGATATCTCGGGTGCTATTACAGATAGCGCGATAAATCAAAGTGCATTGTCTCCCGGAAGCCCTGGCGCATGATTCGGTGCAGCGGGAACGACCTCGGACCACCAGGGGCCGAGAAAATCACCGTCGCATGGGGCCGGACTGTCAGGGGCAGGGAAAAATCCAATATATATCTGGTGATATCTCGGGTGCTATTACAGATAGCGCAATAAACGAAAGTGAATTATCTGCAGGAGGCCCTGGCGCATGAATCTGTGCAGCGGGAACGACCTCGGACCACCAGGGGCCGAGAAAACTACCGTCTCATGGGGCCGGACACTCAGGGTCAGGGAAAAATCCAATATATATCTGGTGATATCTCGGGTGCTATTATAGATAGCGCAATAAACCAAAGTGAGTTATCTGTAGGAGGCCCTGGCGCATGAATCTGTGCAGCGGGAACAACCTCGGACCACCAGGGGCCGAGAAAACCACAGTCTCATGGGGCCGGACACTCATGGTCAGGGCATAATCCAATATATATCTGGTGATATCTCGGGTGCTATTAGAGATAGCGCAATAAACCAAAGTGAATTATCTGCAGGAGGCCCTGGCGCATGCATCTGTGCAGCGGGAACGACCTTGGACCGCCAGGGGCCGAGAAAACCACCGTCTCATGGGCCCGGACACTCTGGGTCATTGAAAAATCCAATATATATGTGGTGATATCTCGGGTGCTATTACAGATAGCGCAATAAATCAAAGTGCATTGTCTGTAGGAGGCCCTGGCGCATGAATGTGTGCAGCGGGACCGACCTCGGACCACCAGGGGCCGAGAAAGTCACCGTTTCATGGGGCCGGACTGTCAGGGTCAGGGAACAATCCTATATATATCTGGTGATATCTCGGGTGCTATTACAGATAGCGCAATAAATCAAATTGCATTGTCTGTAGGAGGCCCTGGCGCATGAATCTGTGCAGCGGGAACGACCTCGGACCACCAGGGGCCGAGAAAACTACAGTCTCATGCGGCCGGACACTCAGGGTCTGGGGAAAATCCAATATATATCTGGTGATATCTCGGTTCCTATTACAGATAGCGAAATAAATCAAAGTGCATTGTCTGTAGGAGGCCCTGGCGCATGAATCTGTGCAGCGGGAACGACCTCGGACCACCAGGGGCCGAGAAAACCACCGTCTCATGGGGCCGGACACTCAGGGTCAGGGGAAAATCCAATATATATCTGGTGATATCTCGGGTGCTATGAGTGATAGCGCAATAAACCAAAGTGAATTATCTGCAGGAGGACCTGACGCATGAATCTGTGCAACGGGAACTACCTCGGACCACCAGGTGCCGAGAAAACCACAGTCACATGGGGCCGACAACTCTGGGTCAGGCAAAAATCCAATATATATCTGGTGATATCTCGGGTGCTATTAGAGATAGCGCAATAAACCAAAGTGAATTATCTGCAGGAGGCCCTGGCGCATGAATCTCTGCATCGGGAACGACCTCGAACAACCAGGGGCCGAGAAAACCACCGTCTCATGGGGCCGGATACTCAGAGTCAGGGGAAAATCCAATATATATCTGGTGATATTTCGGGTGTTATTAGAGATAGGGCAATAATCCAAAGTGAATTATCTGCAGGAGGCCCTGCCGCATGAATCGGTGCAACGGGAACGACCTCGGACCACCAGGGGCCGAGAAAATCACCGTCGCATGGGGCCGGACTGTCAGGGGCAGGGAAAAATCCAATATATATCTGGTGATATCTCGGGTGCTATTACAGATAGCGCAATAAATCAAAGTGCATTGTCTGTAGGAGGCCCTGGCGCATGAATCTGTACAGCGGGAACGACCTCGGACCACCAGGGGCCGAGAAAACTACAGTCTCATGCGGCCGGACACTCAGGGTCTGGGGAAAATCCAATATATATCTGGTGATATCTCGGGTCCTATTACAGATAAGGAAATAAATCAAAGTGAATTATCTGCAGGATGCCCTGGCGCATGAATCTGTGCAGCGGGAACGACCTCGGTCCACCAGGGGCCGAGAAAACCACCGTCTCATGGGGCTGGACACTCAGGGTGAGGGAAATATCCAATATTTATCTGGTGATATCTCGGGTGCTATTACAGATAGCGCAATAAATCAGAGTGCATTGTCTGTAGGAGGCCCTGGCGCACGAATCTGTGCAGCGGGAACGACCTCGGACCACCAGGGGCCGAGAAAACGACAGTCTCATGGGGCCGGACACTCGTGGTCAGGGGAAAATCCAATATATATCTGGTGATATCTCGGGTGCTATTAGAGATAGCGCAATAAACCAAAGTGAATTATCTGCAGGAGGCCCTGGCGCATGAATCTGTGCAACGGGAACGACCTCGGACCACCAGGGGCCGAGAAAACCACAGTCTCATGGGGCCGGACACTCAGGGTCAGGGGAAAATCCAATATATATCTGGTGATATCTCGGGTGCTATTACAGATAGAGCAATAAATCAAAGTGCATTGTCTGTAGGAGGCCCTGGCGCATGAATCTGTGCAGCGGGATCGACCTCGGACCACCAGGGGCCGAGAAAATCACCGTCTCATGAGGCCGGACTGTCAGGGTCAGGGAAAAATGAAATATATATCTGGTGATATCTCGGGTGCTATTACAGATAGCGCAATAAATCAAAGTGCATTGTCTGCAGGAGGCCCTAGCGCATGAATCTGTGCAGCGGAAGCGACCTCGGACCACCAGGGGCCGAGAAAATTACAGATATTCGGAATCCGTCACCCAAGGTCATGCAAAAAACCAGCATATATCTGGTGATATCTCGGGTGCTATTACAGATAGCGCGATAAATCAATGTGCATTGTCTCCAGGAAGCGCTGGCGCATGATTCGGTGCAGCGGGAACGACCTCGGACCACCAGGGGCCGAGAAAATCACCGTCGCATGGGGCCGGACTGTCAGGGGCAAGGAAAAATCCAATATATATCTGGTGATATCTCGGGTGCTATTACAGATAGCGCAATAAATCAAAGTGAATTATCTGCAGGGGGCTCTGGCGCATGAATCTGTGCAGCGGGATCGACCTCGGACCACCAGGGGCCGAGGAAACCACCGTCTCATGGGGCCGGACACTCTGGGTCAGGGAAAAATCCAATATATATGTGGTGATATCTCGGGTGCTATTAGAGATAGCGCAATAAATCAAAGTGCATTGTCTGTAGGAGGCCCTGGCGCATGAATCTGTGCAGCGGGATCGACCTCGGACCACCAGGGGCCGAGAATATCACCGTCTCATGAGGCCGGACTGTCAGGGTCAGGGAAAAATGAAATATATATCTGGTGATATCTCGGGTGCTATTACAGATAGCGCAATAAATCAAAGTGCATTGTCTGCAGGAGGCCCTAGCGCATGAATCTGTGCAGCGGAAACGACCTCGGACCACCAGGGGCCGAGAAAACTACAGACTCATGGTGCCGGACACTCAGGGACAGGGAAAAATCCAATATACATCTGGTGATATCTCGGGTGCTATTAGAGATAGCGCAATAAATCAATGTGCAATGTTTGTAGGAGGCACTGGCGAATGAATCTGTGCAGCAGGAACGACCTCGGACCACCAGGGGGCGAGAAAATTACAGATATTCGGAATCCGTCACCCAAGGTCATGCAAAAAAACAGCATATATCTGGTGATATCTCGGGTGCTATTACAGATAGCGCGATAAATCAAAGTGCATTGTCTCCCGGAAGCCCTGGCGCATGATTCGGTGCAGCGGGAACGACCTCGGACCACCAGGGGCCGAGAAAATCACCGTCGCATGGGGCCGGACTGTCAGGGGCAGGGAAAAATCCAATATATATCTGGTGATATCTCGGGTGCTATTACAGATAGCGCAATAAACGAAAGTGAATTATCTGCAGGAGGCCCTGGCGCATGAATCTGTGCAGCGGGAACGACCTCGGACCACCAGGGGCCGAGAAAACTACCGTCTCATGGGGCCGGACACTCAGGGTCAGGGAAAAATCCAATATATATCTGGTGATATCTCGGGTGCTATTATAGATAGCGCAATAAACCAAAGTGAGTTATCTGTAGGAGGCCCTGGCGCATGAATCTGTGCAGCGGGAACGACCTCGGACCACCAGGGGCCGAGAAAACCACAGTCTCATGGGGCCGGACACTCAGGGTCAGGGGAAAATCCAATATATATCTGGTGATATCTCGGGTGCTATTACAGATAGAGCAATAAATCAAAGTGCATTGTCTGTAGGAGGCCCTGGCGCATGAATCTGTGCAGCGGGAACAACCTCGGACCACCAGGGGCCGAGAAAACCACAGTCTCATGGGGCCGGACACTCATGGTCAGGGCATAATCCAATATATATCTGGTGATATCTCGGGTGCTATTAGAGATAGCGCAATAAACCAAAGTGAATTATCTGCAGGAGGCCCTGGCGCATGCATCTGTGCAGCGGGAACGACCTCGGACCGCCAGGGGCCGAGAAAACCACCGTCTCATGGGCCCGGACACTCTGGGTCATTGAAAAATCCAATATATATGTGGTGATATCTCGGGTGCTATTACAGATAGCGCAATAAATCAAAGTGCATTGTCTGTAGGAGGCCCTGGCGCATGAATCTGTGAAGCGGGAACGACCTCGGACCACCAGGGGCCGAGGAAACCACCGTCTCATGGGGCCGGACACTCTGGGTCAGGGAAAAATCCAATATATATGTGGTGATATCTCGGGTGCTATTACAGATAGCGCAATAAATCAAAGTGCATTGTCTGTAGGAGGCCCTGGCGCATGAATCTGTGCAGCGGGAACGACCTCGGACCACCAGGGGCCGAGAAAACTACAGTCTCATGCGGCCGGACACTCAGGGTCTGGGGAAAATCCAATATATATCTGGTGATATCTCGGGTCCTATTACAGATAAGGAAATAAATCAAAGTGAATTATCTGCAGGATGCCCTGGCGCATGAATCTGTGCAGCGGGAACGACCTCGGTCCACCAGGGGCCGAGAAAACCACCGTCTCATGGGGCTGGACACTCAGGGTGAGGGAAATATCCAATATTTATCTGGTGATATCGCGGGTGCTATTACAGATAGCGCAATAAATCAAAGTGCATTGTCTGTAGGAGGCCCTGGCGCATGAATCTGTACAGCGGAAACGACCTCGGACCACCAGGGGCCGAGAAAATTACAGATATTCGGAATCCGTCACCCAAGGTCATGCAAAAAACCAGCATATATCTGGTGATATCTCGGGTGCTATTACAGATAGCGCGATAAATTAAAGTGCATTGTCTCCAGGAAGCCCTGGCGCATGATTCGGTGCAGCGGGAACGACCTCGGACCACCAGGGGCCGAGAAAATCACCGTCGCATGGGGCCGGACTGTCAGGGGCAAGGAAAAATCCAATATATATCTGGTGATATCTCGGGTGCTATTACAGATAGCGCAATAAATCAACGTGCATTGTCTGTAGGAGGCCCTGGCGCATGAATGTGTGCAGCGGGATCGACCTCGGACCACCAGGGGCCGAGAAAGTCACCGTTTCATGGGGCCGGACTGTCAGGGTCAGGGAACAATCCTATATATATCTGGTGATATCTCGGGTGCTATTACAGATAGCGCAATAAATCAAATTGCATTGTCTGTAGGAGGCCCTGGCGCATGAATCTGTGCAGCGGGAACGACCTCGGACCACCAGGGGCCGAGAAAACTACAGTCTCATGCGGCCGGACACTCAGGGTCTGGGGAAAATCCAATATATATCTGGTGATATCTCGGTTCCTATTACAGATAGCGAAATAAATCAAAGTGCATTGTCTGTAGGAGGCCCTGGCGCATGAATCTGTGCAGCGGGAACGACCTCGGACCACCAGGGGCCGAGAAAACCACCGTCTCATGGGGCCGGACACTCAGGGTCAGGGGAAAATCCAATATATATCTGGTGATATCTCGGGTGCTATGAGTGATAGCGCAATAAACCAAAGTGAATTATCTGCAGGAGGACCTGACGCATGAATCTGTGCAACGGGAACTACCTCGGACCACCAGGTGCCGAGAAAACCACAGTCACATGGGGCCGACAACTCAGGGTCAGGCAAAAATCCAATATATATCTGGTGATATCTCGGGTGCTATTAGAGATAGCGCAATAAACCAAAGTGAATTATCTGCAGGAGGCCCCGGCGCATGAATCTCTGCATCGGGAACGACCTCGAACAACCAGGGGCCGAGAAAACCACCGTCTCATGGGGCCGGACACTCAGGGTCAGTGAAAAATCCAATATATATCTGGTGATATCTCGGGTGCTATTACAGATAGCGTAATAAATCAAAGTGAATTGTCTGTAGAAGGCCCTGGCGCATGAAACTGTGCAGCGGGAACGACCTCGGACCACCAGGGGCCGAGAAAACCACAGTCTCATGGGGCCGGATACTCAGAGTCAGGGGAAAATCCAATATATATCTGGTGATATTTCGGGTGTTATTAGAGATAGGGCAATAATCCAAAGCGAATTATCTGCAGGAGGCCCTGCCGCATGAATCGGTGCAACGGGAACGACCTCGGACCACCAGGGGCCGAGAAAACCACAGTCTCATGGGGCAGGACACTCAGGGTCAGTGAAAAATCCGATATATATCTGGTGATATCTCGGGTGCTATTAGTGATAGCGCAATAAACCAAAGTGAATTGTCTGCAAGAGGCCCTGGTGCATGAATCTGTGCAGCGGGAACGACCTCGGATCACCAGGGGCCGAGAAAACCACCATCTCATGGGGCCGGACACTCAGGTTCAGGGGAAAATCCAATATATATCTGGTGATATCTCGGGTGCTATTAGAGATAGCGCAATAAATCAATGTGCAATGTTTGTAGGAGGCACTGGCGAATGAATCTGTGCAGCAGGAACGACCTCGGACCACCAGGGGGCGAGAAAATTACAGATATTCGGAATCCGTCACCCAAGGTCATGCAAAAAACCAGCATATATCTGGTGATATCTCGGGTGCTATTACAGATAGCGCGATAAATCAAAGTGCATTGTCTCCCGGAAGCCCTGGCGCATGATTAGGTGCAGCGGGAACGACCTCGGACCACCAGGGGCCGAGAAAATCACCGTCGCATGGGGCCGGACTGTCAGGGGCAGGGAAAAATCCAATATATATCTGGTGATATCTCGGGTGCTATTACAGATAGCGCAATAAATCAAAGTGCATTGTCTGTAGGAGGCCCTGGCGCATGAATCTGTACAGCGGGAACGACCTCGGACCACCAGGGGCCGAGAAAACTACAGTCTCATGCGGCCGGACACTCAGGGTCTGGGGAAAATCCAATATATATCTGGTGATATCTCGGGTCCTATTACAGATAAGGAAATAAATCAAAGTGAATTATCTGCAGGATGCCCTGGCGCATGAATCTGTGCAGCGGGAACGACCTCGGTCCACCAGGGGCCGAGAAAACCACCGTCTCATGGGGCTGGACACTCAGGGTGAGGGAAATATCCAATATTTATCTGGTGATATCTCGGGTGCTATTACAGATAGCGCAATAAATCAGAGTGCATTGTCTGTAGGAGGCCCTGGCGCACGAATCTGTGCAGCGGGAACGACCTCGGACCACCAGGGGCCGAGAAAACCACAGTCTCATGGGGCCGGACACTCGTGGTCAGGGGAAAATCCAATATATATCTGGTGATATCTCGGGTGCTATTAGAGATAGCGCAATAAACCAAAGTGAATTATCTGCAGGAGGCCCTGGCGCATGAATCTGTGCAACGGGAACGACCTCGGACCACCAGGGGCCGAGAAAACCACAGTCTCATGGGGCCGGACACTCAGGGTCAGGGGAAAATCCAATATATATCTGGTGATATCTCGGGTGCTATTACAGATAGAGCAATAAATCAAAGTGCATTGTCTGTAGGAGGCCCTGGCGCATGAATCTGTGCAGCGGGATCGACCTCGGACCACCAGGGGCCGAGAAAATCACCGTCTCATGAGGCCGGACTGTCAGGGTCAGGGAAAAATGAAATATATATCTGGTGATATCTCGGGTGCTATTACAGATAGCGCAATAAATCAAAGTGCATTGTCTGCAGGAGGCCCTAGCGCATGAATCTGTGCAGCGGAAACGACCTCGGACCACCAGGGGCCGAGAAAATTACAGATATTCGGAATCCGTCACCCAAGGTCATGCAAAAAACCAGCATATATCTGGTGATATCTCGGGTGCTATTACAGATAGCGCGATAAATCAATGTGCATTGTCTCCAGGAAGCCCTGGCGCATGATTCGGTGCAGCGGGAACGACCTCGGACCACCAGGGGCCGAGAAAACCACCGTCTCATGTGGCCGGACACTCAGGGTCAGGGAAAAATCCAATATATATCTGGTGATATCTCGGGTGCTATTAGAGATAGCGCAATAAACCAAAGTGAGTTATCTGCAGGAGGCCCTGGCGCCTGAAGCTGTGCAGCGGGAACGACCTCGGACCACCAGGGGCCGAGGAAACCACAGTCTCGAGGGGGCCGGACATTCTGGGCCAGGGAAAAATCCAATATATATGTGGTGATATCTCGGGTGCTATTACAGATAACGCAATAAATCAAAGTGCATTGTCTGTAGGAGGCCTTGGCGCATGAATCTGTGCAGCGGGAACGACCTAGGACCACCAGGGGCCGAGAAAACTACAGTCTCATGGGGCCGGACACTCAGGGTCAGCGGAAAATCCAATATATATCTGGTGATATCTCGGGTGCTATTAGAGATAGCGCAATAAACCAAGGTGAATTATCTGCAGGAGGCCCTGGCGCATGAAACTGTGCAACGGGAACGACCTCGGACCACCAGGGGCCGAGAAAACGACAGTCTCAAGGGGCTGGACACTCAGGGTCAGGGGAAAATCCAATATATATCTGGTGATATCTCTGGTGCTATTACAGATAGCGCAATAAATCAAAGTGCATTGTCTGTAGGAGGCCCTGGCGCATAAATGTGGCCAGCGGGAACGACCTCGGACCATCAGGGGCCGAGAAAACCACCGTCTCATGGGGCCGGACACTCAGGGTCAGGGGAAAATCCAATATTTATCTGGTGATATCTCGGGTGCTATTACAGATAACGCAATAAATCAAAGTGCATTGTCTGTAGGAGGCCCTGGCGCATGAATCTGTGCAGCGGGAACGACCTAGGACCACCAGGGGCCGAGAAAACTACAGTCTCATGGGGCCGGACACTCAGGGTCAGGGGAAAATCCAATATATATCTGGTGATATCTCGGGTGCTATTACAGATAGAGCAATAAATCAAAGTGCATTGTCTGTAGGAGACCCTGGCGCATGAATGTGTGCAGCGGGAACGACCTCGGACCACCAGGGTCCGAGAAAACCGCAGTCTCATGGGGCCGGACACTCAGGGTCAGGGAAAAATCCAATATATATCTGGTGATATCTCGGGTGCTATTAGAGATAGCGCAATAAACCATAGTGAATTATCTGCAGGAGGCCCTGGCGCATGAATGTGTGCAGCGGGAACGACCTCGGACCACCAGGGGCCGAGAAAACCACAGTCTCATGGGGCCGGACACTCAGGGTCAGGGAAAAATCCAATATATATCTGGTGATATCTCGGGTGCTATTAGAGATAGCGCAATAAATCAAAGTGCATTGTCTGTAGGAGGCCCTGGCGCATGAATCTGTGCAGCGGGAACGACCTCGGAACACCAGGGGCCGAAAAAACCACCGTCTCATGGGGCAGGACACTCAGGGTCAGTGAAAAATCCAATATATATCTGGTGATATCTCGGGTGCTATTACAGATAGCGCAATAAATCAAAGTGCATTGTCTGTAGGAGACGCTGGCGCATGAACCTCTGCAGCGGGAACGTTCTCGGACCACCAGGGGCCGAGAAAACGACCGTCTCATGGGGCCGGACGCTCAGGGTCAGTGAAAAATCCAATATATATCTGGTGATATCTCGGGTGCTATTAGAGATAGCGCAATAAACCAAAGTGAATTATCTGCAGGAGGCCCTGGCGCATGAATCTGTGCAACGGGAACGACCTCGGACCACCAGGGGCCGAGAAAACCACAGTCTCATGGGGCCGGATAATCAGGGTCAGGGGAAAATCCAATATAGATCTGGTGATATCTCGGGTGCTATTACAGATAGCGCAATAAATCATAGTGCATTGTCTGTAGGAGGCCCTGGCGCATGAATCTGGCCAGCGGGAACGACCTCGGACCACCAGCGGCCGAGAAAACCACCGTCTCATGGGGCCGGACACTCAGGGTCGGGGAAAAATCCAATATATATCTGGTGATATCTCGGGAGCTATTAGAGATAGCGCAATAAACCAAAGTGAATTGTCTGCAGGAGGCCCTGGCTCATGAATCTGTGCAGCGGGAACGATCTCGGACCATCAGGGGCCGAGACATCCACCGTCTCATGGGGCCGGACACTCAGGGTCAGGGAAAAATCCAATATATATCTGGTGATATCTCGGGTGCTATTACAGATAGCGCAATAAATCAAAGTGCATTGTCTGTAGGAGGCCCTGGCGCATGAATCTGTGCAGCGGGAACGACCTCGGACCACCAGGGGCCGAGAAAACCACAGTCTCATGGGGCCGGACAATCAGGGTCAGGGTAAAATCCAATATATATATATCTGGTGATATCTCGGGTGCTATTACAGATAGAGCAATAAATCAAAGTGCTATGTCTGTAGGAGGCCCTGGCGCATGAATCTGTGCAGCGGGAACAACCTCGGACCACCAGGGGCCGAGAAAACCACAGTCTCATGGGGCCGGACACTCAGGGTCAGGGCAAAATCCAATATATATCTGGTGATATCTCGGGTGCTATTAGAGATAGCGCAATAAACCATAGTGAATTATCTGCAGGAGGCCCTGGCGCATGAATGTGTGCAGCGGGAACGACCTCGGACCACCAGGGGCCGAGAAAACAGCAGTCTCATGGGGCCGGACACTCAGGGTCAGGGTAAAATCCAATATATATCTGGTGATATCTCGGGTGCTATAACAGATAGCGCAATAAACCAAAGTGAATTATCTGCAGGAGGCCCTGGCGCATGAATCTGTGCAGCGCGAACGACCTCGGACCACCAGGGGCCGAGAAAACCACCGTCTCATGTGGCCGGACACTCAGGGTCAGGGAAAAATCCAATATATATCTGGTGATATCTCGGGTGCTATTAGAGATAGCGCAATAAACCAAAGTGAGTTATCTGCAGGAGGCCCTGGCGCCTGAAGCTGTGCAGCGGGAACGACCTCGGACCACCAGGGGCCGAGGAAAGCACCGTCTCGAGGGGGCCGGACACTCTGGGCCAGGGAAAAATCCAATATATATGTGGTGATATCTCGGGTGCTATTACAGATAACGCAATAAATCAAAGTGCATTGTCTGTAGGAGGCCCTGGCGCATGAATCTGTGCAGCGGGAACGACCTAGGACCACCAGGGGCCGAGAAAACTACAGTCTCATGGGGCCGGACACTCAGGGTCAGCGGAAAATCCAATATATATCTGGTGATATCTCGGGTGCTATTAGAGATAGCGCAATAAACCAAGGTGAATTATCTGCAGGAGGCCCTGGCGCATGAAACTGTGCAACGGGAACGACCTCGGACCACCAGGGGCCGAGAAAACGACAGTCTCAAGGGGCTGGACACTCAGGGTCAGGGGAAAATCCAATATTTATCTGGTGATATCTCGGGTGCTATTACAGATAACGCAATAAATCAAAGTGCATTGTCTGTAGGAGGCCCTGGCGCATGAATGTGTGCAGCGGGAACGACCTCGGACCACCAGGGGCCGAGAAAACCGCAGTCTCATGGGGCCGGACACTCAGGGTCAGGGAAAAATCCAATATATATCTGGTGATATCTCGGGCGCTATTAGAGATAGCGCAATAAGCCAAAGGGAATTATCTGCAGGAGGCCCTGGCGCATGAATCTGTGCAGCGGGAACGATCTCGGACCATCAGGGGCCGAGACATCCACCGTTTCATGGGGCCCGACACTCAGGGTCAGGGAAAAATCCAATATATATCTGGTGATATCTCGGGTGCTATTACAGATAGCGCAATAAATCAAAGTGCATTGTCTGTAGGAGGCCCTGGCGCATGAATCTGTGCAGCGGGAACGACCTCGGACCACCAGGGGCCGAGAAAACCACAGTCTCATGGGGCCGGACACTCAGGGTCAGGGGAAAATCCAATATATATCTGGTGATATCTCGGGTGCTATTACAGATAGAGCAATAAATCAAAGTGCATTGTCTGTAGGAGGACCTGGCGCATGAATGTGTGCAACGGGAACGACCCCGGACCACCAGGGGCCGAGAAAACCACAGTCTCATGGGGCCGGACACTCAGGGTCACGGGAAAATCCAATATAGATCTGGTGATATCTCGGGTGCTATTACAGATAGCGCAATAAATCAAAGTGCATTGTCTGTAGGAGGCCCTGGCGCATGAATCTGTGCAGCGGGAACGACCTCGGACCACCAGGGGCCGAGAAAAGCACAGTCTCATGGGGCCGGACTCTCAGGGTCAGGGTAAAATCCAATATACATCTGGTGATATCTCGGGTGCTATTAGAGATAGCGCAATAAACCAAAGTGAATTATCTGCAGGAGGCCCTGGCGCATGAATCTGTGCAGCGGGAACGACCTCGGACCACCAGGGGCCGAGAAAACGACCGTCTCATGGGGCCGGACACTCAGGGTCAGTGAAAAATCCAATATATATCTGGTGATATCTCGGGTGCTATTACAGATAGCGCAATAAATCAAAGGGCATTGTCTGTAGGAGGCCCTGGCGCATGAACCTGTGCAGCGGCAACGACCTCAACCACCAGGGGCCGAGAAAACCACAGTCTCATGGGGCCGGACACTCAGGGTCAGGGGAAAATCCAATATATATCTGGTGATATCTCGGGTGCTATTACAGATAGCGCAATAAATCAAAGTACATTGTCTGTAGGAGGCCATGGTGCATGAATCTGTGCAGCGGGAACGACCTCGGACCCCCAGGGGCCGAGTCAACCACCGTCTCATGGGGCCGGACACTCAGGGTCTGGGAAAAATCCAATATATATCCGGTGATATCTCGGGTGCTATTACAGATAGCGCAATAAATCAAAGTGCATCGTCTGTAGGAGGCCCTGGCGCATGAATCTGTGCAGCGGGAACGACCTCGGGCCACCAGGGGCCGAGAAAACCACAGTCTCATGGGGCCGGACTCTCAGGGTCAGGGGAAAATCCAATATATATCTGGTGATATCTCGGGTGCTATTAGAGATAGCGCAATAAACCAAAGTGAATTATCTGCAGGAGGCCCTGGCGCATGCATCTGTGCAGCGGGAACGACCTCGGACCACCAGGGGCCGAGAAAACCACCGTCTCATGGGGCTGGACACTCAGGGTGAGGGAAATATCCAATATATATCTGGTGATATCTCGGGTGCTATTACAGATAGCGCAATAAATCAAAGTGCATTGTCTGTAGGAGGCCCTGGCGCATGAACCTGTGCAGCGGGAACGACCTCGGACCACCAGGGGCCGAGAAAACGACCGTCTCATGGGGCCGGACGCTCAGGGTCAGTGAAAAATCCAATATATATCTGGTGATATCTCGGGTGCTATTACAGATAGCGCAATAAATCAAAGTGCATTGTCTGTAGGAGGCCCTGGCGCATGAATCTGTGCAGCGGGAACGACCTCGGACCACCAGGGGCCGAGAAAACCACAGTCTCATGGGGCCGGACAATCAGGGTCAGGGAAAAATCCAATATATATATATCTGGTGATATCTCGGGTGCTATTACAGATAGAGCAATAAATCAAAGTGCATTGTCTGTAGGAGGCCCTGGCGCATGAATCCGTGCAGCGGGAACAACCGCGGACCACCAGGGGCCGAGAAAACCACAGTCTCATGGGGCCGGACACTCAGGGTCAGGGGAAAATCCAATATATATCTGGTGATATCTTGGGTGCTATTAGAGATAGCGTAATAAACCAAAGTGAATTATCTGCAGGAGGCCCTGGCGCAAGAATCTGTGCAGCGGGAACGACCTCGGACCACCAGGGGCCGAGACAACAACCGTCTCATGGGGCCGGACACTCAGGGTCAGGGAAAAATCCAATATATATCTGGTGATATCTTGGGTGCTATTAGAGATAGCGCAATAAACCAAAGTGAGTTATCTGCAGGAGGCCCTGGCGCCTGAAGCTGGGCAGCGGGAACGACCTCGGACCACCAGGGGCCGAGAAAACCACAGTCTCATGGCGCCGGACACTCAGGGTCAGGGGAAAATCCAATATATATCTGGTGATATCTCGGGTGCTATTAGAGATAGCGCAATAAACCATAGTGAATTATCTGCAGGAGGCCCTGGCGCATGAATGTGTGCAGCGGGAACGACCTCGGACCACCAGGAGCCGAGAAAACCGCAGTCTCATGGGGCCGGACACTCAGGGTCAGGGAAAAATCCAATATATATCTGTTGATATCCCGGGCGCTATTCGAGATAGCACAATAAACCAAAGTGAATTATCTGCAGGAGGCCCTGGCGCATGAATCTGTGCAGCGGGAACGACCTCGGACCACCAGGGGCCGAGAAAACCACCGTCTCATGGGGCCGGACACTCAGGGTCAGGGAAAAATCCAATATATATCTGGTGATATCTCGGGTGCTATTACAGATAGCGCAATAAGTCAAAGTGCATTGTCTGTAGGAGGCCCTGGCGCATGAATCTGTGAAGCGGCAACGACCTCGGACCACCAGGGGCCGAGAAAACCACAGTCTCATGGGGCCGGACACTCAGGGTCAGGGGAAAATCCAGTTTATATCTGGTGATATCTCGGGTGCTATTAGAGATAGCGCAATAAACCGAAGTGAATTCTCTGCAGGAGGCCCTGGCGCATGAATCTGTGCAGCGGGAACGACCTCGGACCACCAGGGGCCGAAAAAACCACAGTCTCATGGGGCCGGACACTCAGGGTCAGGGGAAAATCCAGTATATATCTGTTGATATCTCGGGTGCTATTAGAGATAGCGCAATAAACCAAAGTGAATTATCTGCAGGAGGCCCTGGCGCATGAATCTGTGCAACGGTAACGACCTCGGACCACCAGGGGTCGAAAAAACAACAGTCTCATGGGGCCGGACACTCAGGGTCAGGGAAAAATCCAATATATATCTGGTGATATCTCGGGTGCTATTACAGATAGCGCAATAAATCAAAGTGCATTGTCTGTAGGAGGCCCTGGCGCATGAATCTGTGCAGCGGGAACGACCTCGGACCACCAGGGGCCGAGAAAACCACAGTCTCATGGGGCGGACACTCAGGGTCAGGGGAAAATCCAATATATATCTGGTGATATCTCGGGTGCTATTAAAGATAGCGCAATAAGCCAAAGGGAATTATCTGCAGGAGGCCCTGGCGCATGAATCTGTGCAGCGGGAACGACCGCGGACCACCAGGGGCCGAGAAAACCACCGTCTCTTGGGGCCGGACACTCAGGGTCAGGGAAAAATCCAATATATATCTGGTGATATCTCGGGTGCTATTAGAGATAGCGCAATAAACCAATGTGAGTCATCTGCAGGAGGCCCTGGCGCCTGAAGCTGTGCAGCGCGAACGACCTCGGACCACCAGGGGCCGAGAAAACCACAGTCTCATGGGGCCGGATACTCAGGGTCAGGGGAAAATCCAATATAGATCTGGTGATATCTCGGGTGCTATTACAGATAGCGCAATAAATCATAGTGCATTGTCTGTAGGAGGCCCTGGCGCATGAATCTGGCCAGCGGGAACGACCTCGGACCACCAGCGGCCGAGAAAACCACCGTCTCATGGGGCCGGACACTCAGGGTCGGGGAAAAATCCAATATATATCTGGTGATATCTCGGGTGCTATTAGAGATAGCGCAATAAAACAAAGTGAATTGTCTGCAGGAGGCCCTGGCGCATGAATGTGTGCAGCGGGAACGACCTAGGACCACCAGGGGCCGAGAAAACTACAGTCTCATGGTGCCGCACACTCAGGGTCAGGGGAAAATCCAATATATATCTGGTGATATATCGGGTGCTATTAGAGATAGCGCAATAAACCAAGGTGAATTATCTGCAGGAGGCCCTGGCGCATGAATCTGTGCAACGGGAACGACCCCGGACCACCAGGGGCCGAGAAAACGACAGTCTCAAGGGGCCGGACACTCAGGGTCAGGGGAAAATCCAATATATATCTGGTGATATCTCGTGTGCTATTACAGATAGCGCAATAAATCAAAGTGCATTGTCTGTAGGAGGCCCTGGCGCATGAATGTGTGCAGCGGGAACGACCTCGGACCACCAGGGGGCGAGAAAACCACAGTCTCATGGGGCCGGACACTCAGGGTCAGGGGAAAATCCAATATATATCTGGTGATATCTCGGGTGCTATTACAGATAGAGCAATATATCAAAGTGCATTGTCTGTAGGAGGCCCTGGCGCATGAATCTGTGCAGCGGGAACAACCTCGGACCACCAGGGGCCGAGAAAACCGCAGTCTCATGGGGCCGGACACTCAGGGTCAGGGAAAAATCCAATATATATCTGGTGATATCTCGGGCGCTATTAGAGATAGCGCAATAAGCCAAAGGGAATTATCTGCAGGAGGCCCTGGCGCATGCATCAGTGCAGCGGGAACGACCTAGGACCACCAGGGGCCGAGAAAAGCACAGTCTCATTGGGCCGGACACTCAGGGTCAGGGAAAAATCCAATATAGATCTGGTGATATCTCGGGTGCTATTACAGATAGCGCAATAAATCATAGTGCATTGTCTGTAGGAGGCCCTGGCGCATGAATCTGGCCAGCGGGAACGACCTCGGACCACCAGCGGCCGAGAAAACCACCGTCTCATGGGGCCGGACACTCAGGGTCGGGGAAAAATCCAATATATATCTGGTGATATCTCGGGTGCTATTAGAGATAGCGCAATAAACCAAAGTGAATTGTCTGCAGGAGGCCCTGGCGCATGAATCTGTGCAGCGGGAACGACCTCGGACCACCAGGGGCCGAGAAAACCGCAGTCTCATGGGGCCGGACACTCAGGGTCAGGGAAAAATCCAATATATATCTGGTGATATCTCGGGCGCTATTAGAGATAGCGCAATAAATCAAAGTGCATTGTCTGTAGGAGGCCATGGCGCATGAATCTGTGCAGCGGGAACGACCTCGGAACACCAGGGGCCGAGAAAACCACCGTCTCATGGGGCAGGACACTCAGGGTCAGTGGAAAATCCAATATATATCTGGTGATATCTCGGGTGCTATTACAGATAGCGCAATAAATCAAAGTGCATTGTCTGTAGGAGACGCTGGCGCATGAACCTGTTCAGCGGCAACGTTCTCGGACCACCAGGGGCCGAGAAAACGACCGTCTCATGGGGCCGGACGCTCAGGGTCAGTGAAAAATCCAATATATATCTGGTGATATCTCGGGTGCTATTAGAGATAGCGCAATAAACCAAAGTGAATTATCTGCAGGAGGCCCTGGCGCATGAATCTGTGCAACGGGAACGACCTCGGACCACCAGGGGCCGAGAAAACCACAGTCTCATGGGGCCGGATACTCAGGGTCAGGGGAAAATCCAATATAGATCTGGTGATATCTCGGGTGCTATTACAGATAGCGCAATAAATCATAGTGCATTGTCTGTAGGAGGCCCTGGCGCATGAATCTGGACAGCGGGAACGACCTCGGACCACCAGCGGCCGAGAAAACCACCGTCTCATGGGGCCGGACACTCAGGGTCGGGGAAAAATCCAATATATATCTGGTGATATCTCGGGTGCTATTAGAGATAGCGCAATAAACCAAAGTGAATTGTCTGCAGGAGGCCCTGGCGCATGAATCTGTGCAGCGGGAACGATCTCGGACCATCAGGGGCCGAGACATCCACAGTCTCATGGGGCCGGACACTCAGGGTCAGGGAAAAATCCAATATATATCTGGTGATATCTCGGGTGCTATTACAGATAGCGCAATAAATCAAAGTGCATTGTCTGTAGGAGGCCCTGGCGCATGAATCTGTGCAGCGGGAACAACCTCGGACCACCAGGGGCCGAGAAAACCACAGTCTCATGGGGCCGGACACTCAGGGTCAGGGCAAAATCCAATATATATCTGGTGATATCTCGGGTGCTATTACAGATAGCGCAATAAATCAAATTGCATTGTCTGTAGGAGGCCCTGGCGCATAAATGTGGACAGCGGGAACGACCTCGGACCATCAGGGGCCGAGAAAACCACCGTCTCATGGGGCCGGACACTCAGGGTCAGGGGAAAATCCAATATTTATCTGGTGATATCTTGGGTGCTATTAGAGATAGCGCAATAAACCAAAGTGAGTTATCTGCAGGAGGCCCTGGCGCATGAATCTGTGCAACGGGAACGACCTCGGACCACCAGGGGCCGAAAAAACCACAGTCTCATGGGGCCGGACACTCAGGGTCAGGGAAAAATCCAATATATATCTGGTGATATCTCGGGTGCTATTAAAGATAGCGCAATAAACTAAAGTGAATTATCTGCAGGAGGCCCTGGCGCATGAATGTGTGCAGCGGGAACGACCTCGGGCCACCAGGGGCCGAGAAAACTGCAGTCTCATGGGGCCGGACACTCAGGGTCAGGGAAAAATCCAATATATATCTGGTGATATCTCGGGCGCTATTAGAGATAGCGCAATAAGCCAAAGGGAATTATCTGCAGGAGGCCCTGGCGCATGAATCTGTGCAGCGGGATCGACCGCGGACCACCAGGGGCCGAGAAAACCACCGTCTCATGGGGACGGACACTCAGGGTCAGGGAAAAATCCAATATATATCTGGTGATATCTCGGGTGCTATTAGAGATAGCGCAATAAACGAAAGTGAATTATCTGCAGGAGGCCCTGGCGCATGAATCTGTGCAGCGGGAACGACCGCGGACCACCAGGGGCCGAGAAAACCACCGTCTCATGGGGCCGGACACTCTGGGTCAGCGAAAAATCCAATATATATGTGGTGACATCTCGGGTGCTATTACAGATAGCGCAATAAATCAAAGTGCATTGTCTGTAGGAGGCCCTGGCGCATGAATCTGTGCAGCCGGAACGACCTCAGACCACCAGGGGCCGAGGAAACCACAGTCTCATGGGGCCGGACCCTCATGGTCAGGGAAAAATCCAATATATATCTGGTGATATCTTGGGTGCTATTAGATATAGCGCAATAAACCAAAGTGAATTGTCTGTAGGAGGCCCTGGCGCATGATTCTGTGCAGCGGGAACGACCTAGGACCACCAGGGGCCGAGAAAACTACAGTCTCATGGGGCCGGACACTCAGGGTCAGCGGAAAATCCAATATATATCTGGTGATATCTCGGGTGCTATTAGAGATAGCGCAATAAACCAAGGTGAATTATCTGCAGGAGGCCCTGGCGCATGAAACTGTGCAACGGGAACGACCTCGGACCACCAGGGGCCGAGAAAACGACAGTCTCAAGGGGCTGGACACTCAGGGTCAGGGGAATATCCAATATATATCTGGTGATATCTCTGGTGCTATTACAGATAGCGCAATAAATCAAAGTGCATTGTCTGTAGGAGGCCCTGGCGCATAAATGTGGCCAGCGGGAACGACCTCGGACCATCAGGGGCCGAGAAAACCACCGTCTCATGGGGCCGGACACTCAGGGTCAGGGGAAAATCCAATATTTATCTGGTGATATCTTGGGTGCTATTACAGATAGCGCAATAAATCAAAGTGCATTGTCTGTAGGAGGCCCTGGCGCATGAATCTGTGCAGCGGGAACGACCTCGGACCACCAGGGGCCGAGAAAACCACCGTCCCGAGGGGCCGGACACTTAGGGTCAGTGAAAAATCCAATATCTATCTGGTGATATCTCGGGTGCTATTACAGATAGCGCAATAAATCAAAGTGAATTATCTGCAGGAGGCCCTGGCGCATGAATCTGTGCAAGGGGAACGACCTCGGACCACCAGGGGCCGAGAAAACCACAGTCTCATGGGGCCGGACACACAGGGTCAGGGAAAAATTCAATATATATCTGGTGATATCTTGGGTGCTATTAGAGATAGCGCAATAAACCAAAGTGAATTATCTGCAGGAGGCCCTGGCGCATGAATCTGTGCAACGGGAACGACCTCGGACCACCAGGGGCCGAAAAAACCACAGTCTCATGGGGCCGGACACTCAGGGTCAGGGAAAAATCCAATATATATCTGGTGATATCTCGGGTGCTATTAAGGATAGCGCAATAAACTAAAGTGAATTATCTGCAGGAGGCCCTGGCGCATGAATCTGTGCAGCGGGAACGACCTCGGACCACCTGAGGCCGAGGAAACCACAGTCTCATGGGGCCGGACACTCAGGGTCAGGGAAAAATCCAATATATATCTGGTGATATCTTGGGTGCTATTACAGATAGAGCAATAAATCATAGTGCATTGTCTGTAGGAGGCCCTGGCGCATGAATGTGTGCAGCGGGAACAACCTGGGACCACCAGGGGCCGAGAAAACCACAGTCTCATGGGGCCGGACACTCAGGGTCAGGGCAAAATCCAATATATATCTGGTGATATCTCGGGTGCTATTAGAGATAGCGCAATAAACCATAGTGAATTATCTGCAGGAGGCCCTGGCGCATGAATGTGTGCAGCGGGAACGACCTCGGACCACCAGGGGCCGAGAAAACCACAGTCTCATGGGGCCGGACACACAGGGTCAGGGAAAAATCCAATATATATCTGGTGATATCTCGGGTGCTATTACAGATAGCGCAATAAATCAAAGTGCATTGTCTGTAGGAGGCCCTGGCGCATGAATCTGTGCAGCGGGAACGACCTCGGACCACCAGGGGCCGAGAAAACCACAGTCTCATGGGGCCGGACACTCAGGGTCAGGGGAAAATCCAATATATATCTGGTGATATCTCGGGTGCTATTAAGGATAGCGCAATAAACTAAAGTGAATTATCTGCAGGAGGCCCTGGCGCATGAATGTGTGCAGCGGAAACGACCTCGGACCACCAGGGGCCGAGAAAACCGCAATCTCATGGGGCCGGACACTCAGGGTCAGGGAAAAATCCAATATATATCTGGTGATATCTCGGGTGCTATTAGAGATAGCGCAATAAATCATAGTGCATTGTCTGTAGGAGGCCCTGGCGCATGAATATGTGCAGCGGGAACGACCTCGGAACACCAGGGGCCGAGAAAACCACCGTCTCATGGGGCAGGACACTCAGGGTCAGTGAAAAATCCAATATATATCTGGTGATATCTCGGGTGCTATTACAGATAGCGCAATAAATCAAAGTGCATTGTCTGTAGGAGACGCTGGCGCATGAACCTGTGCAGCGGGGACGTTCTCGGACCACCAGGGGCCGAGAAAACGACCGTCTCATGGGGCCGGACGCTCAGGGTCAGTGAAAAATCCAATATATATCTGGTGATATCTCGGGTGCTATTAGAGATAGCGCAATAAACCAAAGTGAATTATCTGCAGGAGGCCCTGGCGCATGAATCTGTGCAACGGGAACGACCTCGGACCACCAGGGGCCGAGAAAACCACAGTCTCATGGGGCCGGATACTCAGGGTCAGGGGAAAATCCAATATAGATCTGGTGATATCTCGGGTGCTATTACAGATAGCGCAATAAATCATAGTGCATTGTCTGTAGGAGGCCCTGGCGCATGAATCTGGCCAGCGGGAACGACCTCGGACCACCAGCGGCCGAGGAAACCACCGTCTCATGGGGCCGGACACTCAGGGTCGGGGAAAAATCCAATATATATCTGGTGATATCTCGGGAGCTATTAGAGATAGCGCAATAAACCAAAGTGAATTGTCTGCAGGAGGCCCTGGCGCATGAATCTGTGCAGCGGGAACGATCTCGGACCATCAGGGGCCGAGACATCCACCGTCTCATGGGGCCGGACACTCAGGGTCAGGGAAAAATCCAATATATATCTGGTGATATCTCGGGTGCTATTACAGATTGCGCAATAAATCAAAGTGCATTGTCTGTAGGAGGCCCTGGCGCATGAATCTGTGCAGCGGGAACGACCTCGGACCACCAGGGGCCGAGAAAACCACAGTCTCATGGGGCCGGACAATCAGGGTCAGGGAAAAATCCAATATATATATATCTGGTGATATCTCGGGTGCTATTACAGATAGAGCAATAAATCAAAGTGCTATGTCTGTAGGAGGCCCTGGCGCATGAATCTGTGCAGCGGGAACAACCTCGGACCACCAGGGGCCGAGAAAACCACAGTCTCATGGGGCCGGACACTCAGGGTCAGGGCAAAATCCAATATATATCTGGTGATATCTCGGGTGCTATTAGAGATAGCGCAATAAACCATAGTGAATTATCTGCAGGAGGCCCTGGCGCATGAATGAGTGCAGCGGGAACGACTTCGGACCACCAGGGGCCGAGAAAACAGCAGTCTCATGGGGCTGGACACTCAGGGTCAGGGGAAAATCCAATATATATCTGGTGATATCTCTGGTGCTATTACAGATAGCGCAATAAATCAAAGTGCATTGTCTGTAGGAGGCCCTGGCGCATAAATGTGGCCAGCGGGAACGACCTCGGACCATCAGGGGCCGAGAAAACCACCGTCTCATGGGGCCGGACACTCAGGGTCAGGGGAAAAGCCAATATTTATCTGGTGATATCTCGGGTGCTATTACAGATAACGCAATAAATCAAAGTGCATTGTCTGTAGGAGGCCCTGGCGCATGAATCTGTGCAGCGGGAACGACCTAGGACCACCAGGGGCCGAGAAAACTACAGTCTCATGGGGCCGGACACTCAGGGTCAGGGGAAAATCCAATATATATCTGGTGATATCTCGGGTGCTATTACAGATAGAGCAATAAATCAAAGTGCATTGTCTGTAGGAGGCCCTGGCGCATGAATGTGTGCAGCGGGAACGACCTCGGACCACCAGGGGCCGAGAAAACCGCTGTCTCATGGGGCCGGACACTCAGGGTCAGGGAAAAATCCAATATATATCTGGTGATATCTCGGGCGCTATTAGAGATAGCGCAATAAGCCAAAGGGAATTATCTGCAGGAGGCCCTGGCGCATGAATCTGTGCAGCGGGAACGATCTCGGACCATCAGGGGCCGAGACATCCACCGTTTCATGGGGCCCGACACTCAGGGTCAGGGAAAAATCCAATATATATCTGGTGATATCTCGGGTGCTATTACAGATAGCGCAATAAATCAAAGTGCATTGTCTGTAGGAGGCCCTGGCGCATGAATCTGTGCAGCGGGAACGACCCCGGACCACCAGGGGCCGAGAAAACCACAGTCTCATGGGGCCGGACACTCAGGGTCACGGGAAAATCCAATATAGATCTGGTGATATCTCGGGTGCTATTACAGATAGCGCAATAAATCAAAGTGCATTGTCTGTAGGAGGCCCTGGCGCATGAATCTGTGCAGCGGGAACGACCTCGGACCACCAGGGGCCGAGAAAAGCACAGTCTCATGGGGCCGGACTCTCAGGGTCAGGGTAAAATCCAATATACATCTGGTGATATCTCGGGTGCTATTAGAGATAGCGCAATAAACCAAAGTGAATTATCTGCAGGAGGCCCTGGCGCATGAATCTGTGCAGCGGGAACGACCTCGGACCACCAGGGGCCGAGAAAACGACCGTCTCATGGGGCCGGACACTCAGGGTCAGTGAAAAATCCAATATATATCTGGTGATATCTCGGGTGCTATTACAGATAGCGCAATAAATCAAAGTGCATTGTCTGTAGGAGGCCCTGGCGCATGAATCTGTGCAGCGGGAACGACCTCGGACAACCAGGGGCCGATAAAACTACAGTCTCATGCGGCCGGACACTCAGGGTCTGGGGAAAATCCAATATATATCTGGTGATATCTCCGGTCCTATTACAGATAGCGAAATAAATCAAAGTGCATTGTCTGTAGGAGGCCCTGGCGCATGAATCTGTGCAGCGGGAACGACCTCGGACCACCAGAGGCCGAGGAAACCACAGTCTCATGGGGCCGGACACTCAGGGTCAGGGAAAAATCCAATATATATCTGGTGATATCTTGGGTGCTATTAGATATGGCGCAATAAACCAAAGTGAATTATCTGCAGGAGGCACTGGCGCATGAATCTGTGCAACGGGAACGACCTCGGACCACCAGGGGCCGAAAAATCTACAGTCTCATGGGGCCGGACACTCAGGGTCAGGGAGAAATTCAATATATATCTGGTGATATCTTGGGTGCTATTAGAGATAGCGCAATAAACCAAAGTGAGTTATCTGCAGGAGGCCCTGGCGCATGAATCTGTGCAACGGGAACGACCTCGGACCACCAGGGGCCGAAAAAACCACAGTCTCATGGGGCCGGACACTCAGGGTCAAGGAAAAATCCAATATATATCTGGTGATATCTCGGGTGCTATTACAGATAGCGCAATAAATCAAAGTGCATTGTCTGTAGGAGGCCCTGGCGCATGAATCTGTGCAGCGGGAACGACCTCGGACCACCAGGGGCCGTGAAAACCACAGTCTCATGGGGCCGGACACTCAGGGTCAGGGGAAAATCCAATATATATCTGGTGATATCTCGGTTGCTATTACAGATAGCGCAATAAATCAAAGGGCATTGTCTGTAGGAGGCCCTGGCGCATGAACCTGTGCAGCGGCAACGACCTCAACCACCAGGGGCCGAGAAAACCACAGTGTCATGGGGCCGGACACTCAGGGTCAGGGGAAAATCCAATATATATCTGGTGATATCTCGGGTGCTATTACAGATAGCGCAATAAATCAAAGTACATTGTCTGTAGGAGGCCATGGTGCATGAATCTGTGCAGCGGGAACGACCTCGGACCCCCAGGGGCCGAGTCAACCACCGTCTCATGGGGCCGGACACTCAGGGTCTGGGAAAAATCCAATATATATCCGGTGATATCTCGGGTGCTATTACAGATAGCGCTATAAATCAAAGTGCATCGTCTGTAGGAGGCCCTGGCGCATGAATCTGTGCAGCGGGAACGACCTCGGGCCACCAGGGGCCGAGAAAACCACAGTCTCATGGGGCCGGACTCTCAGGGTCAGGGGAAAATCCAATATATATCTGGTGATATCTCGGGTGCTATTAGAGATAGCGCAATAAACCAAAGTGAATTATCTGCAGGAGGCCCTGGCGCATGCATCTGTGCAGCGGGAACGACCTCGGACCACCAGGGGCCGAGAAAACCACCGTCTCATGGGGCTGGACACTCAGGGTGAGGGAAATATCCAATATATATCTGGTGATATCTCGGGTGCTATTACAGATAGCGCAATAAATCAAAGTGCATTGTCTGTAGGAGGCCCTGGCGCATGAACCTGTGCAGCGGGAACGACCTCGGACCACCAGGGGCCGAGAAAACGACCGTCTCATGGGGCCGGACGCTCAGGGTCAGTGAAAAATCCAATATATATCTGGTGATATCTCGGGTGCTATTACAGATAGCGCAATAAATCAAAGTGCATTGTTTGTAGGAGGCCCTGGCGCATGAATCTGTGCAGCGGGAACGACCTCGGACCACCAGGGGCCGAGAAAACCACAGTCTCATGGGGCCGGACAATCAGGGTCAGGGAGAAATCCAATATATATATATATCTGGTGATATCTCGGGTGCTATTACAGATAGAGCAATAAATCAAAGTGCATTGTCTGTAGGAGGCCCTGGCGCATGAATCCGTGCAGCGGGAACAACCGCGGACCACCAGGGGCCGAGAAAACCACAGTCTCATGGGGCCGGACACTCAGGGTCAGGGCAAAATCCAATATATATCTGGTGATATCTCGGGTGCTATTAGAGATAGCGCAATAAACCATAGTGCATTGTCTGTAGGAGGCCCTGGCGCATGAATCTGTGCAGCGGGAACGATCTCGGACCACCAGGGGCCGTGAAAACCACAGTCTCATGGGGCCGGACACTCAGGGTCAGGGGAAAATCCAATATATATCTGGTGATATCTCGGGTGCTATTACAGATAGCGCAATAAATCAAAGTACATTGTCTGTAGGAGGCCATGGTGCATGAATCTGTGCAGCGGGAACGACCTCGGACCCCCAGGGGCCGAGTCAACCACCGTCTCATGGGGCCGGACACTCAGGGTCTGGGAAAAATCCAATATATATCCGGTGATATCTCGGGTGCTATTACAGATAGCGCAATAAATCAAAGTGCATCGTCTGTAGGAGGCCCTGGCGCATGAATCTGTGGAGCGGGAACGACCTCGGGCCACCAGGGGCCGAGAAAACCACAGTCTCATGGGGCCGGACTCTCAGGGTCAGGGGAAAATCCAATATATATCTGGTGATATCTCGGGTGCTATTAGAGATAGCGCAATAAACCAAAGTGAATTATCTGCAGTTGGCCCTGGCGCATGCATCTGTGCAGCGGGAACGACCTCGGACCACCAGGGGCCGAGAAAACCACCGTCTCATGGGGCTGGACACTCAGGGTGAGGGAAATATCCAATATATATCTGGTGATATCTCGGGTGCTATTACAGATAGCGCAATAAATCAAAGTGCATTGTCTGTAGGAGGCCCTGGCGCATGAACCTGTGCAGCGGGAACGACCTCGGACCACCAGGGGCCGAGAAAACCACAGTCTCATGGGGCCGGATACTCAGGGTCAGGGGAAAATCCAATATAGATCTGGTGATATCTCGGGTGCTATTACAGATAGCGCAATAAATCAAAGGGCATTGTCTGTAGGAGGCCCTGGCGCATGAATCTATGCAGCGGGAACGACCTCGGACCACCAGGGGCCGAGACAACCACCGTCTCAAGGGGCCGGACACTCAGGGTCAGGGTAAAATCCAATATATATCTGGTGATATCTCGGGTGCTATTACAGATAGCGCAATAAATCAAAGTGCATTGTCTGTAGGAGGCCCTGGCGCATGAATCTATGCAGCGGGAACGACCTCGGACCACCAGGGGCCGAGAAAACCACAGTCTCATGGGGCCGGATACTCAGGGTCAGGGGAAAATCCAATATAGATCTGGTGATATCTCGGGTGCTATTACAGATAGCGCAATACATCAAAGTGCATTGTCTGTAGGAGGCCCTGGCGCATGAATCTGGCCAGCGGGAACGACCTCGGACCACCAGCGGCCGAGAGAACCACCGTCTCATGGGGCCGGACACTCAGGGTCGGGGAAAAATCCAATATATATCTGGTGATATCTCGGGTGCTATTAGAGATAGCGCAATAAACCAAAGTGAATTATCTGCAGGAGGCCCTGGCGCATGCATCTGTGCAGCGGGAACGACCTCGGACCACCAGGGGCCGAGAAAACGACCGTCTCATGGGGCCGGACGCTCAGGGTCAGTGAAAAATCCAATATATATCTGGTGATATCTCGGGTGCTATTACAGATAGCGCAATAAATCAAAGTGCATTGTCTGTAGGAGGCCCTGGCGCATGAATCTGTGCAGCGGGAACGACCTCGGACCACCAGGGGCCGAGAAAACCACAGTCTCATGGGGCCGGACAATCAGGGTCAGGGAGAAATCCAATATATATATATATCTGGTGATATCTCGGGTGCTATTACAGATAGAGCAATAAATCAAAGTGCATTGTCTGTAGGAGGCCCTGGCGCATGAATCCGTGCAGCGGGAACAACCGCGGACCACCAGGGGCCGAGAAAACCACAGTCTCATGGGGCCGGACACTCAGGGTCAGGGCAAAATCCAATATATATCTGGTGATATCTCGGTTGCTATTAGAGATAGCGCAATAAACCATAGTGCATTGTCTGTAGGAGGCCCTGGCGCATGAATCTGTGCAGCGGGAACGATCTCGGACCACCAGGGGCCGTGAAAACCACAGTCTCATGGGGCCGGACACTCAGGGTCAGGGGAAAATCCAATATATATCTGGTGATATCTCGGGTGCTATTACAGATAGCGCAATAAATCAAAGTACATTGTCTGTAGGAGGCCATGGTGCATGAATCTGTGCAGCGGGAACGACCTCGGACCCCCAGGGGCCGAGTCAACCACCGTCTCATGGGGCCGGACACTCAGGGTCTGGGAAAAATCCAATATATATCCGGTGATATCTCGGGTGCTATTACAGATAGCGCAATAAATCAAAGTGCATCGTCTGTAGGAGGCCCTGGCGCATGAATCTGTGGAGCGGGAACGACCTCGGGCCACCAGAGGCCGAGAAAACCACAGTCTCATGGGGCCGGACTCTCAGGGTCAGGGGAAAATCCAATATATATCTGGTGATATCTCGGGTGCTATTAGAGATAGCGCAATAAACCAAAGTGAATTATCTGCAGTTGGCCCTGGCGCATGCATCTGTGCAGCGGGAACGACCTCGGACCACCAGGGGCCGAGAAAACCACCGTCTCATGGGGCTGGACACTCAGGGTGAGGGAAATATCCAATATATATCTGGTGATATCTCGGGTGCTATTACAGATAGCGCAATAAATCAAAGTGCATTGTCTGTAGGAGGCCCTGGCGCATGAACCTGTGCAGCGGGAACGACCTCGGACCACCAGGGGCCGAGAAAACCACAGTCTCATGGGGCCGGATACTCAGGGTCAGGGGAAAATCCAATATAGATCTGGTGATATCTCGGGTGCTATTACAGATAGCGCAATACATCAAAGTGCATTGTCTGTAGGAGGCCCTGGCGCATGAATCTGGCCAGCGGGAACGACCTCGGACCACCAGCGGCCGAGAGAACCACCGTCTCATGGGGCCGGACACTCAGGGTCGGGGAAAAATCCAATATATATCTGGTGATATCTCGGGTGCTATTAGAGATAGCGCAATAAACCAAAGTGAATTATCTGCAGGAGGCCCTGGCGCATGCATCTGTGCAGCGGGAACGACCTCGGACCACCAGGGGCCGAGAAAACCACCGTCTCATGGGGCTGGACACTCAGGGTGAGGGAAATATCCAATATATATCTGGTGATATCTCGGGTGCTATTACAGATAGCGCAATAAATCAAAGTGCATTGTCTGTAGGAGGCCCTGGCGCATGAACCTGTGCAGCGGGAACGACCTCGGACCACCAGGGGCCGAGAAAACGACCGTCTCATGGGGCCGGACGCTCAGGGTCAGTGAAAAATCCAATATATATCTGGTGATATCTCGGGTGCTATTAGAGATAGCGCAATAAACCATAGTGAATTATCTGCAGGAGGCCCTGGCGCATGAATGTGTGCAGCGGGAACGACCTCGGACCACCAGGGGCCGAGAAAACCGCAGTCTCATGGGGCCGGACACTCAGGGTCAGGGTAAAATCCAATATATATCTGGTGATATCTCGGGTGCTATAACAGATAGCGCAATAAATCAAAGTGCATTGTCTGTAGGAGGCCCTGGCGCATGAATCTGTGCAGCGGGAACGACCTCGGACCACCAGGGGCCGAGAAAACCACAGTCTCATGGGGCCGGACACTCAGGGTCAGGGGAAAATCCAATATATATCTGGTGATATCTCGGGTGCTATTACAGATAGAGCAATAAATCAAAGTGCATTGTCTGTAGGAGGCCCTGGCGCATGAATGTGTGCAACGGGAACGACCCCGGACCACCAGGGGCCGAGAAAACCACAGTCTCATGCGGCCGGACACTCAGGGTCACGGGAAAATCCAATATAGATCTGGTGATATCTCGGGCGCTATTACAGATAGCGAAATAAATCAAAGTGCATTGTCTGTAGGAGGCCCTGGCGCATGAATCTGTGCAGCGGGAACGACCTCGGACCACCAGAGGCCGAGGAAACCACAGTCTCATGGGGCCGGACACTCAGGGTCAGGGAAAAATCCAATATATATCTGGTGATATCTTGGGTGCTATTAGATATGGCGCAATAAACCAAAGTGAATTATCTGCAGGAGGCCCTGGCGCATGAATCTGTGCAACGGGAACGACCTCGGACCACCAGGGGCCGAAAAATCTACAGTCTCATGGGGCCGGACACTCAGGGTCAGGGAGAAATTCAATATATATCTGGTGATATCTTGGGTGCTATTAGAGATAGCGCAATAAACCAAAGTGAGTTATCTGCAGGAGGCCCTGGCGCATGAATCTGTGCAACGGGAACGACCTCGGACCACCAGGGGCCGAAAAAACCACAGTCTCATGGGGCCGGACACTCAGGGTCAGGGAAAAATCCAATATATATCTGGTGATATCTCGGGTGCTATTACAGATAGCGCAATAAATCAAAGTGCATTGTCTGTAGGAGGCCCTGGCGCATGAATCTGTGCAGCGGGAACGACCTCGGACCACCAGGGACCGTGAAAACCACAGTCTCATGGGGCCGGACACTCAGGGTCAGGGGAAAATCCAATATATATCTGGTGATATCTCGGGTGCTATTACAGATAGCGCAATAAATCAAAGGGCATTGTCTGTAGGAGGCCCTGGCGCATGAACCTGTGCAGCGGCAACGACCTCAACCACCAGGGGCCGAGAAAACCACAGTCTCATGGGGCCGGACACTCAGGGTCAGGGGAAAATCCAATATATATCTGGTGATATCTCGGGTGCTATTACAGATAGCGCAATAAATCAAAGTACATTGTCTGTAGGAGGCCATGGTGCATGAATCTGTGCAGCGGGAACGACCTCGGACCCCCAGGGGCCGAGTCAACCACCGTCTCATGGGGCCGGACACTCAGGGTCTGCGAAAAATCCAATATATATCCGGTGATATCTCGGGTGCTATTACAGATAGCGCAATAAATCAAAGTGCATCGTCTGTAGGAGGCCCTGGCGCATGAATCTGTGCAGCGGGAACGACCTCGGGCCACCAGGGGCCGAGAAAACCACAGTCTCATGGGGCCGGACTCTCAGGGTCAGGGGAAAATCCAATATATATCTGGTGATATCTCGGGTGCTATTAGAGATAGCGCAATAAACCAAAGTGAATTATCTGCAGGAGGCCCTGGCGCATGCATCTGTGCAGCGGGATCGACCTCGGACCACCAGGGGCCGAGAAAACCACCGTCTCATGGGGCTGGACACTCAGGGTGAGGGAAATATCCAATATATATCTGGTGATATCTCGGGTGCTATTACAGATAGCGCATTAAATCAAAGTGCATTGTCTGTAGGAGGCCCTGGCGCATGAACCTGTGCAGCGGGAACGACCTCGGACCACCAGGGGCCGAGAAAACGACCGTCTCATGGGGCCGGACGCTCAGGGTCAGTGAAAAATCCAATATATATCTGGTGATATCTCGGGTGCTATTACAGATAGCGCAATAAATCAAAGGGCATTGTCTGTAGGAGGCCCTGGCGCATGAATCTATGCAGCGGGAACGACCTCGGACCACCAGGGGCCGAGACAACCACCGTCTCAAGGGGCCGGACACTCAGGGTAAGGGTAAAATCCAATATATATCTGGTGATATCTCGGGTGCTATTACAGATAGCGCAATAAATCAAAGTGCATTGTCTGTAGGAGGCCCTGGCGCATGAATCTATGCAGCGGGAACGACATCGGACCACCAGGGGCCGAGAAAACCACAGTCTCATGGGGCCGGATACTCAGGGTCAGGGGAAAATCCAATATAGATCTGGTGATATCTCGGGTGCTATTACAGATAGCGCAATACATCAAAGTGCATTGTCTGTAGGAGGCCCTGGCGCATGAATCTGGCCAGCGGGAACGACCTCGGACCACCAGCGGCTGAGAGAACCACCGTCTCATGGGGCCGGAAACTCAGGGTCGGGGAAAAATCCAATATATATCTGGCGATATCTCGGGTGCTATTAGAGATAGCGCAATAAACCAAAGTGAATTGTCTGCAGGAGGCCCTGGCGCATGAATCTGTGCAGCGGGAACGATCTCGGACTATCAGGGGCCGAGACATCCACCGTCTCATGGGGCCGGAAACTCAGGGTCGGGGAAAAATCCAATATATATCTGGCGATATCTCGGGTGCTATTAGAGATAGCGCAATAAACCAAAGTGAATTGTCTGCAGGAGGCCCTGGCGCATGAATCTGTGCAGCGGGAACGATCTCGGACTATCAGGGGCCGAGACATCCACCGTCTCATGGGGCCGGACACTCAGGGTCAGGGGAAAATCCAATATATATCTGGTGATATCTCGGGTGCTATTACAGATTGAGCAATAAATCAAAGTGCATTGTCTGTAGGAGGCCCTGGCGCATGAATGTGTGCAGCGGGAACGACCGCGGACCACCAGGGGCCGAGAAAACCACCGTCTCATGGGGCCGGACACTCAGGGTAAGGGAAAAATCCAATATATATCTGGTGATATCTCGGGTGCTATTAGAGATAGCGCAATAAGCCAAAGGGAATTATCTGCAGGAGGCCCTGGCGCATGCATCTGTGCAGCGGGAACGACCTAGGACCACCAGGGGCCGAGAAAACCACCGTCTCATGGGGCCGGACACTCAGGGTAAGGGAAAAATCCAATATATATCTGGTGATATCTCGGGTGCTATTAGAGATAGCGCAATAAACGAAAGTGAATTATCTGCAGGAGGCCCTGGCGCATGAATCTGTGCAGCGGGAACGACCGCGGACCACCAGGGGCCGAGAAAACCACCGTCTCATGGGGCCGGACACTCAGGGTCAGGGAAAAATCCAATATATATCTGGTGATATCTCGGGTGCTATTAGAGATAGCGCAATAAACCAAAGTGAGTTATCTGCAGGAGGCCCTGGCGCATGAATCTGTGCAACGGGAACGACCTCGGACCACCAGGGGCCGAGAAAACCACAGTCTCATGGGGCCGGACACTCAGGGTCAGGGGAAAATCCAATATATATCTGGTGATATCTCGGGTGCTATTAGAGATAGCGCAATAAATCAAAGTGCATTGTCTGTAGGAGGCCCTGGCGCATGAATCTGTGCAGCGGGAACGACCTCGGACCACCAGGGGCCGAGAAAACGACCGTCTCATGGGGCCGGACGCTCAGGGTCAGTGAAAAATCCAATATATATCTGGTGATATCTCGGGTGCTATTAGAGATAGCGCAATAAACGAAAGTGAATTATCTGCAGGAGGCCCTGGCGCATGAATCTGTGCAGCGGGAACGACCGCGGACCACCAGGGGCCGAGAAAACCACCGTCTCATGGGGCCGGACACTCAGGGTCAGGGAAAAATCCAATATATATCTGGTGATATCTCGGGTGCTATTGGAGATAGCGCAATAAACCAAAGTGAGTTATCTGCAGGAGGCCCTGGCGCATGAATCTGTGCAACGGGAACGACCTCGGACCACCAGGGGCCGAGAAAACCACAGTCTCATGGGGCCGGACACTCAGGGTCAGGGGAAAATCCAATATATATCTGGTGATATCTCGGGTGCTATTAGAGATAGCGCAATAAATCAAAGTGCATTGTCTGTAGGAGGCCCTGGCGCATGAATCTGTGCAGCGGGAACGACCTCGGACCACCAGGGGCCGAGAAAACGACCGTCTCATGGGGCCGGACGCTCAGGGTCAGTGAAAAATCCAATATATATCTGGTGATATCTCGGGTGCTATTAGAGATAGCGCAATAAACCAAAGTGAATTATCTGCAGGAGGCCCTGGCGCATGAATCTGTGCAACGGGAACGACCCCGGACCACCAGGGGCCGAGAAAACCACAGTCTCATGGGGCCGGACACTCAGGGTCAGGGGAAAATCCAATATAGATCTGGTGATATCTCGGGTGCTATTACAGATAGCGCAATAAACCAAAGTGAATTATCTGCAGGAGGCCCTTGCGCATGAATCTGTGCAACGGGAACGTCCTCGGACCACCAGGGGCCGAGAAAGCCACAGTCTCATGGGGCCGGACACTCAGGGTCAGTGGAAAATCCAATATAGATCTGGTGATATCTCGGGTGCTATTACAGATAGCGCAATAAATCAAAGTGCATTACCTGTAGGAGGCCCCGGCGCATGAATATGTGCAGCGGGAACGACCTCGGACCACCAGGGGCCGAGAAAACCGCAGTCTCATGGGGCCGGACACTCAGGGTCAGGGAAAAATCCAATATATATCTGGTGATATCTCGGGTGCTATTACAGATAGAGCAATAAATCAAAGTGCATTGTCTGTAGGAGGCCCTGGCGCATGAATGTGTGCAGCGGGAACGACCTCGGACCACCAGGGGCCGAGAAAACAGCAGTCTCATGGGGCCGGACACTCAGGGTCAGGGAAGAATCCAATATATATCTGGTGATATCTCGGGCGCTATTAGAGATAGCGCAATAAGCCAAAGGGAATTATCTGCAGGAGGCCCTGGCGCATGAATCAGTGCAGCGGGAACGATCTCGGACCATCAGGGGCCGAGACATCCACCGTCTCATGGGGCCGGACACTCAGGGTCAGGGATAAATCCAATATATATCTGGTGATATCTCGGGTGCTATTACAGATAGCGCAATAAATCAAAGTGCATTGTCTGTAGGAGGCCCTGGCGCATGAATCTGTGCAGCGGGAACGACCTCGGACCACCAGGGGCCGAGAAAACCACAGTCTCATGGGGCCGGACACTCAGGGTCAGGGGAAAATCCAATATATATCTGGTGATATCTCGGGTGCTATTACAGATAGAGCAATAAATCAAAGTGCATTGTCTGTAGGAGGCCCTGGCGCATGAATGTGTGCAACGGGAACGACCCCGGACCACCAGGGGCCGAGAAAACCACAGTCTCATGGGGCCGGACACTCAGGGTCAGGGGAAAATCCAATATAGATCTGGTGATATCTCGGGTGCTATTACAGATAGCGCAATAAATCAAAGTGCATTGTCTGTAGGAGGCCCTGGCGCATGAATCTGTGCAGCGGGAACGACCTCGGACCACCAGGGGCCGAGAAAACCGCAGTCTCATGGGGCCGGACACTCAGGGTCAGGGAAAAATCCAATATATATCTGGTGATATCTCGGGCGCTATTAGAGATAGCGCAATAAGCCAAAGGGAATTATCTGCAGGAGGCCCTGGCGCATGCATCTGTGCAGCGGGAACGACCTAGGACCACCAGGGGCCGAGAAAACCACCGTCTCATGGGGCCGGACACTCAGGGTAAGGGAAAAATCCAATATATATCTGGTGATATCTCGGGTGCTATTAGAGATAGCGCAATAAACGAAAGTGAATTATCTGCAGGAGGCCCTGGCGCATGAATCTGTGCAGCGGGAACGACCGCGGACCACCAGGGGCCGAGAAAACCACCGTCTCATGGGGCCGGACACTCAGGGTCAGGGAAAAATCCAATATATATCTGGTGATATCTCGGGTGCTATTAGAGATAGCGCAATAAACCAAAGTGAGTTATCTGCAGGAGGCCCTGGCGCATGAATCTGTGCAACGGGAACGACCTCGGACCACCAGGGGCCGAGAAAACCACAGTCTCATGGGGCCGGACACTCAGGGTCAGGGGAAAATCCAATATATATCTGGTGATATCTCGGGTGCTATTAGAGATAGCGCAATAAATCAAAGTGCATTGTCTGTAGGAGGCCCTGGCGCATGAATCTGTGCAGCGGGAACGACCTCGGACCACCAGGGGCCGAGAAAACGACCGTCTCATGGGGCCGGACGCTCAGGGTCAGTGAAAAATCCAATATATATCTGGTGATATCTCGGGTGCTATTAGAGATAGCGCAATAAACGAAAGTGAATTATCTGCAGGAGGCCCTGGCGCATGAATCTGTGCAGCGGGAACGACCTCGGACCACCAGG
Organism: Nomia melanderi; assembly: GCF_051020985.1. Classification (NCBI taxonomy): domain Eukaryota; kingdom Metazoa; phylum Arthropoda; class Insecta; order Hymenoptera; family Halictidae; genus Nomia; species Nomia melanderi. The sequence continues at coordinate 2,631,246 of NW_027475131.1, forward strand.
GGCCGAGAAAACGACCGTCTCATGGGGCCGGACGCTCAGGGTCAGTGAAAAATCCAATATATATCTGGTGATATCTCGGGTGCTATTAGAGATAGCGCAATAAACCAAAGTGAATTATCTGCAGGAGGCCCTGGCGCATGAATCTGTGCAACGGGAACGACCCCGGACCACCAGGGGCCGAGAAAACCACAGTCTCATGGGGCCGGACACTCAGGGTCAGGGGAAAATCCAATATAGATCTGGTGATATCTCGGGTGCTATTACAGATAGCGCAATAAACCAAAGTGAATTATCTGCAGGAGGCCCTTGCGCATGAATCTGTGCAACGGGAACGTCCTCGGACCACCAGGGGCCGAGAAAGCCACAGTCTCATGGGGCCGGACACTCAGGGTCAGTGGAAAATCCAATATAGATCTGGTGATATCTCGGGTGCTATTACAGATAGCGCAATAAATCAAAGTGCATTACCTGTAGGAGGCCCCGGCGCATGAATATGTGCAGCGGGAACGACCTCGGACCACCAGGGGCCGAGAAAACCGCAGTCTCATGGGGCCGGACACTCAGGGTCAGGGAAAAATCCAATATATATCTGGTGATATCTCGGGTGCTATTACAGATAGAGCAATAAATCAAAGTGCATTGTCTGTAGGAGGCCCTGGCGCATGAATGTGTGCAGCGGGAACGACCTCGGACCACCAGGGGCCGAGAAAACAGCAGTCTCATGGGGCCGGACACTCAGGGTCAGGGAAGAATCCAATATATATCTGGTGATATCTCGGGTGCTATTACAGATAGCGCAATAAATCAAAGTGCATTGTCTGTAGGAGGCCCTGGCGCATGAATCTGTGCAGCGGGAACGACCTTGGACCACCAGGGGCCGAGAAAACCACAGTCTCATGGGGCCGGACACTCAGGGTCAGGGGAAAATCCAATATATATCTGGTGATATCTCGGGTGCTATTACAGATAGAGCAATAAATCAAAGTGCATTGTCTGTAGGAGGCCCTGGCGCATGAATGTGTGCAACGGGAACGACCCCGGACCACCAGGGGCCGAGAAAACCACAGTCTCATGGGGCCGGACACTCAGGGTCAGGGGAAAATCCAATATAGATCTGGTGATATCTCGGGTGCTATTACAGATAGCGCAATAAATCAAAGTGCATTGTCTGTAGGAGGCCCTGGCGCATGAATCTGTGCAGCGGGAACGACCTCGGACCACCAGGGGCCGAGAAAACCGCAGTCTCATGGGGCCGGACACTCAGGGTCAGGGAAAAATCCAATATATATCTGGTGATATCTCGGGCGCTATTAGAGATAGCGCAATAAGCCAAAGGGAATTATCTGCAGGAGGCCCTGGCGCATGCATCTGTGCAGCGGGAACGACCTAGGACCACCAGGGGCCGAGAAAACCACCGTCTCATGGGGCCGGACACTCAGGGTAAGGGAAAAATCCAATATATATCTGGTGATATCTCGGGTGCTATTAGAGATAGCGCAATAAACGAAAGTGAATTATCTGCAGGAGGCCCTGGCGCATGAATCTGTGCAGCGGGAACGACCGCGGACCACCAGGGGCCGAGAAAACCACCGTCTCATGGGGCCGGACACTCAGGGTCAGGGAAAAATCCAATATATATCTGGTGATATCTCGGGTGCTATTAGAGATAGCGCAATAAACCAAAGTGAGTTATCTGCAGGAGGCCCTGGCGCATGAATCTGTGCAACGGGAACGACCTCGGACCACCAGAGGCCGAGAAAACCACAGTCTCATGGGGCCGGACACTCAGGGTCAGGGGAAAATCCAATATATATCTGGTGATATCTCGGGTGCTATTAGAGATAGCGCAATAAATCAAAGTGCATTGTCTGTAGGAGGCCCTGGCGCATGAATCTGTGCAGCGGGAACGACCTCGGACCACCAGGGGCCGAGAAAACGACCGTCTCATGGGGCCGGACGCTCAGGGTCAGTGAAAAATCCAATATATATCTGGTGATATCTCGGGTGCTATTAGAGATAGCGCAATAAACGAAAGTGAATTATCTGCAGGAGGCCCTGGCGCATGAATCTGTGCAGCGGGAACGACCGCGGACCACCAGGGGCCGAGAAAACCACCGTCTCATGGGGCCGGACACTCAGGGTCAGGGAAAAATCCAATATATATCTGGTGATATCTCGGGTGCTATTGGAGATAGCGCAATAAACCAAAGTGAGTTATCTGCAGGAGGCCCTGGCGCATGAATCTGTGCAACGGGAACGACCTCGGACCACCAGGGGCCGAGAAAACCACAGTCTCATGGGGCCGGACACTCAGGGTCAGGGGAAAATCCAATATATATCTGGTGATATCTCGGGTGCTATTAGAGATAGCGCAATAAATCAAAGTGCATTGTCTGTAGGAGGCCCTGGCGCATGAATCTGTGCAGCGGGAACGACCTCGGACCACCAGGGGCCGAGAAAACGACCGTCTCATGGGGCCGGACGCTCAGGGTCAGTGAAAAATCCAATATATATCTGGTGATATCTCGGGTGCTATTAGAGATAGCGCAATAAACCAAAGTGAATTATCTGCAGGAGGCCCTGGCGCATGAATCTGTGCAACGGGAACGACCCCGGACCACCAGGGGCCGAGAAAACCACAGTCTCATGGGGCCGGACACTCAGGGTCAGGGGAAAATCCAATATAGATCTGGTGATATCTCGGGTGCTATTACAGATAGCGCAATAAACCAAAGTGAATTATCTGCAGGAGGCCCTTGCGCATGAATCTGTGCAACGGGAACGTCCTCGGACCACCAGGGGCCGAGAAAGCCACAGTCTCATGGGGCCGGACACTCAGGGTCAGTGGAAAATCCAATATAGATCTGGTGATATCTCGGGTGCTATTACAGATAGCGCAATAAATCAAAGTGCATTACCTGTAGGAGGCCCCGGCGCATGAATATGTGCAGCGGGAACGACCTCGGACCACCAGGGGCCGAGAAAACCGCAGTCTCATGGGGCCGGACACTCAGGGTCAGGGAAAAATCCAATATATATCTGGTGATATCTCGGGTGCTATTACAGATAGAGCAATAAATCAAAGTGCATTGTCTGTAGGAGGCCCTGGCGCATGAATGTGTGCAGCGGGAACGACCTCGGACCACCAGGGGCCGAGAAAACAGCAGTCTCATGGGGCCGGACACTCAGGGTCAGGGAAGAATCCAATATATATCTGGTGATATCTCGGGCGCTATTAGAGATAGCGCAATAAGCCAAAGGGAATTATCTGCAGGAGGCCCTGGCGCATGAATCAGTGCAGCGGGAACGATCTCGGACCATCAGGGGCCGAGACATCCACCGTCTCATGGGGCCGGACACTCAGGGTCAGGGAAAAATCCAATATATATCTGGTGATATCTCGGGTGCTATTACAGATAGCGCAATAAATCAAAGTGCATTGTCTGTAGGAGGCCCTGGCGCATGAATCTGTGCAGCGGGAACGACCTCGGACCACCAGGGGCCGAGAAAACCACAGTCTCATGGGGCCGGACACTCAGGGTCAGGGGAAAATCCAATATATATCTGGTGATATCTCGGGTGCTATTACAGATAGAGCAATAAATCAAAGTGCATTGTCTGTAGGAGGCCCTGGCGCATGAATGTGTGCAACGGGAACGACCCCGGACCACCAGGGGCCGAGAAAACCACAGTCTCATGGGGCCGGACACTCAGGGTCAGGGGAAAATCCAATATAGATCTGGTGATATCTCGGGTGCTATTACAGATAGCGCAATAAATCAAAGTGCATTGTCTGTAGGAGGCCCTGGCGCATGAATCTGTGCAGAGGGAACGACCTCGGACCACCAGGGGCCGAGAAAAGCACAGTCTCATGGGGCCGGACTCTCAGGGTCAGGGTAAAATCCAATATATATCTGGTGATATCTCGGGTGCTATTAGAGATAGCGCAATAAACCAAAGTGAATTATCTGCAGGAGGCCCTGGCGCATGAATCTGTGCAGCGGGATCGACCTCGGACCACCAGGGGCCGAGAAAACCACCGTCTCATGGGGCTGGACACTCAGGGTGAGGGTAAAATCCAATATATATCTGGTGATATCTCGGGTGCTATTACAGATAGCGCAATAAATCAAAGTGCATTGTCTGTAGGAGGCCCTGGCGCATGAATCTATGCAGCGGGAACGACATCGGACCACCAGGGGACGAGAAAACCACAGTCTCATGGGGCCGGATACTCAGGGTCAGGGGAAAATCCAATATAGATCTGGTGATATCTCGGGTGCTATTACAGATAGCGCAATACATCAAAGTGCATTGTCTGTAGGAGGCCCTGGCGCATGAATCTGGCCAGCGGGAACGACCTCGGAACACCAGGGACCGAGAAAACCACCGTCTCATGGGGCCGGACACTCAGGGTCAGTGAAAAATCCAATATATATGTGGTGATATCTCGGGTGCTATTACAGATAGCGCAATAAATCAAAGTGCATTGTCTGTAGGAGGTCCTGGCGCATGAATCTGTGCAGCGGGAACGACCTCGAACCACCAGGGGCCGAGAAAAGCACAGTCTCATGGGGCCGGACACTCAGGGTCAGGGTAAAATCCAATATATATCTGGTGATATCTCGGGTGCTATTAGAGATAGCGCAATAAACCAAAGTGAATTATCTGCAGGAGGCCCTGGCGCATGAATCTGTGCAGCGGCAACGACCTCAGACCACCAGGGGCCGAGAAAACGACCGTCTCATGGGGCCGGACACTCAGGGTCAGTGAAAAATCCAATATATATCTGCTGATATCTCGGGTGCTATTACAGATAGCGTAATAAATCAGACTGCATTGTCTGTAGGAGGCCCTGGCGCATGAATCTGTGCAGCGGGAACGACCTCGGACCACCAGGGGCCGAGAAAACCACAGTCTCATGGGGCCGGACACTCAGGGTCAGGGGAAAATCCAATATATATCTGGTGATATCTCGGGTGCTATTAGAGATAGCGCAATAAACCAAAGTGAATTATCTGCAGGAGGCCATGGCGCATGAATCTGTGCAGCGGGAACGACCTCGGACCACCAGGGGCCGAGAAAACCACAGTCTCATGGGGCCGGACACTCAGGGTCAGTGAAAAATCCAATATATATCTGGTGATATCTCGGGTGCTATTACAGATAGCGCAATAAATCAAAGTGCATTGTCTGTAGGAGACCCTGGCGCATGAACCTGTGCAGCGGGAACGACCTCGGACCACCAGGGCCCGAGAAAACGACCGTCTCATGGGGCCGGACGCTCAGGGTCAGTGAAAAATCCAATATATATCTGGTGATATCTCGGGTGCTATTGGAGATAGCGCAATAAACCAAAGAGAATTATCTGCAGGAGGCCCTGGCGCATGAATCTGTGCAACGGGAACGACCTCGGACCACCAGGGGCCGAGAAAACCACAGTCTCATGGGGCCGGACACTCAGGGTCAGGGGAAAATCCAATATATATCTGGTGATATCTCGGGTGCTATTAGAGATAGCGCAATAAACCAAAGTGAATTATCTGCAGGAGGCCCTGGCGCATGAATCTGTGCAGCGGGAACGACCTCGGACCACCAGGGGCCGAGAAAACGACCGTCTCATGGGGCCGGACACTCAGGGTCAGTGAAAAATCCAATATATATCTGGTGATATGTCGGGTGCTATTAGAGATAGCGCAATAAACGAAAGTGAATTATCTGCAGGAGGCCCTGGCGCATGAATCTGTGCAGCGGGAACGACCGCGGACCACCAGGGGCCGAGAAAACCACCGTCTCATGGGGCCGGACACTCAGGGACAGGGAAAAATCCAATATATATCTGGTGATATCTCGGGTGCTATTAGAGATAGCGCAATAAACCAAAGTGAATTATCTGCAGGAGTCCCTGGCGCATGAATCTGTGCAACGGGAACGACCTCGGACCACCAGGGGCCGAGAAAACCACAGTCTCATGGGGTCGGACACTCAGGGTCAGGGGAAAATCCAATATAGATATGGTGATATCTCGGGTGCTATAACAGATAGCGCAATAAACCAAAGTGAATTATCTGCAGGAGGCCCTGGCGCATGAATCTGTGCAACGGGAACGACCTCGGACCACCAGGGGCCGAGAAAACCACAGTCTCATGGGGCCGGACACTCAGGGTCAGGGGAAAATCCAATATAGATCTGGTGATATCTCGGGCGCTATTACAGATAGCACAATAAATCAAAGTGCATTACCTGTAGGAGGCCCTGGCGCATGAATCTGTGCAGCGGGGACGTCCTCGGACCGCCAGGGGCCAAGACAACGACCGTCTCATGGGGCCGGACACTCAAGGTCAGGGTAAAATCCAATATATATCTGGTGATATGTCGGGTGCTATTACAGATAGCGCAATAAATCAAAGTGCATTGTCTGTAGGAGGTCCTGGCGCATGAATCTGTGCAGCGGGAACGACCTCGAACCACCAGGGGCCGAGAAAAGCACAGTCTCATGGGGCCGGACACTCAGGGTCAGGGTAAAATCCAATATATATCTGGTGATATCTCGGGTGCTATTAGAGATAGCGCAATAAACCAAAGTGAATTATCTGCAGGAGGCCCTGGCGCATGAATCTGTGCAGCGGCAACGACCTCAGACCACCAGGGGCCGAGAAAACGACCGTCTCATGGGGCCGGACACTCAGGGTCAGTGAAAAATCCAATATATATCTGGTGATATCTCGGGTGCTATTACAGATAGCGCAATAAATCAAAGTGCATTGTCTGTAGGAGGCCCTGGCGCATGAATCTGTGCAGCGGGAACGACCTCGGACCACCAGGGGCCGAGAAAACCACAGTCTCATGGGGCCGGACAATCAGGGTCAGGGAGAAATCCAATATATATATATATCTGGTGATATCTCGGGTGCTATTACAGATAGAGCAATAAATCAAAGTGCATTGTCTGTAGGAGGCCCTGGCGCATGAATCCGTGCAGCGGGAACAACCGCGGACCACCAGGGGCCGAGAAAACCACAGTCTCATGGGGCCGGACACTCAGGGTCAGGGCAAAATCCAATATATATCTGGTGATATCTCGGGTGCTATTAGAGATAGCGCAATAAACCATAGTGCATTGTCTGTAGGAGGCCCTGGCGCATGAATCTGTGCAGCGGGAACGATCTCGGACCACCAGGGGCCGTGAAAACCACAGTCTCATGGGGCCGGACACTCAGGGTCAGGGGAAAATCCAATATATATCTGGTGATATCTCGGGTGCTATTACAGATAGCGCAATAAATCAAAGTACATTGTCTGTAGGAGGCCATGGTGCATGAATCTGTGCAGCGGGAACGACCTCGGACCCCCAGGGGCCGAGTCAACCACCGTCTCATGGGGCCGGACACTCAGGGTCTGGGAAAAATCCAATATATATCCGGTGATATCTCGGGTGCTATTACAGATAGCGCAATAAATCAAAGTGCATCGTCTGTAGGAGGCCCTGGCGCATGAATCTGTGGAGCGGGAACGACCTCGGGCCACCAGGGGCCGAGAAAACCACAGTCTCATGGGGCCGGACTCTCAGGGTCAGGGGAAAATCCAATATATATCTGGTGATATCTCGGGTGCTATTAGAGATAGCGCAATAAACCAAAGTGAATTATCTGCAGTTGGCCCTGGCGCATGCATCTGTGCAGCGGGAACGACCTCGGACCACCAGGGGCCGAGAAAACCACCGTCTCATGGGGCTGGACACTCAGGGTGAGGGAAATATCCAATATATATCTGGTGATATCTCGGGTGCTATTACAGATAGCGCAATAAATCAAAGTGCATTGTCTGTAGGAGGCCCTGGCGCATGAACCTGTGCAGCGGGAACGACCTCGGACCACCAGGGGCCGAGAAAACCACAGTCTCATGGGGCCGGATACTCAGGGTCAGGGGAAAATCCAATATAGATCTGGTGATATCTCGGGTGCTATTACAGATAGCGCAATAAATCAAAGGGCATTGTCTGTAGGAGGCCCTGGCGCATGAATCTATGCAGCGGGAACGACCTCGGACCACCAGGGGCCGAGACAACCACCGTCTCAAGGGGCCGGACACTCAGGGTCAGGGTAAAATCCAATATATATCTGGTGATATCTCGGGTGCTATTACAGATAGCGCAATAAATCAAAGTGCATTGTCTGTAGGAGGCCCTGGCGCATGAATCTATGCAGCGGGAACGACCTCGGACCACCAGGGGCCGAGAAAACCACAGTCTCATGGGGCCGGATACTCAGGGTCAGGGGAAAATCCAATATAGATCTGGTGATATCTCGGGTGCTATTACAGATAGCGCAATACATCAAAGTGCATTGTCTGTAGGAGGCCCTGGCGCATGAATCTGGCCAGCGGGAACGACCTCGGACCACCAGCGGCCGAGAGAACCACCGTCTCATGGGGCCGGACACTCAGGGTCGGGGAAAAATCCAATATATATCTGGTGATATCTCGGGTGCTATTAGAGATAGCGCAATAAACCAAAGTGAATTATCTGCAGGAGGCCCTGGCGCATGCATCTGTGCAGCGGGAACGACCTCGGACCACCAGGGGCCGAGAAAACCACCGTCTCATGGGGCTGGACACTCAGGGTGAGGGAAATATCCAATATATATCTGGTGATATCTCGGGTGCTATTACAGATAGCGCAATAAATCAAAGTGCATTGTCTGTAGGAGGCCCTGGCGCATGAACCTGTGCAGCGGGAACGACCTCGGACCACCAGGGGCCGAGAAAACGACCGTCTCATGGGGCCGGACGCTCAGGGTCAGTGAAAAATCCAATATATATCTGGTGATATCTCGGGTGCTATTAGAGATAGCGCAATAAACCATAGTGAATTATCTGCAGGAGGCCCTGGCGCATGAATGTGTGCAGCGGGAACGACCTCGGACCACCAGGGGCCGAGAAAACCGCAGTCTCATGGGGCCGGACACTCAGGGTCAGGGTAAAATCCAATATATATCTGGTGATATCTCGGGTGCTATAACAGATAGCGCAATAAATCAAAGTGCATTGTCTGTAGGAGGCCCTGGCGCATGAATCTGTGCAGCGGGAACGACCTCGGACCACCAGGGGCCGAGAAAACCACAGTCTCATGGGGCCGGACACTCAGGGTCAGGGGAAAATCCAATATATATCTGGTGATATCTCGGGTGCTATTACAGATAGAGCAATAAATCAAAGTGCATTGTCTGTAGGAGGCCCTGGCGCATGAATGTGTGCAACGGGAACGACCCCGGACCACCAGGGGCCGAGAAAACCACAGTCTCATGCGGCCGGACACTCAGGGTCACGGGAAAATCCAATATAGATCTGGTGATATCTCGGGCGCTATTACAGATAGCGAAATAAATCAAAGTGCATTGTCTGTAGGAGGCCCTGGCGCATGAATCTGTGCAGCGGGAACGACCTCGGACCACCAGAGGCCGAGGAAACCACAGTCTCATGGGGCCGGACACTCAGGGTCAGGGAAAAATCCAATATATATCTGGTGATATCTTGGGTGCTATTAGATATGGCGCAATAAACCAAAGTGAATTATCTGCAGGAGGCCCTGGCGCATGAATCTGTGCAACGGGAACGACCTCGGACCACCAGGGGCCGAAAAATCTACAGTCTCATGGGGCCGGACACTCAGGGTCAGGGAGAAATTCAATATATATCTGGTGATATCTTGGGTGCTATTAGAGATAGCGCAATAAACCAAAGTGAGTTATCTGCAGGAGGCCCTGGCGCATGAATCTGTGCAACGGGAACGACCTCGGACCACCAGGGGCCGAAAAAACCACAGTCTCATGGGGCCGGACACTCAGGGTCAGGGAAAAATCCAATATATATCTGGTGATATCTCGGGTGCTATTACAGATAGCGCAATAAATCAAAGTGCATTGTCTGTAGGAGGCCCTGGCGCATGAATCTGTGCAGCGGGAACGACCTCGGACCACCAGGGACCGTGAAAACCACAGTCTCATGGGGCCGGACACTCAGGGTCAGGGGAAAATCCAATATATATCTGGTGATATCTCGGGTGCTATTACAGATAGCGCAATAAATCAAAGGGCATTGTCTGTAGGAGGCCCTGGCGCATGAACCTGTGCAGCGGCAACGACCTCAACCACCAGGGGCCGAGAAAACGACAGTCTCATGGGGCCGGACACTCAGGGTCAGGGGAAAATCCAATATATATCTGGTGATATCTCGGGTGCTATTACAGATAGCGCAATAAATCAAAGTACATTGTCTGTAGGAGGCCATGGTGCATGAATCTGTGCAGCGGGAACGACCTCGGACCCCCAGGGGCCGAGTCAACCACCGTCTCATGGGGCCGGACACTCAGGGTCTGCGAAAAATCCAATATATATCCGGTGATATCTCGGGTGCTATTACAGATAGCGCAATAAATCAAAGTGCATCGTCTGTAGGAGGCCCTGGCGCATGAATCTGTGCAGCGGGAACGACCTCGGGCCACCAGGGGCCGAGAAAACCACAGTCTCATGGGGCCGGACTCTCAGGGTCAGGGGAAAATCCAATATATATCTGGTGATATCTCGGGTGCTATTAGAGATAGCGCAATAAACCAAAGTGAATTATCTGCAGGAGGCCCTGGCGCATGCATCTGTGCAGCGGGATCGACCTCGGACCACCAGGGGCCGAGAAAACCACCGTCTCATGGGGCTGGACACTCAGGGTGAGGGAAATATCCAATATATATCTGGTGATATCTCGGGTGCTATTACAGATAGCGCATTAAATCAAAGTGCATTGTCTGTAGGAGGCCCTGGCGCATGAACCTGTGCAGCGGGAACGACCTCGGACCACCAGGGGCCGAGAAAACGACCGTCTCATGGGGCCGGACGCTCAGGGTCAGTGAAAAATCCAATATATATCTGGTGATATCTCGGGTGCTATTACAGATAGCGCAATAAATCAAAGGGCATTGTCTGTAGGAGGCCCTGGCGCATGAATCTATGCAGCGGGAACGACCTCGGACCACCAGGGGCCGAGACAACCACCGTCTCAAGGGGCCGGACACTCAGGGTAAGGGTAAAATCCAATATATATCTGGTGATATCTCGGGTGCTATTACAGATAGCGCAATAAATCAAAGTGCATTGTCTGTAGGAGGCCCTGGCGCATGAATCTATGCAGCGGGAACGACATCGGACCACCAGGGGCCGAGAAAACCACAGTCTCATGGGGCCGGATACTCAGGGTCAGGGGAAAATCCAATATAGATCTGGTGATATCTCGGGTGCTATTACAGATAGCGCAATACATCAAAGTGCATTGTCTGTAGGAGGCCCTGGCGCATGAATCTGGCCAGCGGGAACGACCTCGGACCACCAGCGGCTGAGAGAACCACCGTCTCATGGGGCCGGACACTCAGGGTCGGGGAAAAATCCAATATATATCTGGCGATATCTCGGGTGCTATTAGAGATAGCGCAATAAACCAAAGTGAATTGTCTGCAGGAGGCCCTGGCGCATGAATCTGTGCAGCGGGAACGATCTCGGACTATCAGGGGCCGAGACATCCACCGTCTCATGGGGCCGGACACTCAGGGTCAGGGAATAATCCAATATATATCTGGTGATATCTCGGATGCTATTACTGATAGCGCAATAAATCAAAGTGCATTGTCTGTAGGAGGCCCTGGCGCATGAATGTGTGCAGCGGGAACGACCTCGGACCACCAGGGGCCGAGAAAACCGCAGTCTCATGGGGCCGGACACTCAGGGTCAGGGAAAAATCCAATATATATCTGGTGATATCTCGGGCGCTATTAGAGATAGCGCAATAAGCCAAAGGGAATTATCTGCAGGAGGCCCTGGCGCATGCATCTGTGCAGCGGGAACGACCTAGGACCACCAGGGGCCGAGAAAACCACCGTCTCATGGGGCCGGACACTCAGGGTAAGGGAAAAATCCAATATATATCTGGTGATATCTCGGGTGCTATTAGAGATAGCGCAATAAACGAAAGTGAATTATCTGCAGGAGGCCCTGGCGCATGAATCTGTGCAGCGGGAACGACCGCGGACCACCAGGGGCCGAGAAAACCACCGTCTCATGGGGCCGGACACTCAGGGTCAGGGAAAAATCCAATATATATCTGGTGATATCTCGGGTGCTATTAGAGATAGCGCAATAAACCAAAGTGAGTTATCTGCAGGAGGCCCTGGCGCATGAATCTGTGCAACGGGAACGACCTCGGACCACCAGGGGCCGAGAAAACCACAGTCTCATGGGGCCGGACACTCAGGGTCAGGGGAAAATCCAATATATATCTGGTGATATCTCGGGTGCTATTAGAGATAGCGCAATAAATCAAAGTGCATTGTCTGTAGGAGGCCCTGGCGCATGAATCTGTGCAGCGGGAACGACCTAGGACCACCAGGGGCCGAGAAAACCACCGTCTCATGGGGCCGGACACTCAGGGTAAGGGAAAAATCCAATATATATCTGGTGATATCTCGGGTGCTATTAGAGATAGCGCAATAAACGAAAGTGAATTATCTGCAGGAGGCCCTGGCGCATGAATCTGTGCAGCGGGAACGACCGCGGACCACCAGGGGCCGAGAAAACCACCGTCTCATGGGGCCGGACACTCAGGGTCAGGGAAAAATCCAATATATATCTGGTGATATCTCGGGTGCTATTAGAGATAGCGCAATAAACCAAAGTGAGTTATCTGCAGGAGGCCCTGGCGCATGAATCTGTGCAACGGGAACGACCTCGGACCACCAGGGGCCGAGAAAACCACAGTCTCATGGGGCCGGACACTCAGGGTCAGGGGAAAATCCAATATATATCTGGTGATATCTCGGGTGCTATTAGAGATAGCGCAATAAATCAAAGTGCATTGTCTGTAGGAGGCCCTGGCGCATGAATCTGTGCAGCGGGAACGACCTCGGACCACCAGGGGCCGAGAAAACGACCGTCTCATGGGGCCGGACGCTCAGGGTCAGTGAAAAATCCAATATATATCTGGTGATATCTCGGGTGCTATTAGAGATAGCGCAATAAACGAAAGTGAATTATCTGCAGGAGGCCCTGGCGCATGAATCTGTGCAGCGGGAACGACCGCGGACCACCAGGGGCCGAGAAAACCACCGTCTCATGGGGCCGGACACTCAGGGTCAGGGAAAAATCCAATATATATCTGGTGATATCTCGGGTGCTATTGGAGATAGCGCAATAAACCAAAGTGAGTTATCTGCAGGAGGCCCTGGCGCATGAATCTGTGCAACGGGAACGACCTCGGACCACCAGGGGCCGAGAAAACCACAGTCTCATGGGGCCGGACACTCAGGGTCAGGGGAAAATCCAATATATATCTGGTGATATCTCGGGTGCTATTAGAGATAGCGCAATAAATCAAAGTGCATTGTCTGTAGGAGGCCCTGGCGCATGAATCTGTGCAGCGGGAACGACCTCGGACCACCAGGGGCCGAGAAAACGACCGTCTCATGGGGCCGGACGCTCAGGGTCAGTGAAAAATCCAATATATATCTGGTGATATCTCGGGTGCTATTAGAGATAGCGCAATAAACCAAAGTGAATTATCTGCAGGAGGCCCTGGCGCATGAATCTGTGCAACGGGAACGACCCCGGACCACCAGGGGCCGAGAAAACCACAGTCTCATGGGGCCGGACACTCAGGGTCAGGGGAAAATCCAATATAGATCTGGTGATATCTCGGGTGCTATTACAGATAGCGCAATAAACCAAAGTGAATTATCTGCAGGAGGCCCTTGCGCATGAATCTGTGCAACGGGAACGTCCTCGGACCACCAGGGGCCGAGAAAGCCACAGTCTCATGGGGCCGGACACTCAGGGTCAGTGGAAAATCCAATATAGATCTGGTGATATCTCGGGTGCTATTACAGATAGCGCAATAAATCAAAGTGCATTACCTGTAGGAGGCCCCGGCGCATGAATATGTGCAGCGGGAACGACCTCGGACCACCAGGGGCCGAGAAAACCGCAGTCTCATGGGGCCGGACACTCAGGGTCAGGGAAAAATCCAATATATATCTGGTGATATCTCGGGTGCTATTACAGATAGAGCAATAAATCAAAGTGCATTGTCTGTAGGAGGCCCTGGCGCATGAATGTGTGCAGCGGGAACGACCTCGGACCACCAGGGGCCGAGAAAACAGCAGTCTCATGGGGCCGGACACTCAGGGTCAGGGAAGAATCCAATATATATCTGGTGATATCTCGGGCGCTATTAGAGATAGCGCAATAAGCCAAAGGGAATTATCTGCAGGAGGCCCTGGCGCATGAATCAGTGCAGCGGGAACGATCTCGGACCATCAGGGGCCGAGACATCCACCGTCTCATGGGGCCGGACACTCAGGGTCAGGGAAAAATCCAATATATATCTGGTGATATCTCGGGTGCTATTACAGATAGCGCAATAAATCAAAGTGCATTGTCTGTAGGAGGCCCTGGCGCATGAATCTGTGCAGCGGGAACGACCTCGGACCACCAGGGGCCGAGAAAACCACAGTCTCATGGGGCCGGACACTCAGGGTCAGGGGAAAATCCAATATATATCTGGTGATATCTCGGGTGCTATTACAGATAGAGCAATAAATCAAAGTGCATTGTCTGTAGGAGGCCCTGGCGCATGAATGTGTGCAACGGGAACGACCCCGGACCACCAGGGGCCGAGAAAACCACAGTCTCATGGGGCCGGACACTCAGGGTCAGGGGAAAATCCAATATAGATCTGGTGATATCTCGGGTGCTATTACAGATAGCGCAATAAATCAAAGTGCATTGTCTGTAGGAGGCCCTGGCGCATGAATCTGTGCAGAGGGAACGACCGCGGACCACCAGGGGCCGAGAAAACCACCGTCTCATGGGGCCGGACACTCAGGGTCAGGGAAAAATCCAATATATATCTGGTGATATCTCGGGTGCTATTGGAGATAGCGCAATAAACCAAAGTGAGTTATCTGCAGGAGGCCCTGGCGCATGAATCTGTGCAACGGGAACGACCTCGGACCACCAGGGGCCGAGAAAACCACAGTCTCATGGGGCCGGACACTCAGGGTCAGGGGAAAATCCAATATATATCTGGTGATATCTCGGGTGCTATTAGAGATAGCGCAATAAATCAAAGTGCATTGTCTGTAGGAGGCCCTGGCGCATGAATCTGTGCAGCGGGAACGACCTCGGACCACCAGGGGCCGAGAAAACGACCGTCTCATGGGGCCGGACGCTCAGGGTCAGTGAAAAATCCAATATATATCTGGTGATATCTCGGGTGCTATTAGAGATAGCGCAATAAACCAAAGTGAATTATCTGCAGGAGGCCCTGGCGCATGAATCTGTGCAACGGGAACGACCCCGGACCACCAGGGGCCGAGAAAACCACAGTCTCATGGGGCCGGACACTCAGGGTCAGGGGAAAATCCAATATAGATCTGGTGATATCTCGGGTGCTATTACAGATAGCGCAATAAACCAAAGTGAATTATCTGCAGGAGGCCCTTGCGCATGAATCTGTGCAACGGGAACGTCCTCGGACCACCAGGGGCCGAGAAAGCCACAGTCTCATGGGGCCGGACACTCAGGGTCAGTGGAAAATCCAATATAGATCTGGTGATATCTCGGGTGCTATTACAGATAGCGCAATAAATCAAAGTGCATTACCTGTAGGAGGCCCCGGCGCATGAATATGTGCAGCGGGAACGACCTCGGACCACCAGGGGCCGAGAAAACCGCAGTCTCATGGGGCCGGACACTCAGGGTCAGGGAAAAATCCAATATATATCTGGTGATATCTCGGGTGCTATTACAGATAGAGCAATAAATCAAAGTGCATTGTCTGTAGGAGGCCCTGGCGCATGAATGTGTGCAGCGGGAACGACCTCGGACCACCAGGGGCCGAGAAAACAGCAGTCTCATGGGGCCGGACACTCAGGGTCAGGGAAGAATCCAATATATATCTGGTGATATCTCGGGCGCTATTAGAGATAGCGCAATAAGCCAAAGGGAATTATCTGCAGGAGGCCCTGGCGCATGAATCAGTGCAGCGGGAACGATCTCGGACCATCAGGGGCCGAGACATCCACCGTCTCATGGGGCCGGACACTCAGGGTCAGGGAAAAATCCAATATATATCTGGTGATATCTCGGGTGCTATTACAGATAGCGCAATAAATCAAAGTGCATTGTCTGTAGGAGGCCATGGCGCATGAATCTGTGCAGCGGGAACGACCTCGGACCACCAGGGGCCGAGAAAACCACAGT
Organism: Nomia melanderi; assembly: GCF_051020985.1. Classification (NCBI taxonomy): domain Eukaryota; kingdom Metazoa; phylum Arthropoda; class Insecta; order Hymenoptera; family Halictidae; genus Nomia; species Nomia melanderi. The sequence continues at coordinate 2,647,544 of NW_027475131.1, forward strand.
CTCATGGGGCCGGACACTCAGGGTCAGGGGAAAATCCAATATATATCTGGTGATATCTCGGGTGCTATTACAGATAGAGCAATAAATCAAAGTGCATTGTCTGTAGGAGGCCCTGGCGCATGAATGTGTGCAACGGGAACGACCCCGGACCACCAGGGGCCGAGAAAACCACAGTCTCATGGGGCCGGACACTCAGGGTCAGGGGAAAATCCAATATAGATCTGGTGATATCTCGGGTGCTATTACAGATAGCGCAATAAATCAAAGTGCATTGTCTGTAGGAGGCCCTGGCGCATGAATCTGTGCAGAGGGAACGACCTCGGACCACCAGGGGCCGAGAAAAGCACAGTCTCATGGGGCCGGACTCTCAGGGTCAGGGTAAAATCCAATATATATCTGGTGATATCTCGGGTGCTATTAGAGATAGCGCAATAAACCAAAGTGAATTATCTGCAGGAGGCCCTGGCGCATGAATCTGTGCAGCGGGATCGACCTCGGACCACCAGGGGCCGAGAAAACCACCGTCTCATGGGGCTGGACACTCAGGGTGAGGGTAAAATCCAATATATATCTGGTGATATCTCGGGTGCTATTACAGATAGCGCAATAAATCAAAGTGCATTGTCTGTAGGAGGCCCTGGCGCATGAATCTATGCAGCGGGAACGACATCGGACCACCAGGGGACGAGAAAACCACAGTCTCATGGGGCCGGATACTCAGGGTCAGGGGAAAATCCAATATAGATCTGGTGATATCTCGGGTGCTATTACAGATAGCGCAATACATCAAAGTGCATTGTCTGTAGGAGGCCCTGGCGCATGAATCTGGCCAGCGGGAACGACCTCGGAACACCAGGGACCGAGAAAACCACCGTCTCATGGGGCCGGACACTCAGGGTCAGTGAAAAATCCAATATATATGTGGTGATATCTCGGGTGCTATTACAGATAGCGCAATAAATCAAAGTGCATTGTCTGTAGGAGGTCCTGGCGCATGAATCTGTGCAGCGGGAACGACCTCGAACCACCAGGGGCCGAGAAAAGCACAGTCTCATGGGGCCGGACACTCAGGGTCAGGGTAAAATCCAATATATATCTGGTGATATCTCGGGTGCTATTAGAGATAGCGCAATAAACCAAAGTGAATTATCTGCAGGAGGCCCTGGCGCATGAATCTGTGCAGCGGCAACGACCTCAGACCACCAGGGGCCGAGAAAACGACCGTCTCATGGGGCCGGACACTCAGGGTCAGTGAAAAATCCAATATATATCTGCTGATATCTCGGGTGCTATTACAGATAGCGTAATAAATCAGACTGCATTGTCTGTAGGAGGCCCTGGCGCATGAATCTGTGCAGCGGGAACGACCTCGGACCACCAGGGGCCGAGAAAACCACAGTCTCATTGGGCCGGACACTCAGGGTCAGGGGAAAATCCAATATATATCTGGTGATATCTCGGGTGCTATTAGAGATAGCGCAATAAACCAAAGTGAATTATCTGCAGGAGGCCATGGCGCATGAATCTGTGCAGCCGGAACGACCTCGGACCACCAGGGGCCGAGAAAACCACAGTCTCATGGGGCCGGACACTCAGGGTCAGTGAAAAATCCAATATATATCTGGTGATATCTCGGGTGCTATTACAGATAGCGCAATAAATCAAAGTGCTATGTCTGTAGGAGACCCTGGCGCATGAACCTGTGCAGCGGGAACGACCTCGGACCACCAGGGCCCGAGAAAACGACCGTCTCATGGGGCCGGACGCTCAGGGTCAGTGAAAAATCCAATATATATCTGGTGATATCTCGGGTGCTATTGGAGATAGCGCAATAAACCAAAGAGAATTATCTGCAGGAGGCCCTGGCGCATGAATCTGTGCAACGGGAACGACCTCGGACCACCAGGGGCCGAGAAAACCACAGTCTCATGGGGCCGGACACTCAGGGTCAGGGGAAAATCCAATATATATCTGGTGATATCTCGGGTGCTATTAGAGATAGCGCAATAAACCAAAGTGAATTATCTGCAGGAGGCCCTGGCGCATGAATCTGTGCAACGGGAACGACCTCGGACCACCAGGGGCCGAGAAAACCACAGTCTCATGGGGTCGGACACTCAGGGTCAGGGGAAAATCCAATATAGATCTGGTGATATCTCGGGTGCTATTACAGATAGCGCAATAAATCAAAGTGCATTGTCTGTAGGAGGCCCTGGCGCATGAATCTGTGCAGAGGGAACGACCTCGGACCACCAGGGGCCGAGAAAAGCACAGTCTCATGGGGCCGCACTCTCAGGGTCAGGGTAAAATCCAATATATATCTGGTGATATCTCGGGTGCTATTAGAGATAGCGCAATAAACCAAAGTGAATTATCTGCAGGAGGCCATGGCGCATGAATCTGTGCAGCGGGAACGACCTCGGACCACCAGGGGCCGAGAAAACGACCGTCTCATGGGGCCGGACACTCAGGGTCAGTGAAAAATCCAATATATATCTGGTGATATGTCGGGTGCTATTAGAGATAGCGCAATAAACGAAAGTGAATTATCTGCAGGAGGCCCTGGCGCATGAATCTGTGCAGCGGGAACGACCGCGGACCACCAGGGGCCGAGAAAACCACCGTCTCATGGGGCCGGACACTCAGGGACAGGGAAAAATCCAATATATATCTGGTGATATCTCGGGTGCTATTAGAGATAGCGCAATAAACCAAAGTGAATTATCTGCAGGAGTCCCTGGCGCATGAATCTGTGCAACGGGAACGACCTCGGACCACCAGGGGCCGAGAAAACCACAGTCTCACGGGGTCGGACACTCAGGGTCAGGGGAAAATCCAATATAGATATGGTGATATCTCGGGTGCTATAACAGATAGCGCAATAAACCAAAGTGAATTATCTGCAGGAGGCCCTGGCGCATGAATCTGTGCAACGGGAACGACCTCGGACCACCAGGGGCCGAGAAAACCACAGTCTCATGGGGCCGGACACTCAGGGTCAGGGGAAAATCCAATATAGATCTGGTGATATCTCGGGCGCTATTACAGATAGCACAATAAATCAAAGTGCATTACCTGTAGGAGGCCCTGGCGCATGAATCTGTGCAGCGGGGACGTCCTCGGACCGCCAGGGGCCAAGACAACGACCGTCTCATGGGGCCGGACACTCAAGGTCAGGGTAAAATCCAATATATATCTGGTGATATGTCGGGTGCTATTACAGATAGCGCAATAAATCAAAGTGCATTGTCTGTAGGAGGTCCTGGCGCATGAATCTGTGCAGCGGGAACGACCTCGAACCACCAGGGGCCGAGAAAAGCACAGTCTCATGGGGCCGGACACTCAGGGTCAGGGTAAAATCCAATATATATCTGGTGATATCTCGGGTGCTATTAGAGATAGCGCAATAAACCAAAGTGAATTATCTGCAGGAGGCCCTGGCGCATGAATCTGTGCAGCGGCAACGACCTCAGACCACCAGGGGCCGAGAAAACGACCGTCTCATGGGGCCGGACACTCAGGGTCAGTGAAAAATCCAATATATATCTGCTGATATCTCGGGTGCTATTACAGATAGCGTAATAAATCAGACTGCATTGTCTGTAGGAGGCCCTGGCGCATGAATCTGTGCAGCGGGAAAGACCTCGGACCACCAGGGGCCGAGAAAACCACAGTCTCATGGGGCCGGACACTCAGGGTCAGGGGAAAATCCAATATATATCTGGTGATATCTCGGGTGCTATTAGAGATAGCGCAATAAACCAAAGTGAATTATCTGCAGGAGGCCATGGCGCATGAATCTGTGCAGCGGGAACGACCTCGGACCACCAGGGGCCGAGAAAACCACAGTCTCATGGGGCCGGACACTCAGGGTCAGTGAAAAATCCAATATATATCTGGTGATATCTCGGGTGCTATTACAGATAGCGCAATAAATCAAAGTGCATTGTCTGTAGGAGACCCTGGCGCATGAACCTGTGCAGCGGGAACGACCTCGGACCACCAGGGCCCGAGAAAACGACCGTCTCATGGGGCCGGACGCTCAGGGTCAGTGAAAAATCCAATATATATCTGGTGATATCTCGGGTGCTATTGGAGATAGCGCAATAAACCAAAGAGAATTATCTGCAGGAGGCCCTGGCGCATGAATCTGTGCAACGGGAACGACCTCGGACCACCAGGGGCCGAGAAAACCACAGTCTCATGGGGCCGGACACTCAGGGTCAGGGGAAAATCCAATATATATCTGGTGATATGTCGGGTGCTATTAGAGATAGCGCAATAAACCAAAGTGAATTATCTGCAGGAGGCCCTGGCGCATGAATCTGTGCAGCGGGAACGACCTCGGACCACCAGGGGCCGAGAAAACGACCGCCTCATGGGGCCGGACACTCAGGGTCAGTGAAAAATCCAATATATATGTGGTGATATCTCGGGTGCTATTACAGATAGAGCAATAAATCAAAGTGCATTGTCTGTAGGAGACCCTGGTGCATGAACCTGTGCAGCGGGAACGACCTCGGACCACCAGGGGCCGAGAAAACGACCGTCTCATGGGTCCGGACGCTCAGGGTCAGTGAAAAATCCAATATATATCTGGTGATATCTCGGGTGCTATTAGAGATAGCGCAATAAACCAAGGTGAATTATCTGCAGGAGGCCCTGGCGCATGAATCTGTGCAACGGGAACGACCTCGGACCACCAGGGGCCGAGAAAACCACAGTCTCATGGGGCCGGGCACTCAGAGTCAGGGGAAAATCCAATATAGATCTGGTGATATCTCGGGTGCTATCACAGATAGCGCAATAAACCAAAGTGAATTATCTGCAGGAGGCCCGGGCGCATGAATCTGTGCAACGGGAACGTCCTCGGACCACCAGGGGCCGAGAAAACCACAGTCTCATGGGGCCGGACACTCAGGGTCAGGGGAAAATCCAATATAGATCTGGTGATATCACGGGTGCTATTACAGATAGCGCAATAAATCAAAGTGCATTACCTGTAGGAGGCCCTGGCGCATGAATCTGTGCAGCGGGAACGTCGTCGGACCTCCAGGGGCCGAGACAACGACCGTCTCATGGGGCCGGACACTCAGGGTCAGGTTAAAATCCAATATAAATCTGGTGATATCTCGGGTGCTATTACAGATAGCGCAATAAATCAAAGTGCATTGTCTTTAGGAGGCCCTGGCGCGTGAATCTGTGCAGCAGGAACGACCTCGGACCACCAGGGGCCGAGAAAATTACAGATATTCGGAATCCGTCACCCAAGGTCATGTAAAAATCCAGCATATATCTGGTGATATCTCGGGTGCTATTAGAGATAGCGCAATAAACCAAAGTGAATTATCTGCAGGAGGCCCTGGCGCATGTATCTGTGCAGCGGGAACGACCTCGGACCACCAGGGGCCGAGAAAACCACAGTCTCATGGGGCCGGACACTCAGGGTCAGGGGAAAATCCAATATATATCTGGTGATATCTCGGGTGCTATCAGAGATAGCGCAATAAACCAAAGTGAATTATCTGCAGGAGGCCCTGGCGCATGAATGTGTGCAGCGGTATCGACCTCGGACCACCAGGGGCCGAGAAAACGACCGTCTCATGGGGCCGGACACTCAGGGTCAGGGGAAAATCCAATATAGATCTGGTGATATCTCGGGTGCTATTACAGATAGCGCAATAAATCAAAGTGCATTGTCTGTAGGAGGCCCTGGCGCATGAATCTGTGCAGCGGGAACGACCTCGGACGACCAGGGGCCGAGAAAACCACAGTCTCATGGGGCCGGACACTCAGGGTCAGGGGAAAATCCAATATATATCTGGTGATATCTCGGGTGCTATTAGAGATAGCGCAATAAACCAAAGTGAATTATCGGCAGGAGGCCCTGGCGCATGAATCTGTGCAACGGGAACGACCTCGGACCACCAGGGGCCGAGAAAACCACAGTCTCATGGGGCCGGACACTCAGGGTCAGGGGAAAATCCAATATATATCTGGTGATATCTCGGGTGCTATTAGAGATAGCGCAATAAATCAAAGGGCAATGTCTGTAGGAGGCCCTGGCGCATGAATCTGTGCAGCGGGAACGACCTCGGAACACCAGGGGCCGAGAAAACCACCGTCTCATGGGGCAGGAAACTCAGGGTCAGGGAAAAATCAAAAATATATCTGGTGACATCTCGGGTGCTATTACAGATAGCGCAATAAATCAAATTGCATTGTCTGTAGGAGGCCCTGGCGAATGAATCTGTGAAGCGGGAACGACCTCGGACCACCAGGGGCCGAGAAAACCACAGTCTCATGGGGCCGGACACTCAGGGTCAGGGCAAAATCCAATATATATCTGGTGATATCTCGGGTGCTATTAGAGATAGCGAAATAAACCAAAGTGAATTATATGCAGGAGGCCCTGGCGCATGAATCTGTGCAGCGGGAACGACCTCGGACCACCAGGGGCCGAGAAAACCACCGTCTCATGGGGCCGGACACTCAGGGTCAGGGAAAAATGCTATATATATCTGGTGATATGTCGGGTGCTATTACAGATAGCGCAATAAATCAAAGTGCATTGTCTGGAGGAGGCCCTGGCGCATGAATCTGGGCAGCGGGAACGACCTCGGACCACCAGAGGCCGAGAAAACCACAGTCTAATGGGGCCGGACACTCAGGGTCAGGGGAAAATCCAATATATATCTGGTGATATCTCGGGTGCTATTAGATACAGCGCAATAAACCAAAGTGAATTATCTGCAGGAGGCCCTGGCGCATGAATCTGGGCAGCGGGAACGACCTCGGACCACCAGGGGCCGAGAAAACCACCGTCTCATGGGGCCGGACACTCAGGGTCAGGGAAAAATCCTATATATATCTGGTGATATCTCGGGTGCTATTAGAGATAGCGCAATAAACCAAAGTGAATTATATGCAGGAGGCCCTGGCGCATGAATCTGTGCAGCGGGAACGACCTCGGACCACCAGGGGCCGAAAAAACCACAGTCTCATGGGGCCGGATACTCAGGGTCAGGGGAAAATCCAATATAGATCTGGTGATATCTCGGGTGCTATTACAGATAGCGCAATAAATCAAAGTGCATTGTCTGTAGGAGGCCCTGGCGCATGAATCTGTTCAGCGGGAACGACCTCGGATCACCAGGGGCCGAGAAAACCACCGACACATGGGGCCGGACACTCAGGGTCGAGGAAAAATCCAATATATATCTGGTGATATCTCGGGTGCTATTAGAGATAGCGCGATAAATCACAGTGCATTGTCTGTAGGAGGCCCTGGCGCACGAATCTGTGCAACGGGAACGACCTCGGACCACCAGGGGCCGAGAAAACCACAGTCTCATGGGGCCGGACACTCAGGGTCAGGGCAAAATCCAATATATATCTGGTGATATCTCGGGTGCTATTAGAGATAGCGAAATAAACCAAAGTGAATTATATGCAGGAGGCCCTGGCGCATGAATCTGTGCAGCGGGAACGACCTCGGACCACCAGGGGCCGAGAAAACCACCGTCTCATGGGGCCGGACACTCAGGGTCAGGGAAAAATGCTATATATATCTGGTGATATGTCGGGTGCTATTACAGATAGCGCAATAAATCAAAGTGCATTGTCTGGAGGAGGCCCTGGCGCATGAATCTGGGCAGCGGGAACGACCTTGGACCACCAGGGGCCGAGAAAACCACAGTCTCATGGGGCCGGACACACAGGGTCAGGGGAAAATCCAATATATATCTGGTGATATCTCGGGTGCTATTAGATACAGCGCAATAAACCAAAGTGAATTATCTGCAGGAGGCCCTGGCGCATGAATCTGGGCAGCGGGAACGACCTCGGACCACCAGGGGCCGAGAAAACCACAGTCTAATGGGGCCGGGCACTCAGGGTCAGGGGAAAATCCAATATATATCTGGTGATATCTCGGGTGCTATTAGAGATAGCGCAATAAACCAAAGTGAATTATCTGCAGGAGGCCCTGGCGCATGCATCTGTCCAGCGGGAACGACGTCGGACCACCAGGGGCCGAGAAAACCACCGTCTCATGGGGCTGGACACTCAGGGTGAGGGTAATATCCAATATATATCTGGTGATATCTCGGGTGCTATTACAGATAGCGCAATAAATCAAAGTGCATTGTCTGTAGGAGGCCCTGGCGCATGAATCTGTGCAGCGGGAACGACCTCGGAACACATGGGGCCGAGAAAACCACCGTCTCATGGGGCAGGACACTCAGGGTCAGTGAAAAATCCAATATATATCTGGCGATATCTCGGGTGCTATTACACATAGCGCAATAAATCAAAGTGAATTATATGCAGGAGGCCCTGGCGCATGAATCTGTGCAGCGGGAACGACCTCGGACCACCAGGGGCCGAGAAAACCACCGTCTCATGGGGCCGGACACTCAGGGTCAGGGAAAAATGCTATATATATCTGGTGATATGTCGGGTGCTATTACAGATAGCGCAATAAATCAAAGTGCATTGTCTGGAGGAGGCCCTGGCGCATGAATCTGGGCAGCGGGAACGACCTCGGACCACCAGAGGCCGAGAAAACCACAGTCTCATGGGGCCGGACACTCAGGGTCAGGGGAAAATCCAATATATATCTGGTGATATCTCGGGTGCTATTAGATACAGCGCAATAAACCAAAGTGAATTATCTGCAGGAGGCCCTGGCGCATGAATCTGGGCAGCGGGAACGACCTCGGACCACCAGGGGCCGAGAAAACCACAGTCTAATGGGGCCGGACACTCAGGGTCAGTGAAAAATCCAATATATATCTGGTGATATCTCGGGTGCTATTACAGATAGCGCAATAAATCAAAGGGCATTGTCTGTACGAGGACCTGGCGCATGAACCTGTGCAGCGGCAACGACCTCGGACCAACAGGAGCCGAGAAAACCACAGTCTCATGGGGCCGGACACTCAGGGTCAGGGGAAAATCCAATATATATCTGCTGATATCTCGGGTGCTATTACAGATAGCGCAATAAATCAAAGTGCATTGTCTGTAAGAGGCCCTGGCGCATGAATCTGTGCAGCGGGAACGACCTCGGACCCCCAGGGGTCGAGAAAACCACAGTCTCATGGGGCCGGACACTCAGGGTCAGGGGAAAATCCAATATATATCTGGTGATATCTCGGGTGCTAATAGAGATAGCGCAATAAACCATAGTGAATTATCTGCAGGAGGCCCTGGCGCATGAATCTGTGCAGCGGGAACGACCTCGGACCACCAGGGGCCGAAAAAACCACAGTCTCATGGGGCCGGATACTCAGGGTCAGGGGAAAATCCAATAAAGATCTGGTGATATCTCGGGTGCTATTACAGATAGCGCAATAAATCAAATTGCATTGTCTGTAGGAGGCCCTGGCGCATGAATCTGTGAAGCGGGAACGACCTCGGACCACCAGGGGCCGAAAAAACCACAGTCTCATGGGGCCGGATACTCAGGGTCAGGGGAAAATCCAATATATATCTGGTGATATCTCGGGTGCTATTAGATACAGCGCAATAAACCAAAGTGAATTATCTGCAGGAGGCCCTGTCGCATGAATCTGGGCAGCGGGAACGACCTCGGACCACCAGGGGCCGAGAAAACCGCAGTCTAATGGGGCCGGACACTCAGGGTCTGGGGAAAATCCAATATATATCTGGTGATATGTCGGGTGCTATTACAGATAGCGCAATAAACCAAAGTGAATTATCTGGAGGAGGCCCTGCCGCATGCATCTGTGCAGCGGGAACGACCTCGGAACACCAGGGGCCGAGACAACCACCGTCTCAAGGGGCCGGACACTCAGGGTCAGGGAAAAATCAAAAATATATCTGGTGACATCTCGGGTGCTATTACAGATAGCGCAATAAATCAAATTGCATTGTCTGTAGGAGGCCCTGGCGCATGAATCTGTGAAGCGGGAACGACCTCGGACCACCAGGGGCCGAGAAAACCACAGTCTCATGGGGCCGGACACTCAGGGTCAGGGCAAAATCCAATATATATCTGGTGATATCTCGGGTGCTATTAGAGATAGCGAAATAAACCAAAGTGAATTATATGCAGGAGGCCCTGGCGCATGAATCTGTGCAGCGGGAACGACCTCGGACCACCAGGGGCCGAGAAAACCACCGTCTCATGGGGCCGGACACTCAGGGTCAGGGAAAAATGCTATATATATCTGGTGATATGTCGGGTGCTATTACAGATAGCGCAATAAATCAAAGTGCATTGTCTGGAGGAGGCCCTGGCGCATGAATCTGGGCAGCGGGAACGACCTCGGACCACCAGAGGCCGAGAAAACCACAGTCTAATGGGGCCGGACACTCAGGGTCAGGGGAAAATCCAATATATATCTGGTGATATCTCGGGTGCTATTAGATACAGCGCAATAAACCAAAGTGAATTATCTGCAGGAGGCCCTGGCGCATGAATCTGGGCAGCGGGAACGACCTCGGACCACCAGAGGCCCAGAAAACCACAGTCTAATGGGGCCGGACACTCAGGGTCTGGGGAAAATCCAATATATATCTGGTGATATGTCGGGTGCTATTACAGATAGCGCAATAAATCAAAGTTCATTGTCTGGAGGTGGCCCTGGCGCATGAATCTGTGCAGCGGGAACGACCTCGGTCCACCAGGGGCCTAGAAAACCACCGTCTCATGGGGCTGGACACTCAGGGTGAGGGTAATATCCAATATATATCTGGTGATATCTCGGGTGCTATTACAGATAGCGCAATAAATCAAAGTGCATTGTCTGTAGGAGGCCCTGGCGCATGAATCTGTGCAGCGGGAACGACCTCGGAACACAAGGGGCCGAGAAAACCACCGTCTCATGGGGCAGGACACTCAGGGTCAGTGAAAAATCCAATATATATCTGGTGATATCTCGGGTGCTATTACACATAGCGCAATAAATCAAAGTGCATTGTCTGTAGGAGACCCTGGCGCATGAACCTGTGCAGCAGGAACGACCTCGGACCACCAGGGGCCGAGAAAACGACCGTCTCATGGGGCCGGACGCTCAGGGTCAGTGAAAAATCCAATATATATCTGGTGATATCTCGGGTGCTGTTACAGATAGCGCAATAAATCAAAGTGCATTGTCTGTAGGAGGCCCTGGCGCATGAATCTGTGCAGCGGGAACGACCTCGGAACAGCAGGGGCCGAGAAAACCACAGTCTCATGGGGCCGGACACTCAGGGTCAGGGGAAAATACAATATATATCTGGTGATATCTCGGGTGCTATTACAGATAGCGCAATAAACCAAAGTGAATTATCTGCAGGATGCCCTGGCGCATGAATCTGTGCAGCGGGAACGACCTCGGACCACCAGGGGCCGAAAAAACCATAGTCTCATGGGGCCGGACCCTCATGGTCAGGGTAAAATCAAATATATATCTGGTGATATCTCGGGTGCTATTACAGATAGCGCAATAAATCAAAGTGCATTGTCTGTAGGAGGCCCTGGCGCATGAATCTGTGCAGCGGGAACGACCTCGGACCACCAGTGGCCGAGAAAACCACAGTCTGATGGGGCCGGACACTCAGGGTCGAGGAAAAATCCAATATATATCTGGTGATATCTCGGGTGCTATTAGAGATAGCGCGATAAATCGATGTGCATTGTCTGTAGGAGGCACTGGCGCACGAATCTGTGCAGCGGGAACGACCTCGGACCACCAGGGGCCGAGAAAACCACCGTCTCATGGGGCCGGACACTCAGGGTCAGTGAAAAATCCAATATATATCTGGTGATATCTCGAGTGCTATTAGAGATAGCGCGATAAATCGAAGTGCATTGTCTGTAGGAGGCCCTGGCGCATGAATCTGTGCAGCGGGAACGACCTCGGACCACCAGGGGCCGAGGAAACCACAGTCTCATGGGGCCGGACACTCAGGGTCCGGGAAAAATCCAATATATATCTGGTGATATCTTGGGTGCTATTAGATATAGCGCAATAAACCAAAGTGAATTATCTGCAGGAGGCCCTGATGCATGAATCTGTGCAACGGGAACGACCTCGGACCACCAGGGGCCGAAAAATCCACAGTCTCATGGGGCCGGACACTCAGGATCAGGGAAAAATCCAATATATATCTGGTGATATCTTGGGTGCTATTAGAGATAGCGTAATAAACCAAAGTGAATTATCTGCAGGAGGCCCTGGCGCATGAATCTGTGCAGAGGGAACGATTTCGGACCACCAGGGGCCGAGAAAACCACCGTCTCATGGGGCCGGACACTCAGGGTCAGGGAAAAATGCTATATATATCTGGTGATATGTCGGGTGCTATTACAGATAGCGCAATAAATCAAAGTGCATTGTCTGGAGGAGGCCCTGGCGCATGAATCTGGGCAGCGGGAACGACCTCGGACCACCAGAGGCCGAGAAAACCACAGTCTAATGGGGCCGGACACTCAGGGTCAGGGGAAAATCCAATATATATCTGGTGATATCTCGGGTGCTATTAGATACAGCGCAATAAACCAAAGTGAATTATCTGCAGGAGGCCCTGGCGCATGAATCTGGGCAGCGGGAACGACCTCGGACCACCAGAGGCCGAGAAAACCACAGTCTAATGGGGCCGGACACTCAGGGTCTGGGGAAAATCCAATATATATCTGGTGATATGTCGGGTGCTATTACAGATAGCGCAATAAATCAAAGTTCATTGTCTGGAGGTGGCCCTGGCGCATGAATCTGTGCAGCGGGAACGACCTCGGTCCACCAGGGGCCTAGAAAACCACCGTCTCATGGGGCTGGACACTCAGGGTGAGGGTAATATCCAATATATATCTGGTGATATCTCGGGTGCTATTACAGATAGCGCAATAAATCAAAGTGCATTGTCTGTAGGAGGCCCTGGCGCATGAATCTGTGCAGCGGGAACGACCTCGGAACACAAGGGGCCGAGAAAACCACCGTCTCATGGGGCAGGACACTCAGGGTCAGTGAAAAATCCAATATATATCTGGTGATATCTCGGGTGCTATTACACATAGCGCAATAAATCAAAGTGCATTGTCTGTAGGAGACCCTGGCGCATGAACCTGTGCAGCAGGAACGACCTCGGACCACCAGGGGCCGAGAAAACGACCGTCTCATGGGGCCGGACGCTCAGGGTCAGTGAAAAATCCAATATATATCTGGTGATATCTCGGGTGCTGTTACAGATAGCGCAATAAATCAAAGTGCATTGTCTGTAGGAGGCCCTGGCGCATGAATCTGTGCAGCGGGAACGACCTCGGACCACCAGGGGCCGAGAAAACCACAGTCTCATGGGGCCGGACACTCAGGGTCAGGGGAAAATACAATATATATCTGGTGATATCTCGGGTGCTATTACAGATAGCGCAATAAACCAAAGTGAATTATCTGCAGGATGCCCTGGCGCATGAATCTGTGCAGCGGGAACGACCTCGGACCACCAGGGGCCGAAAAAACCATAGTCTCATGGGGCCGGACCCTCATGGTCAGGGTAAAATCAAATATATATCTGGTGATATCTCGGGTGCTATTACAGATAGCGCAATAAATCAAAGTGCATTGTCTGTAGGAGGCCCTGGCGCATGAATCTGTGCAGCGGGAACGACCTCGGACCACCAGGGGCCGAGAAAACCACAGTCTGATGGGGCCGGACACTCAGGGTCGAGGAAAAATCCAATATATATCTGGTGATATCTCGGGTGCTATTAGAGATAGCGCGATAAATCGATGTGCATTGTCTGTAGGAGGCACTGGCGCACGAATCTGTGCAGCGGGAACGACCTCGGACCACCAGGGGCCGAGAAAACCACCGTCTCATGGGGCCGGACACTCAGGGTCAGTGAAAAATCCAATATATATCTGGTGATATCTCGGGTGCTATTAGAGATAGCGCGATAAATCGAAGTGCATTGTCTGTAGGAGGCCCTGGCGCATGAATCTGTGCAGCGGGAACGACCTCGGACCACCAGGGGCCGAGGAAACCACAGTCTCATGGGGCCGGACACTCAGGGTCCGGGAAAAATCCAATATATATCTGGTGATATCTTGGGTGCTATTAGATATAGCGCAATAAACCAAAGTGAATTATCTGCAGGAGGCCCTGATGCATGAATCTGTGCAACGGGAACGACCTCGGACCACCAGGGGCCGAAAAATCCACAGTCTCATGGGGCCGGACACTCAGGATCAGGGAAAAATCCAATATATATCTGGTGATATCTTGGGTGCTATTAGAGATAGCGTAATAAACCAAAGTGAATTATCTGCAGGAGGCCCTGGCGCATGAATCTGTGCAGAGGGAACGATTTCGGACCACCAGGGGCCGAGACAACAACCGTCTCATGGGGCCGGACACTCAGGGTCAGGGAAAAATCCAATATATATCTGGTGATATCTCGGGTTATATTACAGATAGCACAATAAATCAAAGTGCATTGTCTGTAGGAGGACCTGGCACATGAATCTGTGCAGAGGGAACGACCTCGGACCACCAGGGGCCGAGAAAACCACCGTCTCATGGCGCCGGACACTCAGGGTCAGTGGAAAATCCAATATATATCTGGAGATATCTCGAGTGCTATTACAGATAGCGCAATAAATCAAAGTGAATTATCTGCAGGAGGCCCTGGCGCATGAATCTGTGCAGCGGGAACGACCTCGGACCACCAGGGGCCGAGAAAACCACAGTCTCATGGAGCCGGACACTCAGGGTCAGGGGAAAATCCAATATATATCTGGTGATATCTCGGGTGCTATTGCAGATAGCGCAATAAATCAAAGTGAATTATCTGCAGGAGGCCCTGGCGCATGAATCTGTGCAGCGGGAACGACCCCGGACCACCAGGGGCCAAGAAAACCACAGTCTCATGGAGCCGGACACTCAGTGTCAGGGGAAAATCCAGTATATATCTCTTGATATCTCGGGTGCTATTAGAGATAGCGCAATAAACCAAAGTGAATTATCTGCAGGAGGCCCTGGCGCATGAATCTGTGCAGCGGGAACGACCTCGGACCACCAGGGGCCGAGAAAACCACAGTCTCATGGGGCCGGACACTCAGGGTCAGGGGAAAATCCAATATATATCTGGTGATATCTCGGGTGCTATTAGAGATAGGGCAATAAACCAAAGTGAATTATCTGCAGCAGGCCCTGGCGCATGAATCTGTGCAACGGGAACGACCTCGCACCACCAGGGGCCGAGAAAACCACAGACTCATGGGGTCGGACACTCAGGGTCAGGGGAAAATCCAATATATATCTGGTGATATCTCGGGTGCTATTACAGATAGAGCAATAAATCAAAGTGCATTGTCTGTAGGAGGCCCTGGCGCATGAATCTCTGCAGCGGGAACAACCTCGGACCACCAGGGGCCGAGAAAACCACCGTCTCATGGGGCCGGACACTCAGGGTCAGGGAAAAATGCTATATATATCTGGTGATATGTCGGGTGCTATTACAGATAGCGCAATAAATCAAAGTGCATTGTCTGGGGGAGGCCCTGGCGCATGTATCTGGGCAGCGGAAACGACCTCGGACCACCAGGGGCCGAGAAAACCACAGTCTCATGGGGCCGGACTCTCAGGGTCAGGGGAAAATCCAATATATATCTGGTGATATCTCGGGTGCTATTAGATACAGCGCAATAAACCAAAGTGAATTATCTGCAGGAGGCCCTGGCGCATGAATCTGGGCAGCGGGAACGACCTCGGACCACCAGGGGCCGAGAAAACCACAGTCAAATGGGGCCGGACACTCAGGGTCAGGGGAAAATCCAATATATATCTGGTGATATCTCGGGTGCTATTAGAGATAGCGCAATAAACCAAAGTGAATTATCTGCAGGAGGCCCTGCCGCATGCATCTGTGCAGCGGGAACGACCTCGGAACACCAGGGGCCGAGAAAACCACCGTCTCATGGGGCAGGACACTCAGGGTCAGTGAAAAATCCAATATATATCTGCTGATATCTCGGGTGCTGTTACAGATAGCGCAATAAATCAAAGTGCATTGTCTGTAGGAGGCCCTGGCGCATGAATCTCTGCAGGGGGAACAACCTCGGACCACCAGGGGCCGAGAAAACCACCGTCTCATGGGGCCGGACACTCAGGGTCAGGGAAAAATGCTATATATATCTGGTGATATGTCGGGTGCTATTACAGATAGCGCAATAAATCAAAGTGCATTGTCTGGAGGAGGCCCTGGCGCATGTATCTGGGCAGCGGGAACGACCTCGGACCACCAGGGGCCGAGAAAACCACAGTCTCATGGGGCCGGACACTCAGGGTCAGGGGAAAATCCAATATATATCTGGTGATATCTCGGGTGCTATTAGAGATAGCGCGATAAATCGATGTGCATTGTCTGTAGGAGGCACTGGCGCACGAATCTGTGCAGCGGGAACGACCTCGGACCACCAGGGGCCGAGAAAACCACCGTCTCATGGGGCCGGACACTCAGGGTCAGTGAAAAATCCAATATATATCTGGTGATATCTCGGGTGCTATTAGAGATAGCGCGATAAATCGAAGTGCATTGTCTGTAGGAGGCCCTGGCGCATGAATCTGTGCAGCGGGAACGACCTCGGACCACCAGGGGCCGAGGAAACCACAGTCTCATGGGGCCGGACACTCAGGGTCCGGGAAAAATCCAATATATATCTGGTGATATCTTGGGTGCTATTAGATATAGCGCAATAAACCAAAGTGAATTATCTGCAGGAGGCCCTGATGCATGAATCTGTGCAACGGGAACGACCTCGGACCACCAGGGGCCGAAAAATCCACAGTCTCATGGGGCCGGACACTCAGGATCAGGGAAAAATCCAATATATATCTGGTGATATCTTGGGTGCTATTAGAGATAGCGTAATAAACCAAAGTGAATTATCTGCAGGAGGCCCTGGCGCATGAATCTGTGCAGAGGGAACGATTTCGGACCACCAGGGGCCGAGACAACAACCGTCTCATGGGGCCGGACACTCAGGGTCAGGGAAAAATCCAATATATATCTGGTGATATCTCGGGTTATATTACAGATAGCACAATAAATCAAAGTGCATTGCCTGTAGGAGGACCTGGCACATGAATCTGTGCAGAGGGAACGACCTCGGACCACCAGGGGCCGAGAAAACCACCGTCTCATGGCGCCGGACACTCAGGGTCAGGGGAAAATCCAATATATATCTGGAGATATCTCGGGTGCTATTACAGATAGCGCAATAAATCAAAGTGAATTATCTGCAGGAGGCCCTGGCGCATGAATCTGTGCAGCGGGAACGACCTCGGACCACCAGGGGCCGAGAAAACCACAGTCTCATGGAGCCGGACACTCAGGGTCAGGGGAAAATCCAATATATATCTGGTGATATCTCGGGTGCTATTACAGATAGCGCAATAAATCAAAGTGAATTATCTGCAGGAGGCCCTGGCGCATGAATCTGTGCAGCGGGAACGACCCCGGACCACCAGGGGCCGAGAAAACCACAGTCTCATGGAGCCGGACACTCAGTGTCAGGGGAAAATCCAGTATATATCTCTTGATATCTCGGGTGCTATTAGAGATAGCGCAATAAACCAAAGTGAATTATCTGCAGGAGGCCCTGGCGCATGAATCTGTGCAGCGGGAACGACCTCGGACCACCAGGGGCCGAGAAAACCACAGTCTCATGGGGCCGGACACTCAGGGTCAGGGGAAAATCCAATATATATCTGGTGATATCTCGGGTGCTATTAGAGATAGGGCAATAAACCAAAGTGAATTATCTGCAGCAGGCCCTGGCGCATGAATCTGTGCAACGGGAACGACCTCGCACCACCAGGGGCCGAGAAAACCACAGACTCATGGGGCCGGACACTCAGGGTCAGGGGAAAATCCAATATATATCTGGTGATATCTCGGGTGCTATTACAGATAGAGCAATAAATCAAAGTGCATTGTCTGTAGGAGGCCCTGGCGCATGAATCTCTGCAGCGGGAACAACCTCGGACCACCAGGGGCCGAGAAAACCACCGTCTCATGGGGCCGGACACTCAGGGTCAGGGAAAAATGCTATATATATCTGGTGATATGTCGGGTGCTATTACAGATAGCGCAATAAATCAAAGTGCATTGTCTGGGGGAGGCCCTGGCGCATGTATCTGGGCAGCGGAAACGACCTCGGACCACCAGGGGCCGAGAAAACCACAGTCTCATGGGGCCGGACACTCAGGGTCAGGGGAAAATCCAATATATATCTGGTGATATCTCGGGTGCTATTAGATACAGCGCAATAAACCAAAGTGAATTATCTGCAGGAGGCCCTGGCGCATGAATCTGGGCAGCGGGAACCACCTCGGACCACCAGGGGCCGAGAAAACCACAGTCTAATGGGGCCGGACACTCAGGGTCAGGGGAAAATCCAATATATATCTGGTGATATCTCGGGTGCTGTTACAGATAGCGCAATAAATCAAAGTGCATTGTCTGTAGGAGGCCCTGGCGCATGAATCTCTGCAGGGGGAACAACCTCGGACCACCAGGGGCCGAGAAAACCACCGTCTCATGGGGCAGGACACTCAGGGTCAGTGAAAAATCCAATATATATCTGCTGATATCTCGGGTGCTGTTACAGATAGCGCAATAAATCAAAGTGCATTGTCTGTAGGAGGCCCTGGCGCATGAATCTCTGCAGGGGGAACAACCTCGGACCACCAGGGGCCGAGAAAACCACCGTCTCATGGGGCCGGACACTCAGGGTCAGGGAAAAATGCTATATATATCTGGTGATATGTCGGGTGCTATTACAGATAGCGCAATAAATCAAAGTGCATTGTCTGGAGGAGGCCCTGGCGCATGTATCTGGGCAGCGGGAACGACCTCGGACCACCAGGGGCCGAGAAAACCCCAGTCTCATGGGGCCGGACACTCAGGGTCAGGGGAAAATCCAATATATATCTGGTGATATCTCGGGTGCTATTAGATACAGCGCAATAAACCAAAGTGAATTATCTGCAGGAGGCCCTGGCGCATGAATCTGGGCAGCGGGAACGACCTCGGACCACCAGGGGCCGAGAAAACCACAGTCTAATGGGGCCGGACACTCAGGGTCAGGGGAAAATCCAATATATATCTGGTGATATCTCGGGTGCTATTAGAGATAGCGCAATAAACCAAAGTGAATTATCTGCAGGAGGCCCTGCCGCATGCATCTGTGCAGCGGGAACGACCTCGGAACACCAGGGGCCGAGAAAACCAGCGTCTCATGGGGCAGGACACTCAGGGTCAGTGAAAAATCCAATATATATCTGCTGATATCTCGGGTGCTGTTACAGATAGCGCAATAAATCAAAGTGCATTGTCTGTAGGAGACCCTGGCGCATGAACCTGTGCAGCGGGAACGTTCTCGGACCTCCAGGGACCGAGAAAACCACAGTCTCATGGGGCCGGACACTCAAGGTCAGGGGAAAATCCAATATATATGTGGTGATATCTCTGGTGCTATTACAGATAGCGCAATAAATCAAAGTGCATTGTCTGTAGGAGACCCTGGCGCATGAACCTGTCCAGCGGGAACGACCTCGGACCACCAGGGGCCGAGAAAACCACCGTCTCATGGGGCCGGACACTCTGGGTCAGCGAAAAATCCAATATATATCTGGTGATATCTCGGGTGCTATTACAGATAGCGCAATAAATCAAAGTGCATTGTCTGTAGGAGGCCCTGGCGCATGACTCTGTGCAGCGGGATCGACCTCGGACCACCAGGGGCCGAGAAAACTACAGTCTCATGCGGCCGGACACTCAGGGTCTGGGGAAAATCCAATATATATCTGGTGATATCTCGGGTCCTATTACAGATAGCGAAATAAATCAAAGTGCATTGTCTGTAGGAGGCCCTGGCGCATGAATCTGTGCAGCGGGAACGACCTCGGACCACCAGGGGCCGAGGAAACCACAGTCTCATGGGGCCGGACACTCAGGGTCAGGGAAAAATCCAATATATATCTGGTGATATCTTGGGTGCTATTAGATATAGCGCAATAAACCAAAGTGAATTATCTGCAGGAGGCCCTGGCGCATGAATCTGTGCAGCGGGAACGACCTCGGACCACCAGGGTCCGAGAAAACCACAGTCTCATGGGGCCGGACACTCAGGGTCAGGGAAAAATCCATTATATATCTGGTGATATATCGGGTGCCATTAGAGATAGCTCGATAAATCAAAGTGCATTGTCTGCAGGAGGCCCTGACGCATGAATCTGTGCAGCGGGAACGACCTCGGACCACCAGGGGCCGAGAAGACCGCAGTCTCATGGGGACGGACTCTCAGGGTCAGGGAAAAATCCAATATATATCTGGTGATATCTCGGGCGCTATTAGAGATAGCGCAATAAACCAAAGTGAATTATCTGCAGGAGGCCCTGGCGCATGAATCTGTGCAGCGGGAACGACCTCGGGCCACCAGGGGCTGAGAAAACGACCGTCTCATGGGGCCGGACACTCAGGGTCAGTGAAAAATCCAATATATATCTGGTGATATCTCGGCTGCTATTACAGATAGCGGAATAAATCAAAGTGCATTGTCTGTAGGAGGCCCTGGCGCATGAATCTGTGCAGCGGGAACGACCTCGGACCACCAGGGGCCGAGAAGACCGCAGTCTCATGGGGACGGACTCTCAGGGTCAGGGAAAAATCCAATATATATCTGGTGATATCTCGGGCGCTATTAGAGATAGCGCAATAAACCAAAGTGAATTATCTGCAGGAGGCCCTGGCGCATGAATCTGTGCAGCGGGAACGACCTCGGGCCACCAGGGGCTGAGAAAACGACCGTCTCATGGGGCCGGACACTCAGGGTCAGTGAAAAATCCAATATATATCTGGTGATATCTCGGCTGCTATTACAGATAGCGGAATAAATCAAAGTGCATTATCTGTAGGTGGCCCTGTCGCGTGAATCTGTGCAGCGGGAACGACCTCGGACCACCAGGGGCCGAAAAAACCACAGTCGCATGGGGCCGGGCACTCAGGGTCTGGGGAAAATCCAATATATATCTGGTGATATCTCGGGTGCTATTAGAGATAGCGTAATAAACCAAAGTGCATTGTCTGTAGGAGGCCCTGGCGCATGAATCTTTGCAGCGGGAACGACCTCGGACCACCAGGGTCCGAAAAAACCACAGTCTCGTGGGGCCGGACTCTCACGGTCAGGGTAAAATCCAATATATATCTGGTGATATCTCGGGTGCTATTAGAGATAGCGCAATAAATCAAAGTGCATTGTCTGTAGGAGGGCCTGGCGCATGAATCTGTGCAGCGGGAACGACCTCGGACCACCAGGGGCCGAGAAAACTACAGTCTCATGCGGCCGGACACTCAGGGTCTGGGGAAAATCCAATATATATCTGGTGATATCTCGGGTCCTATTACAGATAGCGAAATAAATCAAAGTGCATTGTCTGTAGGAGGCCCTGGCGCATGAATCTGTGCAGCGGGAACGACCTCGGACCACCAGGGGCCGAGGAAACCACAGTCTCATGGGGCCGGACACTCAGGGTCCGGGAAAAATCCAATATATATCTGGTGATATCTTGGGTGCTATTAGATATAGCGCAATAAACCAAAGTGAATTATCTGCAGGAGGCCCTGATGCATGAATCTGTGCAACGGGAACGACCTCGGACCACCAGGGGCCGAAAAATCCACAGTCTCATGGGGCCGGACACTCAGGATGAGGGAAAAATCCAATATATATCTGGTGATATCTTGGGTGCTATTAGAGATAGCGTAATAAACCAAAGTGAATTATCTGCAGGAGGCCCTGGCGCATGAATCTGTGCAGAGGGAACGATTTCGTACCACCAGGGGCCGAGACAACAACCGTCTCATGGGGCCGGACACTCAGGGTCAGGGAAAAATCCAATATATATCTGGTGATATCTCGGGTTATATTACAGATAGCACAATAAATCAAAGTGCATTGTCTGTAGGAGGCCCTGGCACATGAATCTGTGCAGAGGGAACGACCTCGGACCACCAGGGGCCGAGAAAACCACCGTCTCATGGCGCCGGACACTCAGGGTCAGGGGAAAATCCAATATATATCTGGAGATATCTCGGGTGCTATTACAGATAGCGCAATAAATCAAAGTGAATTATCTGCAGGAGGCCCTGGCGCATGAATCTGTGCAGCGGGAACGACCTAGGACCACCAGGGGCCGAGAAAACCACAGTCTCATGGAGCCGGACACTCAGGGTCAGGGGAAAATCCAATATATATCTGGTGATATCTCGGGTCCTATTACAGATAGCGAAATAAATCAAAGTGCATTGTCTGTAGGAGGCCCTGGCGCATGAATCTGTGCAGCGGGAGCGACCTCGGACCACCAGGGGCCGAGGAAACCACAGTCTCATGGGGCCGGACACTCAGGGTCCGGGAAAAATCCAATATATATCTGGTGATATCTTGGGTGCTATTAGATATAGCGCAATAAACCAAAGTGAATTATCTGCAGGAGGCCCTGATGCATGAATCTGTGCAACGGGAACGACCTCGGACCACCAGGGGCCGAAAAATCCACAGTCTCATGGGGCCGGACACTCAGGATGAGGGAAAAATCCAATATATATCTGGTGATATCTTGGGTGCTATTAGAGATAGCGTAATAAACCAAAGTGAATTATCTGCAGGAGGCCCTGGCGCATGAATCTGTGCAGAGGGAACGATTTCGTACCACCAGGGGCCGAGACAACAACCGTCTCATGGGGCCGGACACTCAGGGTCAGGGAAAAATCCAATATATATCTGGTGATATCTCGGGTTATATTACAGATAGCACAATAAATCAAAGTGCATTGTCTGTAGGAGGCCCTGGCACATGAATCTGTGCAGAGGGAACGACCTCGGACCACCAGGGGCCGAGAAAACCACCGTCTCATGGCGCCGGACACTCAGGGTCAGGGGAAAATCCAATATATATCTGTAGATATCTCGGGTGCTATTACAGATAGCGCAATAAATCAAAGTGAATTATCTGCAGGAGGCCCTGGCGCATGAATCTGTGCAGCGGGAACGACCTCGGACCACCAGGGGCCGAGAAAACCACAGTCTCATGGAGCCGGACACTCAGGGTCAGGGGAAAATCCAATATATATCTGGTGATATCTCGGGTGCTATTACAGATAGCGCAATAAATCAAAGTGAATTATCTGCAGGAGGCCCTGGCGCATGAATCTGTGCAGCGGGAACGACCCCGGACCACCAGGGGCCGAGAAAACCACAGTCTCATGGGGCCGGACACTCATGGTCAGGGTAAAATCCAATATATATCTGGTGATATCTCGGGTGCTATTACAGATAGCGCAATAAATCAAAGTGAATTATCTGCAGGAGGCCCTGGCGCATGAATCTGTGCAGCGGGAACGACCTCGGACCACCAGGGTCCGAGAAAAACACCGTCTCATGGGGCCGCACACTCAGGGTCAGTGAAAAATCCAATATATATCTGGTGATATCTCGGGTGCTATTACAGATAGCGCAATAAATCAAAGTGCATTATCTGCAGGAGGCCCTGGCGCATGAATCTGTGCAGCGGGAACGACCTCGGACCACCAGGGGCCGAGAAAACCACAGTCACATGGAGCCGGACACTCAGTGTCAGGGGAAAATCCAGTATATATCTCTTGATATCTCGGGTGCTATTAGAGATAGCGCAATATACCAAAGTGAATTATCTGCAGGAGGCCCTGGCGCATGAATCTGTGCAGCGGGAACGACCTCGGACCACCAGGGGCCGAGAAAACCACAGTCTCATGGAGCCGGACACTCAGGGTCAGGGGAAAATCCAATATATATCTGGTGATATCTCGGGTGCTATTACAGATAGCGCAATAAATCAAAGTGAATTATCTGCAGGAGGCCCTGGCGCATGAATCTGTGCAGCGGGAACGACCTCGGACCACCAGGGGCCGAGAAAACCACAGTCAGATGGGGCCGGTCACTCAGGGTCAGGGGAAAATCCAATATATATCTGGTGATATCTCGGGTGCTATTAGATACAGCGCAATAAACCAAATTGAATTATCTGCAGGAGGGCCTGGCGCATGAATCTGGGCAGCGGGAACGACCTCGGACCACCAGGGGCCGAGAAAACCACAGTCTAGTGGAGCCGGACACTCAGGGTCAGGGGAAAATCCAATATATATATCAGGTGATATCTCGGGTGCTATTAGATACAGCGCAATAAACCAAAGTGTATTATCTGCAAGAGGCCCTGGCGCAATCATCTGTGCAGCGGGAACGACCTCGGACCACCAGGGGCCGAGAAAACTAAAGTCTCATGGGGCCGGACACTCAGGGTCTGGGGAAAATCCATTATATATCTGGTGATATGTCGGGAGCTATTACATATAGCGCAATAAATCAAAGTTCATTGTCTGGAGGAGGCCCTGGCGCATGAATCTGTGCAGCGGGAACGACCTCGGTCCACCAGGGGCCGAGAAAACCACCGTCTCATGGGGCTGGACACTCAGGGTGAGGGTAATATCTAATATATATCTGGTGATATCTCGGGTGCTATTACAGATAGCGCAATAAATCAAAGTGCATTGTCTGTAGGAGGCCCTGGCGCATGAACCTGTGCAGCGGCAACGACCTCGGACCACCAGGGGCCGAGAAAACCACAGTCTCATGGGGCCGGACACTCTGGGTCAGGGGAAAATCCAATATATATCTGGTGATATCTCGGGTGCTATTACAGATAGCGCAATAAATCAAAGTGAATTATCTGCAGGAGGCCCTGGCGCATGAATCTGTGCAGGGGGAACGACCTCGGACCACCAGGGTCCGAGAAAAACACCGCCTCATGGGGCCGCACACTCAGGGTCAGTGAAAAATCCAATATATATCTGGTGATATCTCGGGTGCTATTACAGATAGCGCAATAAATCAAAGTGCATTATCTGCAGGAGGCCCTGGCGCATGAATCTGTGCAGCGGGAACGACCTCGGACCACCAGGGGCCGAGAAAACCACAGTCTCATGGAGCCGGACACTCAGTGTCAGGGGAAAATCCAGTATATATCTCTTGATATCTCGGGTGCTATTAGAGATAGCGCAATATACCAAAGTGAATTATCTGCAGGAGGCCCTGGCGCATGAATCTGTGCAGCGGGAACGACCTCGGACCACCAGGGGCCGAGAAAACCACAGTCTCATGGAGCCGGACACTCAGGGTCAGGGGAAAATCCAATATATATCTGGTGATATCTCGGGTGCTATTACAGATAGCGCAATAAATCAAAGTGAATTATCTGCAGGAGGCCCTGGCGCATGAATCTGTGCAGCGGGAACGACCTCGGACCACCAGGGGCCGAGAAAACCACAGTCAGATGGGGCCGGTCACTCAGGGTCAGGGGAAAATCCAATATATATCTGGTGATATCTCGGGTGCTATTAGATACAGCGCAATAAACCAAATTGAGTTATCTGCAGGAGGCCCTGGCGCATGAATCTGGGCAGCGGGAACGACCTCGGACCACCAGGGGCCGAGAAAACCACAGTCTAGTGGGGCCGGACACTCAGGGTCAGGGGAAAATCCAATATATATATCAGGTGATATCTCGGGTGCTATTAGATACAGCGCAATAAACCAAAGTGTATTATCTGCAAGAGGCCCTGGCGCAATCATCTGTGCAGCGGGAACGACCTCGGACCACCAGGGGCCGAGAAAACGACCGTCTCATGGGGCCGGACGCTCAGGGTCAGTGAAAAATCCAATATATATCTGGTGATATCTCGGGTGCTGTTACAGATAGCGCAATAAATCAAAGTGCATTGTCTGTAGGAGGCCCTGGCGCATGAATCTGTGCAGCGGGAACGACCTCGGACCACCAGGGGCCGAGAAAACCACAGTCTCATGGGGCCGGACACTCAGGGTCTGGGGAAAATCCATTATATATCTGGTGATATGTCGGGAGCTATTACAGATAGCGCAATAAATCAAAGTTCATTGTCTGGAGGAGGCCCTGGCGCATGAATCTGTGCAGCGGGAACGACCTCGGTCCACCAGGGGCCGAGAAAACCACCGTCTCATGGGGCTGGACACTCAGGGTGAGGGTAATATCTAATATATATCTGGTGATATCTCGGGTGCTATTACAGATAGCGCAATAAATCAAAGTGCATTGTCTGTAGGAGGCCCTGGCGCATGAACCTGTGCAGCGGCAACGACCTCGGACCACCAGGGGCCGAGAAAACCACAGTCTCATGGGGCCGGACACTCTGGGTCAGGGGAAAATCCAATATATATCTGGTGATATCTCGGGTGCTATCACAGATAGCGCAATAAATCAAAGTGCATTGTCTGCAGGAGGCCCTTGCGAATGAATCTGTTCAGCGGGAACGACCTCGGATCACCAGGGGCCGAGAAAACCACCGACACATGGGGCCGGACACTCAGGGTCGAGGAAAAATCCAATATATATCTGGTGATATCTCGGGTGCTAATAGAGATAGCGCAATAAACCAAAGTGAATTATCTGCAGGAGGCCCTGGCGCATGAATCTGTGCAGCGGGAACAACCTCGGACCACCAGGGGCCGAGAAAACCACCGTCTCATGGGGCCGGACACTCAGGGTCAGGGAAAAATGCTATATATATCTGGTGATATGTCGGGTGCTATTACAGATAGCGCAATAAATCAAAGTGCATTGTCTGGAGGAGGCCCTGGCGCATGTATCTGGGCAGCGGGAACGACCTCGGACCACCAGGGGCCGAGAAAACCACAGTCTCATGGGGCCGGACACTCAGGGTCAGGGGAAAATCCAATATATATCTGGTGATATCTCGGGTGCTATTAGATACAGCGCAATAAACCAAAGTGAATTATCTGCAGGAGGCCCTGGCGCATGAATCTGGGCAGCGGGAACGACCTCGGACCACCAGGGGCCGAGAAAACCACAGTCTAATGGGGCCGGACACTCAGGGTCAGGGGAAAATCCAATATATATCTGGTGATATCTCGGGTGCTATTAGAGATAGCGCAATAAACCAAAGTGAATTATCTGCAGGAGGCCCTGCCGCATGCATCTGTGCAGCGGGAACGACCTCGGAACACCAGGGGCCGAGAAAACCACCGTCTCATGGGGCAGGACACTCAGGGTCAGTGAAAAATCCAATATATATCTGCTGATATCTCGGGTGCTGTTACAGATAGCGCAATAAATCAAAGTGCATTGTCTGTAGGAGACCCTGGCGCATGAACCTGTGCAGCGGGAACGTTCTCGGACCTCCAGGGACCGAGAAAACCACAGTCTCATGGGCCGGACACTCAAGGTCAGGGGAAAATCCAATATATATGTGGTGATATCTCGGGTGCTATTACAGATAGCGCAATAAATCAAAGTGCATTGTCTGTAGGAGACCCTGGCGCATGAACCTGTCCAGCGGGAACGACCTCGGACCACCAGGGGCCGAGAAAACCACCGTCTCATGGGGCCGGACACTCTGGGTCAGCGAAAAATCCAATATATATCTGGTGATATCTCGGGTGCTATTACAGATAGCGCAATAAATCAAAGTGCATTGTCTGGAGGAGGCCCTGGCGCATGTATCTGGGCAGCGGGAACGACCTCGGACCACCAGGGGCCGAGAAAACCACAGTCTCATGGGGCCGGACACTCAGGGTCAGGGGAAAATCCAATATATATCTGGTGATATCTCGGGTGCTATTAGATACAGCGCAATAAACCAAAGTGAATTATCTGCAGGAGGCCCTGGCGCATGAATCTGGGCAGCGGGATCGACCTCGGACCACCAGGGGCCGAGAAAACCACAGTCTAATGGGGCCGGACACTCAGGGTCAGGGGAAAATCCAATATATATCTGGTGATATCTCGGGTGCTATTAGAGATAGCGCAATAAACCAAAGTGAATTATCTGCAGGAGACCCTGGCGCATGAACCTGTCCAGCGGGAACGACCTCGGAACACCAGGGGCCGAGAAAACCACCGTCTCATGGGGCCGGACACTCAGGGTCAGGGGAAAATCCAATATATATCTGGTGATATCTCGGGTGCTATTACAGATAGCGCAATAAACCAAAGTGAATAATCTGCAGGAGGCCCTGGCGCATGAATCTGTGCAGCGGGAACGACCTCGGGCCACCAGGGGCTGAGAAAACGACCGTCTCATGGGGCCGGACACTCAGGGTCAGTGAAAAATCCAGTATATATCTGGTGATATCTCGGGTGCTATTAGAGATAGCGCAATAAACCAAAGTGAATTATCTGCAGGAGGCGCTGGCGCATGAATCTGTGCAGCGGGAACGTCCTCGGACCTCCAGGGGCCGAGACAACCACAGTCTCATGGGGCCGGACACTCAGGGTCAGGGGAAAATCCAATATATATCTGGTGATATCTCGGGTGCTATTACAGATAGCGCAATAAATCAAAGTGCATTGTCTGTAGGAGGCCCTGGCGCATGAATCTGTGCAGCGGGAACGACCTCGGACCATCAGGGGCCGAAAAAACCACAGTCTCATGGGGCCGGACACTCATGGTCAGGGTAAAATCCAATATATATCTGGTGATATCTCGGGTGCTATTACAGTTAGCGCAATACATCAAAGTGCATTGTCTGTAGGAGACCCTGGTGCATGAATCTGTGCAGCGGGAACGACCTCGGGCCACCAGGGGCCGAGAAAACCACAGTCTCATGTGGCCGGACACTCAGGGTCAGGGAAAAATCCATTATATATCTGGTGATATATCGGGTGCCATTAGAGATAGCTCGATAAATAAAAGTGCATTGTCTGCAGGAGGCCCTGACGCATGAATCTGTGCAGCGGGAACGACCTCGGACCACGAGGGGCCGATAAAACCACCGACTCATGGGGCCGGACACTCAGGGTCAGGGGAAAATCCAATATATATCTGGTGATATCTCGGGTGCTATTACAGATAGCGCAATAAACCAAAGTGAATTATCTGCAGGAGGCCCTGGCGCATGAATCTGTGCAGCGGGAACGACCTCGGGCCACCAGGGGCTGAGAAAACGACCGTCTCATGGGGCCGGACACTCAGGGTCAGGGGAAAATCCAATATATATCTGGTGATATCTCGGGTGCTATTACAGATAGAGCAATAAATCAAAGTGCATTGTCTGTAGGAGGCCCTGGCGCATGAATCTGTGCAGCGGGAACGACCTCGGACCATCAGGGGCCGAAAAAACCACAGTATCATGGGGCCGGACACTCATGGTCAGGGTAAAATCCAATATATATCTGGTGATATCTCGGGTGCTATTACAGATAGCGCAATAAATCAAAGTGCATTGTCTGTAGGAGGCCCTGGCACATGAATCTGTGCAGCGGGAACGACCTAGGACCACCATGGGCCGAGAAAACGACTGTCTCATGGGGCCGGACACTCAGGGACAGAGGAAAATCCAGTATATATCCGGTGATATCTCGGGTGCTATTACAGATAGCGCAATAAATCAAAGTGCATTGTCTGTAGGAGGCCCTGGCGCATGAATCTGTGCAGCGGGAACGACCTCGGACCACCAGGGGCCGAGAAAACCACAGTCTCATGTGGCCGGACACTCAGGGTCAGGGAAAAATCCATTATATATCTGGTGATATATCGGGTGCCATTAGAGATAGCTCGATAAATCAAAGTGCATTGTCTGCAGGAGGCCCTGACGCATGAATCTGTGCAGCGGGAACGACCTCGGACCACCAGGGGCCGAGAAAACCACCGTCTCATGGGGCCGGGCACTCAGGGTCTGGGGAAAATCCAATATGTATCTGGTGATATCTCGGGTGCTATTAGAGATAGCGTAATAAACCAAAGTGCATTGTCTGTAGGAGGCCCTGGCGCATGAATCTGTGCAGCGGGAACGACCTCTGACCACAAGAGGCCGAGAAAACCACCGTCTCATGGGGCCGGACACTCAGGGTCGAGGAAAAATCCAATATATATCTGGTGATATCTCGGGTGCTATTAGAGATAGCGCGATAAATCAAAGTGAATTATCTGCAGGAGGCCCTGGCGCATGCATCTGTGCAGCGGGAACGACCTCGGACCACCAGGGGCCGAGAAAACCACCGTCTCATGGGGCCGGACGCTCAGGGTCGGGGAAAAATCAAATATATATCTGGCGATATCTCGGGTGCTATTACAGATAGCGCGATAAATCAAAGTGCATTGTCTGCAGGAGGCCCTGACGCATGAATCTGTGCAGCGGGAACGACCTCGGACCACCAGGGCCGAGAAAAACACAGTCTCATGGGGCCGAGAACTCAGGGTCAGGCAAAAATCCAATATATATCTGGTGATATCTCGGGTGCTATTACACGTAGCCCATTAAACCAACGCGCATTGTCTGTAGGAGGCCATGGCGCATGAATCTGTGCAGCGGGAACGACCTCGGACCACTAGGGGCCGATAAAACCACCGTCTCATGGGGCCGGACACTCAGGGTCAGGGGAAAATCCAATATATATCTGGTGATATCTCGGGTGCTATTACAGATAGCGCAATAAATCAAAGTGCATTGTCTGTAGGAGGCCCTGGCGCATGAATCTGTGCAGCGGGAACGACCTCGGACCACCAGGGGCCGAGAAAACCACAGTCTCATGGGGCCGGACACTCAGGGTCAGGGGAAAATCCAATATATATCTGGTGATATCTCGGGTGCTATTAGAGATAGCGCAATAAACCAAAGTGAATTATCTTCAGGAGGCCCTGGCGCATGAATTTGTGCAACCGGAACGACCTCGGACCACCAGGGGCCGAGAAAACCACAGTCTCATGGGGCCGGACACTCAGGGTCAGGGAAAAATCCATTATATATCTGGTGATATATCGGGTGCCATTAGAGATAGCGCGATAAATCAAAGTGCATTGTCTGCAGGAGGCCCTGACGCATGAATCTGTGCAGCGGGAACGACCTCGGACCACCAGGGGCCGAGAAAACGACCGTCTCATGGGGCCGGACACTCAGGGTCACTGAAAAATCCAATATATATCTGCTGATATCTCGGGTGCTATTACAGATAGCGCAATAAATCAAAGTTCATTGTCTGTAGGAGGCCCTGGCGCATGAATCTGTGCAGCGGGAACGTCCCCAGACCTCCAGCTGCCGAGACAACGACCGTCACATGGGGCCGGACACTCAGGATTAGGGTAAAATCCAATATATATCTGGTGATATCTCGGGTGCTATTACAGATAGCGCAATAAATCAAAGTGCATTGTCTGTAGGAGGCCCTGGCGCATGAATCTGTGCAGCGGGAACGACCTGGGACCACCAGGGGCCGAGAAAACGACCGTCTCATGGGGCCGGGCACTCAGGGTCAGTGAAAAATCCAATATATATCTGCTGATATCTCGGGTGCTGTTACAGATAATGCAATAAATCAAAGTGCATTGTCTGTAGGAGGCCCTGGCGCATGAATCTGTGCAGCGGGAACGACCTCGGACCACCAGGGGCCGAAAAAACCACAGTCTCATGGGGCCGGACACTCAGTGTCAGGGTAAAATCCAATATATATCTGGTGATATCTCGGGTGCTATTACAGATAGCGCAATAAATCAAAGTGCATTACCTGTAGGAGGCCCTGGCGCATGAATCTGTGCAGCGGGAACGTCCTCAGACCTCCAGCTGCCGAGACAACGACCGTCACATGGGGCCGGACACTCAGGGTCAGGGTAAAATCCAATATATATCTGGTGATATCTCGGCTGCTATTACAGATAGCGCAATAAATCAAAGTGCATTACCTGTAGGAGGCCCTGGCGCATGAATCTGGGCTGCGGGAACGACCTCGGACCACCAGGGGCAAGACAACCACCTTCTCATGGGGCCGGACACTCAGGGTCAGGGAAAAATCCAATATATATCTGGCGATATCTCGGCTGCTATTACAGATAGCGCAATAAATCAAAGTGCATTGTCTGTAGGAGGCCCTGTCGCATGAATCTGTGCAGCGGGAACGACGTCGGACCACCAGGGTCCGAGAAAACGACCGTCTCATGGGGCCGGACACTCAGGGTCAGTGAAAAATCCAATATATATCTGGTGATATCTCGGGTGCTATTAGAGATAGCGCAATAAACCAAAGTGAATTATCTGCGGGAGGCCCTGGCGCATGAATCTGTGCAGCGGGAACGACCTCGGAACACCAGGGGCCGAGAAAACTACCGTCTCATGGGGCCGGTCACTCAGGGTCAGTGAAAAATCCAATATATATATGCTGATATCTCGGGTGCTATTAGAGATAGCGCAATAAACCAAAGTGAATTATCTGCAGGAGGTCCTGGTGCATGAATCTGTGCAGCGGGAACGACCTCGGACCACCAGGGGCCGAGAAAACGACCGTCTCATGGGGCCGGACACTCAGGGTCAGTGAAAAATCGAATATATATCTGGTGATATCTCGGGTGCTATTACAGATAGCGCAATAAATCAAAGTGCATTGTCTGTAGGAGGCCCTGGCGCATGAATCTGTGCAGCGGGAACGACCTCGGAACACCAGGGGCCGAGAAAATCACCTTCTCATGGGGCCGGACACTCAGGGTCAGGGGAAAATCCAATATAGATCTGGTGATATCTCGGGTGCTATTACAGATAGCGCAATAAATCAAAGTGCATTACCTGTAGGAGGCCCTGGCGCATTAATCTGTGCTGCGGGAACGACCTCGGACCACCAGGGGCGAGACAACCACCTTCTCATGGGGCCGGACACTCAGGGTCAGGGAAAAATCCAATATATATCTGGTGATATCTCGGCTGCTATTACAGATAGCGCAATAAATCAAAGTGCATTGTCTGTAGGAGGCCCTGGCGCATGAATCTGTGCAGCGGAAACGACCTCGGACCACCAGGGGCCGAGAAAACGACCGTCTCATGGGCCCGGACACTCAGGGTCAGTGAAAAATCCAATATATATCTGGTGATATCTCGGCTGCTATTACAGATAGCGCAATAAATCAAAGTGAATTATCTGCAGGAGGCCCTGGCGCATGAATCTCTGCAACGGGAACGACCTCGGACCTCCAGGGGCCGAGAAAACCACAGTCTCATGGGGCCGGACACTCAGGGTCAGGGGAAAATCCAATATATATCTGGTGATATCTCGGGTGCTATTTGAGATAGCGCAATAAATCAAAGTGCCTTGTCTGTAGGAGGCCCTGGCGCATGAAGCTGTGCAGCGGAACGACCTCGGAACACCAGGGGCCGAGAAAACCACCGTCTCATGGGGAAGGACTCTCAGGGTCAGTGAAAAATCCAATATATATCTGGTGATATCTCGGGTGCTATTACAGATAGCGCATCAAACCAAAGTGTATTATCTGCAGGAGGTCCTGGCGCATGAATCTCTGCAGCGGCAACGACCTCGGACCACCAGGGGCCGAGAAAACCACCGTCTCATGGGGCCGGACTCTCAGGGTCAGGGAAAAATCCAATATATATCTGGTGATATCTCGGGTGCTATTAGAGAGAGCGCAATAAACCAAAGTGAATTATCTGCAGGAGACCCTGGCGCATGCATCTGTGCAGCGGGAACGACCTCGGAACACCAGGGGCCGAGAAAACCACCGTCTCATGGGGCCAGACACTCAGGGTCAGGGGAAAATCCAATATATATCTGGTGATATCTCGGGTGCTATTAGAGATAGCGCAATAAATCAAAGTGCATTGTCTGCAGGAAGCCCAGACGCATGAAGCTGTGCAGCGGCAACGACCTCGGACCACCAGGGGCCGAGAAAACCACCGACACATGGCGCCGGACACCCAAGGTCATGTAAATACCCAGGATGTATCTGATGATATCTCGGGTGCTATTAGAGATAGCGCAATAAATCAAAGTGCATTGTCTGCAGGAAGCCCTGGCGCATGATTCTGTGCAGCGGGAACGACCTCGGACCACCAGGGGCCGAGAAAACCACCGTCTCATGGGGTCGGACACTCAGTGTCAGGGAAAAATCCAATATATATCTGGTGATATCTCGGGTGCTATTACAGATAGCGCAATAAATCAAAGTGCATTATCTGCAGGGGGCCCTGGCGCATGAACCTGTGCAGCGGGTACGACCTCGGACCACCGGGGGCCGAGAAAACAACCGTCTAATGGGCCGGACAATCGGGGTCATGGAAGAATCCAATATATACCTGGTGATATCTCGGGTGCTATTAGAGATAGCGCGATAAACCAAAGTGAATTATCTGCAGGAGGCCCTGGCGCATGAATCTGTGCAGCGGGAACGACCTGGGACCACCAGGGGCCGAGAAAACGACCGTCTCATGGGGCCGGACACTCAGGGTCAGTGAAAAATCCAATATATATCTGCTGATATCTCGGGTGCTATTACAGATAGCGCAATAAATCAAAGTTCATTGTCTGTAGGAGGCCCTGGCGCATGAATCTGTGCAGCGGGAACGACCTCGGACCACCAGGGGCCGAGAGAACCACAGTCTCATGGGGCCGGACACACAGGGTCAGGGGAAAATCCAATATATATCTGGTGATATCTCGGGTGCTATTAGAGATAGCGCAATAAACCAAAGTGAATTATCTGCAGGAGGCCCTGGCGCATGAATCTGTGCAGCGGGAACGACCTCGGACCACCAGGGGCCGAGAAAACTACCGTCTCATGGGGCCGGTCACTCAGGGTCAGTGAAAAATCCAATATATATCTGCTGATATCTCGGGTGCTATTAGAGATAGCGCAATAAACCAAAGTGAATTATCTGCAGGAGGCCCTGGCGCATGAATCTGTGCAGCGGGAACGACCTCGGACCACCAGGGGCCGAGAAAACAACCGTCTCATGGGGCCGGACACTCAGGGTCAGTGAAAAGTCCAATATATATCTGCTGATATCTCGGGTGCTATTACAGATAGCGCAATAAATCAAAGTTCATTGTCTGTAGGATGCCCTGGCGCATGAATCTGTGCAGCGGGAACGACCTCGGAACACCAGGGGCCGAAAAAACCACCGTCTCATGGGGCCGGACACTCATGGTCAGGGTAAAATCCAATATATATCTGGTGATATCTCGGGTGCTATTACAGATAGCGCAATAAATCAAAGTGCATTGTCTGTAGGAGGCCCTGGCGCATGAATCTGTGCAGCGGGAACGACCTCGGACCACCAGGGGCCGAAAAAACCACAGTCTCATGGGGCCGGACACTCAGGGTCAGGGTAAAATCCAATATATATCTGGTGATATCTCGGGTGCTATTACAGATAGCGCAATAAACCAAAGTGAATTATCTGCAGGAGGCCCTGGCGCATGAATCTGTGCAGCGGGAACGACCTCGGACCACCAAGGGCCGAGAAAACGACCGTCTCATGGGGCCGGACACTCAGGGTCAGTGAAAAATCCAATATATATCTGGTGGTATCTCGGGTGCTATTACAGATAGCGCAATAAATAAAAGTGCATTGTCTGTAGGAGGCCCTGGCGCATGAATCTGTGCAGCGGGAACGACCTCGGACCACCAGGGGCCGAGAAAACCACCGTCTCATGGGGCAGGACACTCAGGGTCAGGGGAAAATTCAATATATATCTGGTGATATCTCGGGTTATATTACAGATTGCACAATAAATCAAAGTGCATTGTCTGTAGGAGGCCCTGGCGCATGAATCTGTGCAGCGGGACCAACCTGGGAGCACCAGGGGCCGAGAAAATCAATGTCTCATGGGGCCGGACTGTCAGGGTCAGGGAAAAATCCAATATATATCTGGTGATATCTCGGGTTCTATTACAGATAGCGCGATAAATCAAAGTGCATTGTCTGTAAGAGGCCCTGGCGCGTGAATCTGTGCAGCCGGAACGGCCTCGGACCACCAGGGGCCGAGAAAACCAAAGTCTCATGGGTCCGGACACTCAGGGTCAGGTTAAAATCCAATATATATCTGGTGATATCTCGGGTGCTATTAGAGATAGCGCAATAAACCAAAGTGAATTATCTGCAGGGGGCCCTGGCGCATGAATCTGTGCAGCGGGATCGACCTCGGACCACCAGGGGCCGAGATAACCACCGTCTCATGGGGCCGGACACTCAGGGTCGGGGAAAAATCCAATATATATCTGGTGATATCTCGGGTGCTATTAGAGATAGCGCAATAAACCAAAGTGAATTATCTGCAGGGGCCCCTGGCGCATGAATCTGTGCTGCGGGAACGTCCTCGGGCCTCCAGGGGCCGAGTCAACCACCGTCTCATGGGGCCGGACACTCAGGGTCAGGGTAAAATCCAATATATATCTGGTGATATCTCGGGTGCTATTACAGATAGCGCAATAAATCAGAGTGCATTGTCTGTAGGAGGCCCTGGCGCATGAATCTGTGTAGCGGGAACGACCTCCGACCACCAGGGGCCGAGAAAACCACAGTCTCATGGGGCCGGACGCTCATGGTCAGGGGAAAATCCAATATATATCTGGTTATATCTCGGGTGCTATTAGAGATAGCGCAATAAACCAAAGTGAATTATCTGCAGGAGGCCCTGGCGCATGAATCTGTGCAACGGGAACGACCTCGGACCACCAGGGGCCAAGAAAACCACAGTCTCATTGGGCCGGACAATCGGGGTCATGGAAGAATCCAATATATACCTGGTGATATCTCGGGTGCTATTAGAGATAGCGCGATAAACCAAAGTGAATTATCTGCAGGAGGCCCTGGCGCATGAATCTGTGCAGCGGGAACGACCTGGGACCACCAGGGGCCGAGAAAACGACCGTCTCATGGGGCCGGACACTCAGGGTCAGTGAAAAATCCAATATATATCTGCTGATATCTCGGGTGCTATTACAGATAGCGCAATAAATCAAAGTTCATTGTCTGTAGGAGGCCCTGGCGCATGAATCTGTGCAGCGGGAACGACCTCGGACCACCAGGGGCCGAGAGAACCACAGTCTCATGGGGCCGGACACAGGGTCAGGGGAAAATCCAATATATATCTGGTGATATCTCGGGTGCTATTAGAGATAGCGCAATAAACCAAAGTGAATTATCTGCAGGAGGCCCTGGCGCATGAATCTGTGCAGCGGGAACGACCTCGGACCACCAGGGGCCGAGAAAACTACCGTCTCATGGGGCCGGTCACTCAGGGTCAGTGAAAAATCCAATATATATCTGCTGATATCTCGGGTGCTATTAGAGATAGCGCAATAAACCAAAGTGAATTATCTGCAGGAGGCCCTGGCGCATGAATCTGTGCAGCGGGAACGACCTCGGACCACCAGGGGCCGAGAAAACAACCGTCTCATGGGGCCGGACACTCAGGGTCAGTGAAAAATCCAATATATATCTGCTGATATCTCCGGTGCTATTACAGATAGCGCAATAAATCAAAGTTCATTGTCTGTAGGATGCCCTGGCGCATGAATCTGTGCAGCGGGAACGACCTCGGAACACCAGGGGCCGAAAAAACCACCGTCTCATGGGGCCGGACACTCATGGTCAGGGTAAAATCCAATATATATCTGGTGATATCTCGGGTGCTATTACAGATAGCGCAATAAATCAAAGTGCATTGTCTGTAGGAGGCCCTGGCGCATGAATCTGTGCAGCGGGAACGACCTCGGAACACCAGGGGCCGAAAAAACCACAGTCTCATGGGGCCGGACACTCAGGGTCAGGGTAAAATCCAATATATATCTGGTGATATCTCGGGTGCTATTACAGATAGCGCAATAAACCAAAGTGAATTATCTGCAGGAGGCCCTGGCGCATGAATCTGTGCAGCGGGAACGACCTCGGACCACCAAGGGCCGAGAAAACCACCGTCTCATGGGGCCGGACACTCAGGGTCAGTGAAAAATCCAATATATATCTGGTGGTATCTCGGGTGCTATTACAGATAGCGCAATAAATAAAAGTGCATTGTCTGTAGGAGGCCCTGGCGCATGAATCTGTGCAGCGGGAACGCCCTCGGACCTCCAGGGGCCGAGACAACCACCGTCTCATGGGGCCGGACACTCAGGGTCAGGGTAAAATCCAATATATATCTGGTGATATCTCGGGTGCTATTACAGATAGCGCAATAAATCAAAGTGCATTGTCTGTAGGGGGCCCTGGCGCATGAATCTGTGCAGCGGGAACGACCTCGGACCACCAGGGGCCGAGAAAACCACCGTCTCATGGGGCCGGACACTCAGGGTCAGGGGAAAATTCAATATATATCTGGTGATATCTCGGGTTATATTACAGATTGCACAATAAATCAAAGTGCATTGTCTGTAGGAGGCCCTGGCGCATGAATCTGTGCAGCGGGACCGACCTGGGAGCACCAGGGGCCGAGAAAATCAATGTCTCATGGGGCCGGACTGTCAGGGTCAGGGAAAAATCCAATATATATCTGGTGATATCTCGGGTTCTATTACAGATAGCGCGATAAATCAAAGTGCATTGTCTGTAAGAGGCCCTGGCGCGTGAATCTGTGCAGCCGGAACGGCCTCGGACCACCAGGGGCCGAGAAAACCAAAGTCTCATGGGTCCGGACACTCAGGGTCAGGTTAAAATCCAATATATATCTGGTGATATCTCGGGTGCTATTAGAGATAGCGCAATAAACCAAAGTGAATTATCTGCAGGGGGCCCTGGCGCATGAATCTGTGCAGCGGGATCGACCTCGGACCACCAGGGGCCGAGATAACCACCGTCTCATGGGGCCGGACACTCAGGGTCGGGGAAAAATCCAATATATATCTGGTGATATCTCGGGTGCTATTAGAGATAGCGCAATAAACCAAAGTGAATTATCTGCAGGGGCCCCTGGCGCATGAATCTGTGCTGCGGGAACGTCCTCGGGCCTCCAGGGGCCGAGACAACCACCGTCTCATGGGGCCGGACACTCAGGGTCAGGGTAAAATCCAATATATATCTGGTGATATCTCGGGTGCTATTACAGATAGCGCAATAAATCAGAGTGCATTGTCTGTAGGAGGCCCTGGCGCATGAATCTGTGCAGCGGGAACGACCTCGGACCACCAGGGGCCGCGAAAACCACCGTCTCATGGGGCCGGACACTCAGGGTCAGTGAAAGATCCAATATATTTCTGGTGATATCTCGGGTGCTATTACAGATAGCGCAATAAATCAAAGTGCATTGTCTGTAGGAGGCCCTGGTGCATGAATCTGTGCAGCGGGAACGACCTCGGACCACCAGGGGCCGAGACAACCACAGTCTCATGGGGAAGGACACTCAGGGTCAGTGTAAAATCCAATATATATCTGGTGATATCTCGGGTGCTATTACAGATAGCGCAATAAATCAAAGTGCATTGTCTGTAGGAGGCCCTGGCGCATGAGTCTGTGCAGCGGGAACGACCTCGGACCACCAGGGGCCGAGAAAACCACAGTCTCATGGGGCCGGACACTCTGGGTCAGGGGAAAATCCAATATATATCTGGTGATATCTCGGGTGCTATTAGAGATAGCGCAATAAACCAAAGTGAATTATCTGCAGGAGGCCCTGGCGCATGAATCTGTGCAACGGGAACGACCTTGGACCACCAGGGGCCGAGAAAACCACAGTCTCATTGGGCCGGACACTCAGGGTCAGGGGAAAATTCAATATATATCAGGTGATATCTCGGGTGCTATTAGAGATGGCGCAATAAACCAAAGTGAATTATCTGCAGGAGGCCCTGGCGCATGAATCTGTGCAGCGGGAACGACCTCCGATCACCAGGGGCCGAGAAAACTACCATCTCATGGGGCCGGACACTCAGGGTCAGGGGAAAATCCAATATATATCTGGTGATATCTCGGGTGCTATTAGAGATAGCGCAATAAACCAAAGTGAATTATCTGCAGGAGGCCCTGGCGCATGATTTTGTGCAGCGGGAACGCCCTCGGACCACCAGGGGCCGAGAAAGTCACCGTCTCATGGGGCCGGACTCTCAGGGTCAGGAAAAAATCCAATATAAATCTGGTGATATCTCGGGTGCTATTACAGATAGCGCAATAAATCAAAGTGCATTGTCTGTAGGGGGCCCTGGCGCATGAATCTGTGCAGCGGGAACGACCTCGGACCACCAGGGGCCGAGAAAATTACAGATATTCGGAATCCGTCACCCAAGGTCATGTAAAAATCCAGCATATATCTGGTGATATCACGGGTGCTATTACAGATAGCGCAATAATCCAAAGTGCCTTGTCTGCGGGAGGCCCTGGCGCATGAATCTGTGCAGCGGGAACGACCTCGGACCACCAGGGGCCGAGACAACCACCGTCTCATGGGGCCGGACACTCAGGGTCAGGGTAAAATCCAATATATATCTGGTGATATCTCGGGTGCTATTACAGATAGCGCAATAAATCAGAGTGCATTGTCTGTAGGAGGCCCTGGCGCATGAATCTGTGTAGCGGGAACGACCTCCGACCGCCAGGGGCCGAGAAAACCACAGTCTCATGGGGTCGGACGCTCAGGTTCAGGGGAAAATCCAATATATATC
Source organism: Nomia melanderi (assembly GCF_051020985.1). Lineage (NCBI taxonomy): Eukaryota > Metazoa > Arthropoda > Insecta > Hymenoptera > Halictidae > Nomia > Nomia melanderi. Next base: position 2,688,012 of record NW_027475131.1, read on the forward strand.
TGGTTATATCTCGGGTGCTATTAGAGATAGCGCAATAAACCAAAGTGAATTATCTGCAGGAGGCCCTGGCGCATGAATCTGTGCAACGGGAACGAGCTCGGACCACCAGGGGCCAAGAAAACCGCAGTCTCATTGGGCCGGACACTCAGGGTCAGGGGAAAATCCAATATATATCTGGTGATATCTCGGGTGCTATTACAGATAGCGCAATAAATAAAAGTGCATTGTCTGTAGGATGCCCTGGTGCATGAATCTGTGCAGCGGGAACGACCTCGGACCACCAGGGGCCGAGAAAACCACAGTCTCATGGGGCCGGACACTCGGGGTCAGGGTAAAATCCAATATAAATCTGGTGATATCTCGGGTGCTATTACAGATAGCGCAATAAACCAAAGTGCATTGTCTGTAGGAGGCCCTGGCGCACGAATCTGTGCAGCGGGAACGACCTCGAGCCACCAGGGCCCGAGACAACCACCGTCTCATGGGGCCGGACACTCAGGGTCATGGAAAAATCCAATATATATCTGGTGATATCTCGGGTGCTATTACAGATAGCGCAATAAATCAAAGTGCATTGTCTGTAGGAGGCCCTGGCGCATGAATCTGTGCAGCGGGAACGACCTCGGACCACCAGGGGCCGAGAAAACCACCGTCTCATGGGGCCGGACACTCAGGGTCAGTGAAAAATCCAATATATATCTGGTGATATCTCGGGTGCTATTAGAGATAGCGCAATAAATCAAAGTGCATTGTCTGCAGGAAGCCCAGACGCATGAATCTGTGCAGCGGGAACGACCTCGGACCACCAGGGGCCGAGAAAACCACCGTCTCATGGGGCCGGACACTCAGGGTCAGTGATAGATCCAATATATTTCTGGTGATATCTCGGGTGCTATTACAGGTAGCGCAATAAATAAAAGTGCATTGTCTGCAGGAAGCCCAGACGCATGAATCTGTGCAGCGGGAACGACCTCGGACCACCAGGGGCCGAGAAAACCAGTCTCATGGGGCCGGACACTCAGTGTCAGGGAAAAATCCAATATATATCTGGCGATATCTCGGGTGCTATTAGAGATAGCGCAATAAACCAAAGTGAATTATCTGCAGGGGCCCCTGGCGCATGAATCTGGGCTGCGGGAACGTCCTCGGACTTCCAGGGGCCGAGACAACCACCGTCTCGTGGGGCCGCACACTCAGGGTCAGTGAAAGATCCAATATATATCTGATGGTATCTCGGGTGCTATTACAGATAGCGCAATAAACCAAAGTGAATTATCTGCAGCAGGCCCTGCCGCATGAATCTGTGCAGCGGGAACGACCTCGGACCACCAGGGGCCGAGAAAACCAGTCTCATGGGGCCGGACACTCAGTGTCAGGGAAAAATCCAATATATATCTGGTGATATCTCGGGTGCTATTACAGATAGCGCAATAAATCAAAGTGCATTGTCTGTAGGAGGCCCTGGCGCATGAATCTGTGCAGCGGGAACGACCTCGGACCACCAGGGGCCGCGAAAACCACCGTCTCATGGGGCCGGACACTCAGGGTCAGTGAAAGATCCAATATATTTCTGGTGATATCTCGGGTGCTATTACAGGTAGCGCAATAAATAAAAGTGCATTGTCTGTAGGATGCCCTGGTGCATGAATCTGTGCAGCGGGAACGACCTCGGACCACCAGGGGCCGAGACAACCACAGTCTCATGGGGAAGGACACTCAGGGTCAGTGTAAAATCCAATATATATCTGGTGATATCTCGGGTGCTATTACAGGTAGCGCAATAAATCAGAGTGCATTGTCTGTAGGATGCCCTGGTGCATGAATCTGTGTAGCGGGAACGACCTCCGACCACCAGGGGCCGAGAAAACCACAGTCTCATGGGGTCGGACGCTCAGGTTCAGGGGAAAATCCAATATATATCTGGTTATATCTCGGGTGCTATTAGAGATAGCGCAATAAACCAAAGTGAATTATCTGCAGGAGGCCCTGGCGGATGAATCTGTGCAACGGGAACGAGCTCGGACCACCAGGGGCCGCGAAAACCACCGTCTCATGGGGCCGGACACTCAGGGTCAGTGAAAGATCCAATATATTTCTGGTGATATCTCGGGTGCTATTACAGGTAGCGCAATAAATAAAAGTGCATTGTCTGTAGGATGCCCTGGTGCATGAATCTGTGCAGCGGGAACGACCTCGGACCACCAGGGGCCGAGAAAACCACAGTCTCATGGGGCCGGTCACTCGGGGTCAGGGTAAAATCCAATATAAATCTGGTGATATCTCGGGTGCTATTACAGATAGCGCAATAAACCAAAGTGCATTGTCTGTAGGAGGCCCTGGCGCACGAATCTGTGCAGCGGGAACGACCTCGAGCCACCAGGGCCCGAGACAACCACCGTCTCATGGGGCCGGACACTCAGGGTCATGGAAAAATCCAATATATATCTGGTGATATCTCGGGTGCTATTACAGATAGCGCAATAAATCAAAGTGCATTGTCTGTAGGAGGCCCTGGCGCATGAATCTGTGCAGCGGGAACGACCTCGGACCACCAGGGGCCGAGAAAACCACCGTCTCATGGGGCCGGACACTCAGGGTCAGTGAAAAATCCAATATATATCTGGTGATATCTCGGGTGCTATTAGAGATAGCGCAATAAATCAAAGTGCATTGTCTGCAGGAAGCCCAGACGCATGAATCTGTGCAGCGGGAACGACCTCGGACCACCAGGGGCCGAGAAAACCACCGTCTCATGGGGCCGGACACTCAGGGTCAGTGATAGATCCAATATATTTCTGGTGATATCTCGGGTGCTATTACAGGTAGCGCAATAAATAAAAGTGCATTGTCTGCAGGAAGCCCAGACGCATGAATCTGTGCAGCGGGAACGACCTCGGACCACCAGGGGCCGAGAAAACCAGTCTCATGGGGCCGGACACTCAGTGTCAGGGAAAAATCCAATATATATCTGGCGATATCTCGGGTGCTATTAGAGATAGCGCAATAAACCAAAGTGAATTATCTGCAGGGGCCCCTGGCGCATGAATCTGGGCTGCGGGAACGTCCTCGGACTTCCAGGGGCCGAGACAACCACCGTCTCGTGGGGCCGCACACTCAGGGTCAGTGAAAGATCCAATATATATCTGATGGTATCTCGGGTGCTATTACAGATAGCGCAATAAACCAAAGTGAATTATCTGCAGCAGGCCCTGCCGCATGAATCTGTGCAGCGGGAACGACCTCGGACCACCAGGGGCCGAGAAAACCAGTCTCATGGGGCCGGACACTCAGTGTCAGGGAAAAATCCAATATATATCTGGTGATATCTCGGGTGCTATTACAGATAGCGCAATAAATCAAAGTGCATTGTCTGTAGGAGGCCCTGGCGCATGAATCTGTGCAGCGGGAACGACCTCGGACCACCAGGGGCCGCGAAAACCACCGTCTCATGGGGCCGGACACTCAGGGTCAGTGAAAGATCCAATATATTTCTGGTGATATCTCGGGTGCTATTACAGGTAGCGCAATAAATAAAAGTGCATTGTCTGTAGGATGCCCTGGTGCATGAATCTGTGCAGCGGGAACGACCTCGGACCACCAGGGGCCGAGACAACCACAGTCTCATGGGGAAGGACACTCAGGGTCAGTGTAAAATCCAATATATATCTGGTGATATCTCGGGTGCTATTACAGATAGCGCAATAAATCAAAGTGCATTGTCTGTAGGAGGCCCTGGCGCATGAGTCTGTGCAGCGGGAACGACCTCGGACAACCAGGGGCCGAGAAAACCACAGTCTCATGGGGCCGGACACTCTGGGTCAGGGGAAAATCCAATATATATCTGGTGATATCTCGGGTGCTATTAGAGATAGCGCAATAAACCAAAGTGAATTATCTGCAGGAGGCCCTGGCGCATGAATCTGTGCAACGGGAACGACCTCGGACCACCAGGGGCCGAGAAAACCACAGTCTCATTGGGCCGGACACTCAGGGTCAGGGGAAAATTCAATATATATCAGGTGATATCTCGGGTGCTATTAGAGATGGCGCAATAAACCAAAGTGAATTATCTGCAGGAGGCCCTGGCGCATGAATCTGTGCAGCGGGAACGACCTCCGATCACCAGGGGCCGAGAAAACTACCATCTCATGGGGCCGGACACTCAGGGTCAGGGGAAAATCCAATATATATCTGGTGATATCTCGGGTGCTATGAGAGATAGCGCAATAAACCAAAGTGAATTATCTGCAGGAGGCCCTGGCGCATGATTTTGTGCAGCGGGAACGCCCTCGGTCCACCAGGGGCCGAGAAAATCACCGTCTCATGGGGCCGGACTCTCAGGGTCAGGAAAAAATCCAATATAAATCTGGTGATATCTCGGGTGCTATTACAGATAGCGCAATAAATCAAAGTGCATTGTCTTTAGGAGGCCCTGGCGCGTGAATCTGTGCAGCAGGAACGACCTCGGACCACCAGGGGCCGAGAAAATTACAGATATTCGGAATCCGTCACCCAAGGTCATGTAAAAATCCAGCATATATCTGGTGATATCACGGGTGCTATTACAGATAGCGCAATAATCCAAAGTGCCTTGTCTGCGGGAGGCCCTGGCGCATGAATCTGTGCAGCGGGAACGACCTCGGACCACCAGGGGCCGAGAAAACCAGTCTCATGGGGCCGGACACTCAGTGTCAGGGAAAAATCCAATATATATCTGGCGATATCTCGGGTGCTATTAGAGATAGCGCAATAAACCAAAGTGAATTATCTGCAGGGGCCCCTGGCGCATGAATCTGGGCTGCGGGAACGTCCTCGGACCTCCAGGGGCCGAGACAACCACCGTCTCATGGGGCCGGACACTCAGGGTCAGTGAAAGATCCAATATGTATCTGATGGTATCTCGGGTGCTATTACAGATATCGCAATAAATAAAAGTGCATTGTCTGTAGGAGGCCCTGGCGCATGAATCTGTGCAGCGGGAACGACCTCGGACCACCAGGGGCCGAGAAAACCACAGTCTCATGGGGCCGGACACTCAGGGTCAGGGGAAAATCCAACATGTATCTGGTGATATCTCGGGTGCTATTAGAGATAGCGCAATAAACCAAAGTGCATTGTCTGTAGGAGGCCCTGGCGCACGAATCTGTGCAGCGGGAACGACCTGGAGCCACCAGGGGCCGAGACAACCACCGTCTCATGGGGCCGGACACTCAGGGTCAGTGAAAAATCCAATATATATCTGGTGATATCTCGGGTTCTATTACAGATAGCGCGATAAATCAAAGTGCATTGTCTGTAGGAGGCCCTGGCGCGTGAATCTGTGCAGCGGGAACGTCCTCGGACCTCCAGGGGCCGAGACAACCACCGTCTCATGGGGCCGGACACTCAGGGTCAGGGTAAAATCCAATATATATCTGGTGATATCTCGGGTGCTATTACAGATAGCGCAATAAATCAGAGTGCATTGTCTGTAGGAGGCCCTGGCGCATGAATCTGTGTAGCGGAAACGACCTCGGACCACCAGGGGCCGAGAAAACCACAGTCTCATGGGGCCGGACGCTCAGGGTCAGGGGAAAATCCAATATATATCTGGTGATATCTCGGGTGCTATTACAGATAGCGCAATAAATCAGAGTGCATTGTCTGTAGGAGGCCCTGGCGCATGAATCTGTGTAGCGGGAACGACCTCGGACCATCAGCGGCCGAGAAGACCACAGTCTCTAGGGGCCGGACGCTCAGGGTCAGGGGAAAATCCAATATATATCTGGTGATATCTCGGGTGCTATTAGAGATAGCGCAATAAACCAAAGTGAATTATCTGCAGGAGGCCCTGGCGCATGAATCTGTGCAACGGGAACGACCTCGGACCACCAGGGGCCGAGGAAACCACAGTCACGTGGGGCGTGACACTCAGGGTCAGGGAAAATCCAATATATATCTGGTGATATCTCGGGTGCTATTACAGATAGCGCAATAAATCAAAGTGAATTGTCTGTAGGAGGCCCTGGCGCATGAATCTGTGCAGCGGGAACGAGCTCGGACCACCGGGGGCCGAGAAAACCACCGTCTCATGGGGCCGGACACTCAGGGTCAGTGATAGATCCAATATATTTCTGGTGATATCTCGGGTGCTATTACAGGTAGCGCAATAAATAAAAGTGCATTGTCTGTAGGAGGCCCTGGTGCATGAATCTGTGCAGCGGGAACGACCTCGAGCCACCAGGGCCCGAGACAACCACCGTCTCATGGGGCCGGACACTCAGGGTCAGGGTAAAATCCAATATATATCTGGTGATATCTCGGGTGCTATTACAGATAGCGCAATAAATCAAAGTGCATTACCTGTAGGAGGCCCTGGCGCATGAATCTGTGCAGCGGGAACGTCCTCAGACCTCCAGCTGCCGAGACAACGACCGTCACATGGGGCCGGACACTCAGGGTCAGGGTAAAATCCAATATATATCTGGTGATATCTCGGCTGCTATTACAGATAGCGCAATAAATCAAAGTGCATTGTCTGTAGGAGGCCCTGGCGCGTGAATCTGTGCAGCGGGAACGTCCTCGGACCTCCAGGGGCCGAGACAACCACCGTCTCATGGGGCCGGACACTCAGGGTCAGGGTAAAATCCAATATATATCTGGTGATATCTCGGGTGCTATTACAGATAGCGCAATAAATCAGAGTGCATTGTCTGTAGGAGGCCCTGGCGCATGAATCTGTGTAGCGGAAACGACCTCGGACCACCAGGGGCCGAGAAAACCACAGTCTCATGGGGCCGGACGCTCAGGGTCAGGGGAAAATCCAATATATATCTGGTGATATCTCGGGTGCTATTACAGATAGCGCAATAAATCAGAGTGCATTGTCTGTAGGAGGCCCTGGCGCATGAATCTGTGTAGCGGGAACGACCTCGGACCATCAGCGGCCGAGAAGACCACAGTCTCTAGGGGCCGGACGCTCAGGGTCAGGGGAAAATCCAATATATATCTGGTGATATCTCGGGTGCTATTAGAGATAGCGCAATAAACCAAAGTGAATTATCTGCAGGAGGCCCTGGCGCATGAATCTGTGCAACGGGAACGACCTCGGACCACCAGGGGCCGAGGAAACCACAGTCACGTGGGGCGTGACACTCAGGGTCAGGGAAAATCCAATATATATCTGGTGATATCTCGGGTGCTATTACAGATAGCGCAATAAATCAAAGTGAATTGTCTGTAGGAGGCCCTGGCGCATGAATCTGTGCAGCGGGAACGAGCTCGGACCACCGGGGGCCGCGAAAACCACCGTCTCATGGGGCCGGACACTCAGGGTCAGTGAAAGATCCAATATATATCTGATGGTATCTCGGGTGCTATTACAGATAGCGCAATAAATAAAAGTGCATTGTCTGTAGGAGTCCCTGGCGCATGAATCTGTGCAGCGGTAACGACCTCGGTCCACCAGGGGCCGAGAAAACCACAGTCTCATGGGGCCGGACACTCAGGGTCAGGGTAAAATCCAATATAAATCTGGTGATATCTCGGGTGCTATTACAGATAGCGCAATAAACCAAAGTGCATTGTCTGTAGGAGGCCCTGGCGCACGAATCTGTGCAGCGGGAACGACCTCGAGCCACCAGGGCCCGAGACAACCACCGTCTCATGGGGCCGGACACTCAGGGTCATGGAAAAATCCAATATATATCTGGTGATATCTCGGGTGCTATTACAGATAGCGCAATAAATCAAAGTGCATTGTCTGTAGGAGGCCCTGGCGCATGAATCTGTGCAGCGGGAACGACCTCGGACCACCAGGGGCCGAGAAAACCACCGTCTCATGGGGCCGGACACTCAGGGTCAGTGAAAAATCCAATATATATCTGGTGATATCTCGGGTGCTATTAGAGATAGCGCAATAAATCAAAGTGCATTGTCTGCAGGAAGCCCAGACGCATGAATCTGTGCAGCGGGAACGACCTCGGACCACCAGGGGCCGAGAAAACCACCGTCTCATGGGGCCGGACACTCAGGGTCAGTGATAGATCCAATATATTTCTGGTGATATCTCGGGTGCTATTACAGGTAGCGCAATAAATAAAAGTGCATTGTCTGTAGGAGGCCCTGGTGCATGAATCTGTGCAGCGGGAACGACCTCGGACCACCAGGGGCCGAGACAACCACAGTCTCATGGGGCCGGACACTCAGGGTCAGTGTAAAATCCAATATATATCTGGTGATATCTCGGGTGCTATTACAGATAGCGCAATAAATCAAAGTGCATTGTCTGTAGGAGGCCCTGGCGCATGAGTCTGTGCAGCGGGAACGACCTCGGACCACCAGGGGCCGAGAAAACCACAGTCTCATGGGGCCGGACACTCTGGGTCAGGGATAAATCCAATGTATATCTGGTGATATCTCGGGTGCTATTAGAGATAACGCAATAAACCAAAGTGAATTATCTGCAGGAGGCCCTGGCGCATGAATCTGTGCAACGGGAACGACCTCGGACCACCAGGGCCCGAGAAAACCACAGTCTCATTGGGCCGGACACTCAGGGTCAGGGGAAAATTCAATATATATCAGGTGATATCTCGGGTGCTATTAGAGATGGCGCAATAAACCAAAGTGAATTATCTGCAGGAGGCCCTGGCGCATGAATCTGTGCAGCGGGAACGACCTCCGATCACCAGGGGCCGAGAAAACTACCATCTCATGGGGCCGGACACTCAGGGTCAGGGGAAAATCCAATATATATCTGGTGATATCTCGGGTGCTATTAGAGATAGCGCAATAAACCAAAGTGAATTATCTGCAGGAGGCCCTGGCGCACGATTTTGTGCAGCGGGAACGCCCTCGGACCACCAGGGGCCGAGAAAATCACCGTCTCATGGGGCCGGACTCTCAGGGTCAGGAAAAAATCCAATATAAATCTGGTGATATCTCGGGTGCTATTACAGATAGCGCAATAAATGAAAGTGCATTGTCTTGAGGAGGCCCTGGCGCGTGAATCTGTGCAGCAGGAACGACCTCGGACCACCAGGGGCCGAGAAAATTACAGATATTCGGAATCCGCCACCCAAGGTCATGTAAAAATCCAGCATATATCTGGTGATATCACGGGTGCTATTACAGATAGCGCAATAATCCAAAGTGCCTTGTCTGCGGGAGGCCCTGGCGCATGAATCTGTGCAGCGGTAACGACCTCGGACCACCAGGGGCCGAGAAAACCACAGTCTCTTGGGGCCGGACACTCAGGGTCAGGGTAAAATCCAATATAAATCTGGTGATATCTCGGGTGCTATTACAGATAGCGCAATAAACCAAAGTGCATTGTCTGTAGGAGGCCCTGGCGCACGAATCTGTGCAGCGGGAACGACCTCGAGCCACCAGGGCCCGAGACAACCACCGTCTCATGGGGCCGGACACTCAGGGTCATGGAAAAATCCAATATATATCTGGTGATATCTCGGGTGCTATTACAGATAGCGCAATAAATCAAAGTGCATTGTCTGTAGGAGGCCCTGGCGCATGAATCTGTGCAGCGGGAACGACCTCGGACCACCAGGGGCCGAGAAAACCACCGTCTCATGGGGCCGGACACTCAGGGTCAGTGAAAAATCCAATATATATCTGGTGATATCTCGGGTGCTATTAGAGATAGCGCAATAAATCAAAGTGCATTGTCTGCAGGAAGCCCAGACGCATGAATCTGTGCAGCGGGAACGACCTCGGACCACCAGGGGCCGAGAAAACCACCGTCTCATGGGGCCGGACACTCAGGGTCAGTGATAGATCCAATATATTTCTGGTGATATCTCGGGTGCTATTACAGGTAGCGCAATAAATAAAAGTGCATTGTCTGTAGGAGGCCCTGGTGCATGAATCTGTGGAGCGGGAACGACCTCGGACCACCAGGGGCCGAGACAACCACAGTCTCATGGGGCCGGACACTCAGGGTCAGTGTAAAATCCAATATATATCTGGTGATATCTCGGGTGCTATTACAGATAGCGCAATAAATCAAAGTGCATTGTCTGTAGGAGGCCCTGGCGCATGAGTCTGTGCAGCGGGAACGACCTCGGACCACCAGGGGCCGAGAAAACCACAGTCTCATGGGGCCGGACACTCTGGGTCAGGGATAAATCCAATATATATCTGGTGATATCTCGGGTGCTATTAGAGATAACGCAATAAACCAAAGTGAATTATCTGCAGGAGGCCCTGGCGCATGAATCTGTGCAACGGGAACGACCTCGGACCACCAGGGCCCGAGAAAACCACAGTCTCATTGGGCCGGACACTCAGGGTCAGGGGAAAATTCAATATATATCAGGTGATATCTCGGGTGCTATTAGAGATGGCGCAATAAACCAAAGTGAATTATCTGCAGGAGGCCCTGGCGCATGAATCTGTGCAGCGGGAACGACCTCCGATCACCAGGGGCCGAGAAAACTACCATCTCATGGGGCCGGACACTCAGGGTCAGGGGAAAATCCAATATATATCTGGTGATATCTCGGGTGCTATTAGAGATAGCGCAATAAACCAAAGTGAATTATCTGCAGGAGGCCCTGGCGCACTATTTTGTGCAGCGGGAACGCCCTCGGACCACCAGGGGCCGAGAAAATCACCGTCTCATGGGGCCGGACTCTCAGGGTCAGGAAAAAATCCAATATAAATCTGGTGATATCTCGGGTGCTATTACAGATAGCGCAATAAATCAAAGTGCATTGTCTTTAGGAGGCCCTGGCGCGTGAATCTGTGCAGCAGGAACGACCTCGGACCACCAGGGGCCGAGAAAATTACAGATATTCGGAATCCGCCACCCAAGGTCATGTAAAAATCCAGCATATATCTGGTGATATCACGGGTGCTATTACAGATAGCGCAATAATCCAAAGTGCCTTGTCTGCGGGAGGCCCTGGCGCATGAATCTGTGCAGCGGGAACGACCTCGGACCACCAGGGGCCGAGAAAACCAGTCTCATGGGGCCGGACACTCAGTGTCAGGGAAAAATCCAATATATATCTGGCGATATCTCGGGTGCTATTAGAGATAGCGCAATAAACCAAAGTGAATTATCTGCAGGGGCCCCTGGCGCATGAATCTGGGCTGCGGGAACGTCCTCGGACTTCCAGGGGCCGAGACAACCACCGTCTCGTGGGGCCGGACACTCAGGGTCAGTGAAAGATCCAATATATATCTGATGGTATCTCGGGTGCTATTACAGATAGCGCAATAAACCAAAGTGAATTATCTGCAGCAGGCCCTGCCGCATGAATCTGTGCAGCGGGAACGACCTCGGACCACCAGGGGCCGAGAAAACCACCGTCTCATGGGGCCGGAAACTCAGGGTCAGGGAAAAATCCAATATATTTCTGGTGATATCTCGGGTGCTATTACAGATAGCCCAAGAAATCAAAGTGCATTGTCTGTATTAGGCCCCAGGCGCATGAATCTGTGCAGCGGGAACGACCTCGGACCACCAGGGGCCGAGAAAACCACCGTCTCATGGGGCCGGGCACTCAGGGTCAGGGAAAAATCCAATATATTTCTGGTGATATATCGGGTGCTATTACAGATAGCCCAAGAAATCAATGTGCATTGTCTGTATTAGGCCCCAGGCGCATGAATCTGTGCAGCGGGAACGACCTCGGACCACCAGGGGCCGAGAAAACCACCGTCTCATGGGGCCGGACACTCAGGGTCAGGGGAAAATTCAATATATATCTGGTGATATCTCGGGTTATATTACAGATTGCACAATAAATCAAAGTGCATTGTCTGTAGGAGGCCCTGGCGCATGAATCTGTGCAGCGGGACCGACCTGGGAGCACCAGGGGCCGAGAAAATCAATGTCTCATGGGGCCGGACTGTCAGGGTCAGGGAAAAATCCAATATATATCTGTTGATATCTCGGGTTCTATTACAGATAGCGCGATAAATCAAAGTGCATTGTCTGTAAGAGGCCCTGGCGCGTGAATCTGTGCAGCCGGAACGGCCTCGGACCACCAGGGGCCGAGAAAACCAAAGTCTCATGGGTCCGGACACTCAGGGTCAGGTTAAAATCCAATATATATCTGGTGATATCTCGGGTGCTATTACAGATAGCGCAATAAATCAAAGTGCATTATTTGCAGGGGGACCTGGCCCATGAATCTGTGCAGCGGGATCGACCTCGGACCAGCAGGGGCCGAGAAAACCACCGACACATGGGGCCGGGCACTCAGGGTCAGGGAAAAATCCAATGTATATCTGGTGATATCTCGGGTGCTATTACAGATAGCGCAATAAATCAGAGTGCATTGTCTGTAGGAGGCCCTGGCGCATGAATCTGGGTAGCGGGAACGACCACGGACCACCAGGGGTCGAGAAAACCACAGTCTCATGGGGCCGGACACTCAGGGTCAGTGTAAAATCCAATGTATACCTGGTGATATCTCGGGTGCTATTACAGATAGCGCAATAAACCAAAGTGAATTATCTGCAGGAGGCCCTGGCGCACGATTTTGTGCAGCGGGAACGCCCTCGGACCACCAGGGGCCGAGAAAATCACCGTCTCATGGGGCCGGACTCTCAGGGTCAGGAAAAAATCCAATATAAATCTGGTGATATCTCGGATGCTATTACAGATAGCGCAATAAATCAAAGTGCATTGTCTTTAGGAGGCCCTGGCGCGTGAATCTGTGCAGCAGGAACGACCTCGGACCACCAGGGGCCGAGAAAATTACAGATATTCGGAATCCGCCACCCAAGGTCATGTAAAAATCCAGCATATATCTGGTGATATCACGGGTGCTATTACAGATAGCGCAATAATCCAAAGTGCCTTGTCTGCGGGAGGCCCTGGCGCATGAATCTGTGCAGCGGTAACGACCTCGGACCACCAGGGGCCGAGAAAACCACAGTCTCATGGGGCCGGACACTCAGGGTCAGGGTAAAATCCAATATAAATCTGGTGATATCTCGGGTGCTATTACAGATAGCGCAATAAACCAAAGTGCATTGTCTGTAGGAGGCACTGGCGCACGAATCTGTGCAGCGGGAACGACCTCGAGCCACCAGGGCCCGAGACAACCACCGTCTCATGGGGCCGGACACTCAGGGTCATGGAAAAATCCAATATATATCTGGTGATATCTCGGGTGCTATTACAGATAGCGCAATAAATCAAAGTGCATTGTCTGTAGGAGGCCCTGGCGCATGAATCTGTGCAGCGGGAACGACCTCGGACCACCAGGGGCCGAGAAAACCACCGTCTCATGGGGCCGGACACTCAGGGTCAGTGAAAAATCCAATATATATCTGGTGATATCTCGGGTGCTATTAGAGATAGCGCAATAAATCAAAGTGCATTGTCTGCAGGAAGCCCAGACGCATGAATCTGTGCAGCGGGAACGACCTCGGACCACCAGGGGCCGAGAAAACCACCGTCTCATGGGGCCGGACACTCAGGGTCAGTGATAGATCCAATATATTTCTGGTGATATCTCGGGTGCTATTACAGGTAGCGCAATAAATAAAAGTGCATTGTCTGTAGGAGGCCCTGGTGCATGAATCTGTGCAGCGGGAACGACCTCGGACCACCAGGGGCCGAGACAACCACAGTCTCATGGGGCCGGACACTCAGGGTCAGTGTAAAATCCAATATATATCTGGTGATATCTCGGGTGCTATTACAGATAGCGCAATAAATCAAAGTGCATTGTCTGTAGGAGGCCCTGGCGCATGAGTCTGTGCAGCGGGAACGACCTCGGACCACCAGGGGCCGAGAAAACCACAGTCTCATGGGGCCGGACACTCTGGGTCAGGGATAAATCCAATATATATCTGGTGATATCTCGGGTGCTATTAGAGATAACGCAATAAACCAAAGTGAATTATCTGCAGGAGGCCCTGGCGCATGAATCTGTGCAACGGGAACGACCTCGGACCACCAGGGCCCGAGAAAACCACAGTCTCATGGGGCCGGATACTCAGGGTCAGGGGAAAATCCAATATATATCTGGTGATATCTCGGGTGTTATTAGACATAGCGCAATAAACCAAAGTGAATTATCTGCAGCAGGCCCTGGCGCATGAATCTGTGCATCGGGAACGACCTCGGACCACCAGGGGCCGAGAAAACCACCGTCTCATGGGGCCGGTCACTCAGGGTCAGGGAAAAATCCAATACATATATGTTGACATCTCGGGTGCTATTAGAGGTAGAACAATAAATCAAAGTGCATTGTCTGTAGGAGGCACTGGCGAATGAATCTGTGCAGCAGGATCGACCTCAGACAACCAGGGGCCGAGAAAACCACCGTTTCATAGGGCCGGGCACTCAATGTCAGGGTAAAATCCAATATGTATCTGGTGATATCTCGGGTGCTATTAGAGATAGCGCAATAAACCAAAGTGAATTATCTGCAGGAGGCCCTGGCGCATGAATCTGTGCAGCGGGAACGACCTCGGACCCCCAGGGGCCGAGAAAACCACCGTCTCATGGGGCCGGACACTCAGGGTCAGGGAAAAATCCAATATATATCTGGTGATATCTCGGGTGCTATAACAGATAGCCCAATAAATCAAAGTGCATTGTCTGCAGGAGGCCCTAGCGCATGAATCTGTGCAGCGAGATCGATCTCTGATCACCAGGGGCCGAGAAAACCACCGACGCATGGGGCCGGGCACTCAGGGTTAGGGAAAAATCCAATATATATCTGGTGATATCTCGGGTTCTATTACAGATAGCGCGATAAATCAAAGTGCATTGTCTGTAGGAGGCCCTGGCGCGTCAATCTGTGCAGCGGGAACGACCTCGGACAACCAGGGGCCGAGAAAACCACAGTCTCATGGGGCCGGACACTCAGGGTCAGTGTAAAATCCAATGTATATCTGGTGATATCTCGGGTGCTATTACAGATAGCGCAATAAATCAAAGTGCATTGTCTGTAGGAGGCACTGGCGAATGAATCTGTGCAGCAGGAACGACCTCGGACCACCAGGGGCCGAGAAAATTACAGATATTCGGAATCCGTCACCCAAGGTCATGTAAAAATCCAGCATATATCTGGTGATATATCGGGTGCTATAACAGATAGGGCAATAAATCAAAGTGCATTGTCTGCAGGAGTCCCTAGCGCATGGATCTGTGCAGCGAGATCGATCTCTGACCACCAGGGGCCGAGAAAACCACCGACGCATGGGGCCGGGCACTCAGGGTCAGGGAAAAATCCAATATATATCTTGTGATATCTCGGGTGCTATTAGAGATAGCGCAATAAACCAAAGTGAATTATCTGCAGGAGGCCCTGGCGCAGGAATCTGTGCAGCGGGAACGACCTCGGACCCCCAGGGGCCGAGAAAACCACCGTCTCATGGGGCCGGACACTCAGGGTCAGGGAAAAATCCAATATATATCTGGTGATATCTCGGGTGCTATAACAGATAGCCCAATAAATCAAAGTGCATTGTCTGCAGGAGGCCCTAGCGCATGAATCTGTGCAGCGAGATCGATCTCTGATCACCAGGGGCCGAGAAAACCACCGACGCATGGGGCCGGGCACTCAGGGTTAGGGAAAAATCCAATATATATCTGGTGATATCTCGGGTTCTATTACAGATAGCGCGATAAATCAAAGTGCATTGTCTGTAGGAGGCCCTGGCGCGTCAATCTGTGCAGCGGGAACGACCTCGGACAACCAGGGGCCGAGAAAACCACAGTCTCATGGGGCCGGACACTCAGGGTCAGTGTAAAATCCAATGTATATCTGGTGATATCTCGGGTGCTATTACAGATAGCGCAATAAATCAAAGTGCATTGTCTGTAGGAGGCACTGGCGAATGAATCTGTGCAGCAGGAACGACCTCGGACCACCAGGGGCCGAGAAAATTACAGATATTCGGAATCCGTCACCCAAGGTCATGTAAAAATCCAGCATATATCTGGTGATATATCGGGTGCTATAACAGATAGGGCAATAAATCAAAGTGCATTGTCTGCAGGAGTCCCTAGCGCATGGATCTGTGCAGCGAGATCGATCTCTGACCACCAGGGGCCGAGAAAATTACAGATATTCGGAATCCGTCACCCAAGGTCATGTAAAAATCCAGCATATATCTGGTGATATATCGGGTGCTATAACAGATAGGGCAATAAATCAAAGTGCATTGTCTGCAGGAGGCCCTAGCGCATGAATCTGTGCAGCGGTATCTACCTCGGATCACCAGGGTCCGAGAAAATCACCGACACATGGGGCCGGGCACTCAGGGTCAGGGAAAAATCCAATATATATCTAGTGATAGCTCGGGTGCTATTAGAGACAGAGCAATAAATCAAAGTGCATTGTCTGTAGGGGGCCCTGGCGCGTGAATCTGTGCAGCGGGAACGACCTCGGACCACCAGGGGCCGAAAAAACCACCGTCTCATGGGGCCGGACACTCAGGGTCAGGGAAAAATACAATATATTTCTGGTGATATCTCGGGTGCTATTACAGATAGCCCAAGAAATCAAAGTGCATTGTCTGTATTAGGCCCCAGGCGCATGAATCTGTGCAGCGGGAACGACCTCGGACCACCAGGGGCCGCGAAAACCACCGTCTCATGGGGCCGGACACTCAGGGTCAGGGAAAAATCCAATATATATCTGGTGATATCTCGGGTGCTATAACAGATAGCCCAATAAATCAAAGTGCATTGTCTGCAGGAGGCCCTAGCGCATGAATCTGTGCAGCGAGATCGATCTCTGATCACCAGGGGCCGAGAAAACCACCGACGCATGGGGCCGGGCACTCAGGGTTAGGGAAAAATCCAATATATATCTGGTGATATCTCGGGTTCTATTACAGATAGCGCGATAAATCAAAGTGCATTGTCTGTAGGAGGCCCTGGCGCGTCAATCTGTGCAGCGGGAACGACCTCGGACAACCAGGGGCCGAGAAAACCACAGTCTCATGGGGCCGGACACTCAGGGTCAGTGTAAAATCCAATGTATATCTGGTGATATCTCGGGTGCTATTACAGATAGCGCAATAAATCAAAGTGCATTGTCTGTAGGAGGCACTGGCGAATGAATCTGTGCAGCAGGAACGACCTCGGACCACCAGGGGCCGAGAAAATTACAGATATTCGGAATCCGTCACCCAAGGTCATGTAAAAATCCAGCATATATCTGGTGATATATCGGGTGCTATAACAGATAGGGCAATAAATCAAAGTGCATTGTCTGCAGGAGTCCCTAGCGCATGGATCTGTGCAGCGAGATCGATCTCTGACCACCAGGGGCCGAGAAAATTACAGATATTCGGAATCCGTCACCCAAGGTCATGTAAAAATCCAGCATATATCTGGTGATATATCGGGTGCTATAACAGATAGGGCAATAAATCAAAGTGCATTGTCTGCAGGAGGCCCTAGCGCATGAATCTGTGCAGCGGTATCTACCTCGGATCACCAGGGGCCGAAAAAACCACCGTCTCATGGGGCCGGACACTCAGGGTCAGGGAAAAATACAATATATTTCTGGTGATATCTCGGGTGCTATTACAGATAGCCCAAGAAATCAAAGTGCATTGTCTGTATTAGGCCCCAGGCGCATGAATCTGTGCAGCGGGAACGACCTCGGACCACCAGGGGCCGCGAAAACCACCGTCTCATGGGGCCGGACACTCAGGGTCAGTGAAAGATCCAATATATATATGGCGATATCTCGGGTGCTATTAGAGATAGCGCAATAAACCAAAGTGCATTGTCTGTAGGAGACCCTGGCGCACGAATCTGTGCAGCGGGAACGACCTCGAGCCACCAGTGCCCGAGACAACCACCGTCTCATGGGGCCGGACACTCAGGGTCATGGAAAAATCCAATATATATCTGGTGATATCTCGGGTGCTATTACAGATAGCGCAATAAATCAAAGTGCATTGTCTGTAGGAGGCCCTGGCGCATGAATCTGTGCAGCGGGAACGACCTCGGACCACCAGGGGCCGTGAAAACCACAGTCTCATGGGGCCGGTCACGCAGGGTCAGGGGAAAATCCAATATATATCTGGTAATATCTCGGGTGCTATTACAGATAGCGCAACAAATCAAAGTGCATTGTCTGTAGGAGGCCCTGCCGCGTCAATCTGGGTAGCGGGAACGACCTCGGAACACCAGGGGCCGAGACAACCACCGTCTCATGGGACCGGACACTCAGGGTCTGGGGAAAATCCAATATATATATGGTGATATCTCGGGTGCTATTACAGATAGCGCAATAAATCAAAGTGCATTATCTGTAGGAGGCCCTGGCGCATGAATCTGTGCAGCGGGTTCGACCTCGGACCACGAGGGACCGAGAAAACCATCGACGCATGGGGCCGGACTGTCAGGGTCAGGTTAAAATCCAATATATATCTGGTGATATCTCGGGTGCTATTACAGATAGCGCAATAAATCAAAGTGCATTGTTTGTAGGAGTCCCTGGCGCATGAATCTGTGCAGCGGGATCGACCTCGGACCACCAGGGGCAGAGAAAATCACCGTCTCATGGGGCCGGACTGTCAGGGTCAGGTAAAAGTCCAATATATATCTTGTGATATCTCGGGTGCTATTAGAGATAGCGCAATAAACCAAAGTGAATTATCTGCAGGAGGCCCTGCCGCATGAATGTCTGCAGCGGGAACGACCGCGGACCACCAGGGGCCGAGAAAACCACAGTCACATGGGGCCGGACGCTCAGGGTCAGGGGAAAATCCAATATATATATATCTGGTGATATCTCGGGTGCTATTAGAGATAGCGCAATAAATCAAAGTGCATTGTCTGTAGGAGGCACTGGTGAATGAATCTGTGCAGCAGGAACGACCTCGGACCACCAGGGGCCGAGAAAATTACAGATATTCGGAATCCGTCACCCAAGGTCATGTAACAATCCAGCATATATCTGGTGATATCTCGGGTGCTATAACAGATAGCGCAATAAGTCAAAGTGCGTTGTCTGCAGGAGGCCCTAGCGCATGGATCTGTGCAGCGAGATCGATCTCTGACCACCAGGGGCCGAGAGAACCACCGACGCATGGGGCCGGGAACTCAGGGTCAGGGAAAAATCCAATATATATCTTGTGATATCTCGGGTGCTATTAGAGATAGCGCAATAAACCAAAGTGAATTATCTGCAGGAGGCCCTGGCGCATGAATCTGTGCAGCGGTATCTACCTCGGATCACCAGGGTCCGAGAAAATCACCGACACATGGGGCCGGGCACTCAGGGTCAGGGAAAAAACCAATATATATCTAGTGATAGCTCGGGTGCTATTAGAGACAGAGCAATAAATCAAAGTGCATTGTCTGTAGGAGGCCCTGGCGCGTGAATCTGTGCAGCGGGAACGACCTCGGACCACCAGGGGCCGAGAAAACCACCGTCTCATGGGGCCGGGCACTCAGGGTCAGGGAAAAATCCAATATATTTCTCGTGATATCTCGGGTGCTATTACAGATAGCCCAAGAAATCAAAGTGCATTGTCTGTATTAGGCCCCAGGCGCATGAATCTGTGCAGCGGGAACGACCTCGGACCACCAGGGGCCGAGAAAACCACAGTCTCATGAGGCCGGACACTCAGGGTCAGGGGAAAATTCAATATATATCTGGTGATATCTCGGGTGCTATTAGAGATAGCGCAATAAACCGAAATGAATTATCTGCAGGAGGCCCTGGCGCATGAATCGGTGCAGCGGGAACGTCCTCGGACCTCCAGGGGCCGAGACAACTACCGTCTCATGGGGCCGGACACTCAGGGTCCGGGTAAAATCCAATATATATCTGGTGATATCTCGGGTGCTATTACAGATAGCGCAATAAACCAAAGTGAATTATCTGCAGGAGGCCCTGGCGCATGAATCTGTGCAGCCGGAACGACCTCGGACCACCAGGGGCCGAGAAAACCACCGTCTCATGGGACCGGACACTCAGGGTCAGGGAAGAATCCAACATATACCTGGTGATATCTCGGGTGCTATTAGAGATAGCGCACTAAACCAAAGTGAATTATCTGCAGGAGGCCCTGGCGCATGAATCGGTGCAGCGAGAACGTCCTCGGACCTCCAGGGGCCGAGACAACCACAGTCTCATGGGGCCGGACACTCAGGGTCAGTGAAAGATCCAATATATATCTGGTGGTATCTCGGGTGCTATTACAGATAGCGCAATAAATAAAAGTGCATTGCCTGTAGGAGGCCCTGGCGCATGAATCTGTGCAGCGGGAACGACCTCGGTCCACCAGGGGCCGAGAAAACCACCGTCTCATGGGGCCGGACACTCAGGGTCAGTGAAAATCCTATATATATCTGGTGATATCTCGGGTGCTATTACAGATAGCGCAATAAATCAAAGTGCATTGTCTGTAGGAGGCCCTGCCGCGTCAATCTGGGCAGCGGGAACGAGCTCGGACCACCAGGGGCCGAGAGAACCACAGTCTCATGGGGCCGGACATTCAGGGTCAGGGGAAAATCCAATATATATCTGGTGATATCTCGGGTGCTATTACAGATAGCGCAATAAATCAAAGTGCATTGTCTGTAGGAGGCCCTGCCGCGTCAATCTGGGCAGTGGGAACGACCTCGGACCACCAGGGACCGAGAAATCCACAGTCCCATGGGGCCGGACACACAGGGTCAGGGGAAAATCCAATATATATCTGATGATATCTCGGGTGCTATTACGGATAGCGCAATAAATCAAAGTGCATTGTCTGTAGGAGGCTCTGGAGCATGAATCTGTGCAGCGGGAACGACCTCGGACCACCAGGGGCCGAGAAAACCACCGTCTCATGGGGCCGGTCACTCAGGGTCTGGGAAAAATCCAATACATATCTGTTGACATCTCGGGTGCTATTAGAGGTAGAACAATAAATCAAAGTGCATTGTCTGTAGGAGGCACTGGCGAATGAATCTGTGCAACAGGAACGACCTCAGACAACCAGGGGCCGAGAAAACCACCGTCTCATAGGGCCGGGCACTCAATGTCAGGGGAAAATCCAATATATATATGGTGATATCTCGGGTGCTATTACAGATAGCGCAATAAATCAAAGTGCATTGTCTGTAGGAGGCCCTGGCGCATGAATCTGTGCAGCGGGATCGACCTCGGACGACCAATGGCCGAGAAAACCACCGTCTCATGGGGCCGGACACTCAGGGTCAGGGAAAAATCCGATATATATCCGGCGATATCTCGGGTGCTATTAGAGATAGCGCAACAAATCAAAGTGCTTTGTCTGTAGGAGGCCCTGGCGCATGAATCTGTGCAGCTCGAACGACCTCGGACCACCAGGGGCCGAGAAAACCACCGTCTCATGGGGCCGGTCACTCAGGGTCAGGGAAAAATCCAATACATATCTGTTGACATCCCGGGTGCTATTAGAGGTAGAACAATAAATCAAAGTGCATTGTCTGTAGGAGGCACTGGCGAATGAATCTGTGCAGCAGGAACGACCTCAGACAACCAGGGGCCGAGAAAACCACCGTCTCATAGGGCCGGGCACTGAATGTCAGGGGAAAATCCAATATATATATGGTGATATCTCGGGTGCTATTACAGATAGCGCAATAAATCAAAGTGCTTTGTCTGTAGGAGGCCCTGGCGCATGAATCTGTGCAGCTCGAACGACCTCGGACCACCAGGGGCCGAGAAAACCACCGTCTCATGGGGCCGGACACTAAGGGTCATGGAAAAATCCAATATATATCTGGTGATATCTCGGGTGCTATTAGAGATAGCGCCATAAACCAAAGTGCATTGTCTGTAGGAGGCCCTGCCGCGTCAATCTGGGCAGTGGGAACGACCTCGGACCACCAGGGGCCGAGAAATCCACAGTCCCATGGGGCCGGACACTCAGGGTCAGGGGAAAATCCAATATATATCTGATGATATCTCGGGTGCTATTTGAGATAGCGCGATAAATCAAAGTGCATTGTCTGATGGAAGCCCTGGCGCATGATTCTGTGCAGCAGGAACGACCTCGGACCACCAGGGGCCGAGAAAATCACCGTCTCGTGGGGCCGGACTGTCAGGGCCAGGGAAAAATCCATTATATATCAGGTGATATCTCGGGTGCTATTTGAGATAGCGCAATAAATCAAAGTGAATTATCTGCAGGCGGCCCTGGCGCATGAATCTGTGCAGCGGGATCGACCTCGGACCACCAGGAACCGAGAAAATTACAGATATTCGGAATCCGTCACCCAAGGTCATGTAATAATCCAGCATATATCTGGTGATATCTCGGGTGCTATTAGAGATAGCCCAATAAACCAAAGTGAATTATCTGCAGGAGGCCCTGGCGCATGAATCTGTTCAGCGGGAACGACCTCGGATCACCAGGGTCCGAGAAAACCACCGTCTCATGGGGCCGGACACTCAGGGTCGGCGAAAAATCCATTATATATCTGGTGATATCTCGGGGGCTGTTAGAGATAGCGCGATAAATCAGAGTGCATTGTCTGTAGGAGGCACTGGCGAATGAATCTGTGGAGCAGGAACTACCTCCGACCACCAGGGGCCGAGAAAATTACAGTTATTCGGATTCCGTCACCCATGGTCATGTAAAAATCCAGCATATATCTGGTGATATCTCGGGTGCTATTACAGATAGCGCAATAAACCAAAGTGAATTGTCTGCAGGAAACCCTGGCGCATGAATCTTTTCAGCGGGATCGAACTCGGACCACGAGGGAACGAGAAAACCATCGACACATGGGACCGGACACTCAGGGTCAGGGAAAAATCCAATATATATCTGGAGATATCTCGGGTGCTATTAGAGATAGCGCAATATACCAAAGAGAATTATCTGCAGGAGGCCCTGGCGCATGAATCTGGGCAGCGGGAACTACCTCGGACCACCAGGGGCCGAGAAAACCACCGACTCACGGGGCCGGACACTCAGGGTCAGGGGAAAATCCAATATATATCTGGTGATATCTCGGGTGCTATTACAGATAGCCCAACAAATCAAAGTGCATTGTCTGTAGGAGGCCCTGCCGCATGAATCTGTGCAGCGGGAACGACCTCGGACCACCAGGGGCCGGGAAAACCACAGTCTCATGGGGCCGGACACTCAGGGTCAGGGGAAAATTCAATATATATCTGGTGATATCTCGGGTGCTATTAGAGATAGCCTAATAAATCAAAGTGCATTGTCCGTATGAGACCCTTGCGCATGAATCTGTGCAGCGGGTACGACCTCGGACCACCAGGGACCGAGAAAACCACCGACTCATGGGGTCGGATACTAAGGGGAAGGGAAAAATCCAATATATATCTGGTGATATCTCGGGTGCTATTACAGATAGCCCAACAAATCAAAGTGCATTGCCTGTAGGAGGCACTGGCGAATGAATCTGTGCAGCAGGAACGACCTCGGACCACCAGGGGCCGAGAAAATTACAGATATTCGGAATCCGTCACCCAAGGTCATGTGATAATCCAGCATATATCTGGTGATATCTCGGGTGCTATTACAGATAGCGCAATAAACCAAAGTGCATTGTCTGTAGGAGGCCCTGGCGCATGAATCTGGGCAGCAGGAACGACCTCGGACCACCAGGGGCCGAGAAGACCAACGACACATGAGGCCGGACACCCAAGGTCATGCAAAAATCCAGTATATATCTGGTGATATCTCGGGTGCTATTAGAGGTAGCGCGATAAATCAAAGTGAATTATCTGCAGGAGGCCCTTGCGCATGAATCTCTGCCGCGGGAACGACGTGGGACCACCAGGGGCCGAGAAAACCACCGACACATGAGGCCGGACACTCAGGGTCGGGGAAAAATCCAGCAAATATCTGGTGATATCTCGGGTGCTATTAGAGATAGCGCAATAAACCAAAGTGCATTGTCTGTAGGAGGCCCTGCCGCATGAATCTGGGCAGCGGGAACTACCTCGGACCACCAGGGGCCGAGAAAACCACCGACTCACGGGGCCGGACACTCAGGGTCAGGGGAAAATCCAATATATATCTGGTGATATCTCGGGTGCTATTAGAGATAGCGCAATAGACCAAAGTGAACTATCTGCAGCAGGCCCTGGCGCATGAATCTGTGCAGCGGGAACGACCTCGGATCACCAGGGTCCGTGAAAACCACCGTCTCATGGGGCCGGACACTCAGGGTCGGGGAAAAATCCAATATATATCTGGTGATATCTCGGGTGCTATTACAGATAGCGCAATAAATCAAAGTGCATTGTCTGTAGGAGGCCCAGGCGAATGAATCTGTGCAGCGGGAAGGACCTCGGACCACCAGGGGCCGAGAAAATCACCGTCTCATGGAGCCGGACACTCAGGGTCAGGGAAAAATTCAATATATGCCTGGTGATATCTCGGGTGCTATTACAGATAGCGCAATAAACCAAAGTGCATTGTCTGTAGGAGGCCCTTGCGAATGAATCTGTGCCGCAGGAACGACCTCGGACCACCAGTGGCCGAGAAAATTACAGATATTCGGAATCCGTCACCCAAGGTCATGTAAAAATCCAGCAAATATCTGGTGATATCTCGGGTGCTATTAGAGATAGCGCAATAAACCAAAGTGCATTGTCTGTAGGAGGCCCTGGCGCATGAATCTGGGCAGCCGGAACGACGTCGGACCACCAGGGGACGAGAAAATCACCGTCTCATGGAGCCGGACACTCAGGGTCAGGGAAAAATCCAATATATATCTGGTGATATCTCGGGTGCTATAACAGATAGCGCCATAAACCAAAGTGCATTGTCTGTAGGAGGCCCAGGCGAATGAATCTGTGCAGCGGGAACGACCTCGGACCACCAAGGGCCGAGAAAATTACAGATATTCGGAATCGGTCACCCAAGGTCATGTAAAAATCCAGCATATATCTGGTGATATCTCGGGTGCTATTACAGATAGCGCAATAACCCAAAGTGCATTGTCTGTAGGAGGCCCTGGCGCATGAATCTGGGCAGCGGGAACGACCTCGGACCCCCAGGGACCGAGAAAATCACCGTCACATGGAGCCGGACACTCAGGGTCAGGGAAAAATCCAATATATATCTGGTGATATCTCGGGTGCTATTACAGATATGCGCAATAAATCAAAGTGCATTGTCTGTAGGAGGCCCAGGCGAATGAATCTGTGCAGCGGGAAGGACCTCGGACCACCAGGGGCCGAGAAAATCACCGTCTCATGGAGCCGGACACTCAGGGTCAGGGAAAAATTCAATATATGTCTGGTGATATCTCGGGTGCTATTACAGATAGCGCAATAAACCAAAGTGCATTGTCTGTAGGAGGCCCTTGCGAATGAATCTGTGCCGCAGGAACGACCTCGGACCACCAGTGGCCGAGAAAATTACAGATATTCGGAATCCGTCACCCAAGGTCATGTAAAAATCCAGCAAATATCTGGTGATATCTCGGGTGCTATTAGAGATAGCGCAATAAACCAAAGTGCATTGTCTGTAGGAGGCCCTGGCGCATGAATCTGGGCAGCCGGAACGACGTCGGACCACCAGGGGACGAGAAAATCACCGTCTCATGGAGCCGGACACTCAGGGTCAGGGAAAAATCCAATATATATCTGGTGATATCTCGGGTGCTATAACAGATAGCGCCATAAACCAAAGTGCATTGTCTGTAGGAGGCCCAGGCGAATGAATCTGTGCAGCGGGAACGACCTCGGACCACCAAGGGCCGAGAAAATTACAGATATTCGGAATCGGTCACCCAAGGTCATGTAAAAATCCAGCATATATCTGGTGATATCTCGGGTGCTATTACAGATAGCGCAATAACCCAAAGTGCATTGTCTGTAGGAGGCCCTGGCGCATGAATCTGGGCAGCGGGAACGACCTCGGACCCCCAGGGACCGAGAAAATCACCGTCACATGGAGCCGGACACTCAGGGTCAGGGAAAAATCCAATATATATCTGGTGATATCTCGGGTGCTATTACAGATATGCGCAATTAATCAAAGTGCATTGTCTGTAGGAGGCCCAGGCGAATGAATCTGTGCAGCGGGAACGGCCTCGGACCACCAGGCGCCGAGAAAACCACCGACTCACGGGGCCGGACACTCAGGGTCAGGGGAAAATCCAATATATATCTGGTGATATCTCGGGTGCTATTAGTGATAGCGCAATAAACCAAAGTGAATTGTCTGCAAGAGGCACTGGCGCATGCATCTGTGCAGCGGGAACGACCTCGGTCCACCAGGAGCCGAGAAAACCACCGTTTCATGGGGCCTGACTGTCAGGGTCAGGGAAAAATCCATTATATATCTGGTGATATCTCGGGTGCTATTACAGATAGCGCGATAAATCACAGTGAATTATCTGCACGAGGCCCTTGCGCATGAATCTGTGCAGCGGGAACGACGTCGGACCACCAGGGGCCGAGAAAACCACCGACACATGAGGCCGGACACCCAAGGTCATGTAAAAATCCAGAATATATCTGGTGATATCTCGGGTGCTATTATAGATAGCGCAATAAATCAAAGTGCATTGTCTGCAGGAGGCCCTGTCGCATGAATCTGGGCAGCCGGAACGACGTCGGACCACCAGGGGACGAGAAAATCACCGTCTCATGGAGCCGGACACTCAGGGTCAGGGAAAAATCCAATATATATCTGGTGATATCTCGGGTGCTATAACAGATAGCGCCATAAACCAAAGTGCATTGTCTGTAGGAGGCCCAGGCGAATGAATCTGTGCAGCGGGAACGACCTCGGACCACCAAGGGCCGAGAAAATTACAGATATTCGGAATCGGTCACCCAAGGTCATGTAAAAATCCAGCATATATCTGGTGATATCTCGGGTGCTATTACAGATAGCGCAATAACCCAAAGTGCATTGTCTGTAGGAGGCCCTGGCGCATGAATCTGGGCAGCGGGAACGACCTCGGACCCCCAGGGACCGAGAAAATCACCGTCACATGGAGCCGGACACTCAGGGTCAGGGAAAAATCCAATATATATCTGGTGATATCTCGGGTGCTATTACAGATATGCGCAATTAATCAAAGTGCATTGTCTGTAGGAGGCCCAGGCGAATGAATCTGTGCAGCGGGAACGGCCTCGGACCACCAGGCGCCGAGAAAACCACCGACTCACGGGGCCGGACACTCAGGGTCAGGGGAAAATCCAATATATATCTGGTGATATCTCGGGTGCTATTAGTGATAGCGCAATAAACCAAAGTGAATTGTCTGCAAGAGGCACTGGCGCATGCATCTGTGCAGCGGGAACGACCTCGGTCCACCAGGAGCCGAGAAAACCACCGTTTCATGGGGCCTGACTGTCAGGGTCAGGGAAAAATCCATTATATATCTGGTGATATCTCGGGTGCTATTACAGATAGCGCGATAAATCACAGTGAATTATCTGCACGAGGCCCTTGCGCATGAATCTGTGCAGCGGGAACGACGTCGGACCACCAGGGGCCGAGAAAACCACCGACACATGAGGCCGGACACCCAAGGTCATGTAAAAATCCAGAATATATCTGGTGATATCTCGGGTGCTATTATAGATAGCGCAATAAATCAAAGTGCATTGTCTGCAGGAGGCCCTGTCGCATGAATCTGTGCAGCGGGATCTACCTCGGACCACCAGGGACCCAGAAAATCACCGACACATGGGGCCGGACTGTCAAGGTCAGGGTAAAATCCAATATATATCTGGTGATATCTCGGGTGCTATTAGAGATAGCCTAATAAATCAAAGTGCATTGTCCGTATGAGACCCTTGCGCGTGAATCTGTGCAGCGGGTACGACCTCGGACCACCAGGGACCGAGAAAACCACCGACTCATGGGGCCGGATACTAAGGGGAAGGGAAAAATCCAATATATATCTGGTGATATCTCGGGTGCTATTAGAGATAGCGCAATAAATCAAAGTGCATTGCCTGTAGGAGGCACTGGCGAATGAATCTGTGCAGCAGGAACGACCTCGGACCACCAGGGGCCGAGAAAATTACAGATATTCGGTATCCGTCACCCAAGGTCATGTGATAATCCAGCATATATCTGGTGATATCTCGGGTGCTATTACAGATAGCGCAATAAACCAAAGTGCATTGTCTGTAGGAGGCCCTGGCGCATGAATCTGGGCAGCAGGAACGACCTCGGACCACCAGGGGCCGAGAAGACCACCGACACATGAGGCCGGACACCCAAGGTCATGCAAAAATCCAGTATATATCTGGTGATATCTCGGGTATTATTAGAGGTAGCGCGATAAATCAAAGTGAATTATCTGCAGGAGGCCCTTGCGCATGAATCTGTGCCGCGGGAACGACGTGGGACCACCAGGGGCCGAGAAAACCACCGACACATGAGGCCGGACACTCAGGGTCGGGGAAAAATCCAGCAAATATCTGGTGATATCTCGGGTGCTATTAGAGATAGCGCAATAAACCAAAGTGCATTGTCTGTAGGAGGCCCTGGCGCATGAATCTGGGCAGCGGGAACTACCTCGGACCACCAGGGGCCGAGAAAACCACCGACTCACGTGGCCGGACACTCAGGGTCAGGGGAAAATCCAATATATATCTGGTGATATCTCGGGTGCTATTAGAGATAGCGCAATAGACCAAAGTGAAATATCTGCAGCAGGCCCTGGCGCATGAATCTGTGCAGCGGGAACGACCTCGGATCACCAGGGTCCGTGAAAACCACCGTCTCATGGGGCCGGACACTCAGGGTCGGGGAAAAATCCAATATATATCTGGTGATATCTCGGGTGCTATTACAGATAGCGCAATAAATCAAAGTGCATTGTCTGTAGGAGGCCCAGGCGAATGAATCTGTGCAGCGGGAAGGACCTCGGACCACCAGGGGCCGAGAAAATCACCGTCTCATGGAGCCGGACACTCAGGGTCAGGGAAAAATTCAATATATGTCTGGTGATATCTCGGGTGCTATTACAGATAGCGCAATAAACCAAAGTGCATTGTCTGTAGGAGGCCCTTGCGAATGAATCTGTGCCGCAGGAACGACCTCGGACCACCAGTGGCCGAGAAAATTACAGATATTCGGAATCCGTCACCCAAGGTCATGTAAAAATCCAGCAAATATCTGGTGATATCTCGGGTGCTATTAGAGATAGCGCAATAAACAAAAGTGCATTGTCTGTAGGAGGCCCTGGCGCATGAATCTGGGCAGCGGGAACTACCTCGGACCACCAGGGGCCGAGAAAACCACCGACTCACGGGGCCGGACACTCATGGTCAGGGGAAAATCCAATATATATCTGGTGATATCTCGGGTGCTATTAGAGATAGCGCAATAAACCAAAGTGCATTGTCTGTAGGAGGCCCAGGCGCATGAATCTGGCCAGCGGGAACGACCTCGGACCAACAGGGGCCGAGAAAACCACCGTCTCATGGGTCCGGACACTCAGGGTCAGGGGAAAGTCCAATATATATCTGGTGATATCTCGGGTGCTATTACAGATAGCGCAATAAATCATAGTGCATTGTCTGTAGGAGGCCCAGGCGAATGAATCTGGCCAGCAGGAACGACCTCCGACCACCAGGGGCCGAGAAAACCACCGTCTCATGGGGCCGGACACTCAGGGTCAGGGGAAAAGCCAATATATATCTGGTGATATCTCGGGTGCTATTACAGATAGCCCAACAAATCAAAGTGCATTGTCTGTAGGAGGCCCTGCCGCATGAATCTGTGCAGCGGGAACGACCTCGGACCACCAGGGGCCGGGAAAACCACAGTCTCATGGGGCCGGACACTCAGGGTCAGGGGAAAATTCAATATATATCTGGTGATATCTCGGGTGCTATTAGAGATAGCGCAATAAATCAAAGTGCATTGTCTGTAGGAGGCACTGGCGAATGAATCTGTGCCGCAGGAGCGACCTCGGACCACCAGTGGCCGAGAAAATTACAGATATTCGGAATCCGTCATCCAAGGTCATGTAAAAATCCAGCATATATCTGGTGATATCTCGGGAGCTATTACAGATAGCGCAATAAACCAAAGTGCATTGTCTGTAGGAGGCCCTGGCGCATGAATCTGGGCAGCGGGAACGACGTCGGACCACCAGCGGACGAGAAAATCACCGTCTCATGGAGCCGGACACTCAGGGTCAGGGAAAAATCCAATATATATCTGGTGATATCTCGGGTGCTATAACAGATAGCGCAATAAACCAAAGTGCATTGTCTGTAGGAGGCCCAGGCGAATGAATCTGTGTAGCGGGAACGACCTCGGACCACCAAGGGCCGAGAAAATTACAGATATTCGGAATCCGTCACCCAAGGTCATGTAAAAATCCAGCATATATCTGGTGATATCTCGGGTGCTATTACAGATAGCGCAATAACCCAAAGTGCATTGTCTGTAGGAGGCCCAGGCGAATGAATCTGTGCAGCGGGAACGGCCTCGGACCACCAGGGGCCGAGAAAACCACAGTCTCATGGCGCCGGACACTCGGGGTCAGGGAAAAATCCAATATATATCTGGTGATATCTCGGGTGCTATTTGAGATAGCGCAATAAATCAAAGTGCATTGTCTGTAGGAGGCCCAGGCGCATGAATCTGGCCAGCGGGAACGATCTCGGACCACCAGGGGCCGAGAAAACCACAGTCTCATGGCGCCGGACACTCAGGGTCAGGGGAAAATTCAATATATATCTGGTGATATCTCGGGTGCTATTAGAGATAGCGCAATAAATCAAAGTGCATTGTCTGTAGGAGGCACTGGCGAATGAATCTGTGCCGCAGGAACGACCTCGGACCACCAGTGGCCGAGAAAATTACAGATATTCGGAATCCGTCACCCAAGGTCATGTAAAAATCCAGCATATATCTGGTGATATCTCGGGTGCTATTACAGATAGCGCAATAAACCAAAGTGCATTGTCTGTAGGAGGCCCTGGCGCATGAATCTGGGCAGCGGGAACGACGTCGGACCACCAGGGGACGAGAAAATCACCGTCTCATGGAGCCGGACACTCAGGGTCAGGGAAAAATCCAATATATATCTGGTGATATCTCGGGTGCTATTACAGATAGCGCAAAAAACCAAAGTGCACTGTATGTAGGAGGCCCTGGCGCATGAATCTGGGCAGCGGGAACGACCTCGGACCACCAGGGGCCGAGAAAACCACCGTCTCATGGGTCCGGACACTCAGTGTCAGGGGAAAATCCAATATATATCTGGTGATATCTCGGGTGCTATTACAGATAGCCCAACAAATCAAAGTGCATTGTCTGTAGGAGGCCCTGCCGCATGAATCTGTGCAGCGGGAACGACCTCGGACCACCAGGGGCCGGGAAAACCACAGTCTCATGGGGCAGGACACTCAGGGTCAGGGAAAAATCCAATATATATCTGGTGATATCTCGGGTGCTATAACAGATAGCGCAATAAACCAAAGTGCATTGTCTGTAGGAGGCCCTGGCGCATGAATCTGGGCAGCGGGAACGACCTCGGACCACCAGGGACCGAGAAAATCACCGTCACATGGAGCCGGACACTCAGTGTGAGGGAAAAATCCAATATATATCTGGTGATATCTCGGGTGCTATTACAGATATGCGCAATAAATCAAAGTGCATTGTCTGTAGGAGGCCCAGGCGAATGAATCTGTGCAGCGGGAACGGCCTCGGACCACCAGGCGCCGAGAAAACCACCGACTCACGGGGCCGGACACTCAGGGTCAGGGGAAAATCCAATATATATCTGGTGATATCTCGGGTGCTATTAGTGATAGCGCAATAAACCAAAGTGAATTGTCTGCAAGAGGCCCTGGCGCATGCATCTGTGCAGCGGGAACGACCTCGGTCCACCAGGAGCCGAGAAAACCACCGTTTCATGGGGCCGGACTGTCAGGGTCAGGGATAAATCCATTATATATCTGGTGATATCTCGGGTGCTATTACAGATAGCGCGATAAATCACAGTGAATTATCTGCACGAGGCCCTGGCGCATGAATCTGGGCAGCGGGAACGACCTCGGACCACGAGGGGCCAAGAAAACCACCGACTCACGGGGCCGGACTCTCAGGGTCAGGGGAAAATCCAATATATATCTGGTGATATCTCGGGTGCTATTACAGATAGCGCAATAAATCAAAGTGCATTGTCTGTAGGAGGCCCAGGCGAATGAATCTGTGCAGCGGGAACGACCTCGGACCACCAGGGGCCGAGAAAACCACCGTCTCATGGCTCCGGACACTCAGGGTCAGGGGAAAATCCAATATATATCTGGTGATATCTAGGGTGCTATTACAGATAGCGCTATAAACCAAAGTGCATTGTCTGTAGGAGGCCCTTGCGAATGAATCTGTACCGCAGGAACGATCTCGGACCACCAGTGGCCGAGAAAATTACAGATATTCGGAATCCGTCACCCAAGGTCATGTAAAAATCCAGAATATATCTGGTGATATCTCGGGTGCTATTATAGATAGCGCAATAAATCAAAGTGCATTGTCTGCAGGAGGCCCTGTCGCATGAATCTGTGCAGCGGGATCTACCTCGGACCACCAGGGACCCAGAAAATCACCGACACATGGGGCCGGACTGTCAAGGTCAGGGTAAAATCCAATATATATCTGGTGATATCTCGGGTGCTATTAGAGATAGCCTAATAAATCAAAGTGCATTGTCCGTATGAGACCCTTGCGCATGAATCTGTGCAGCGGGTACGACCTCGGACCACCAGGGACCGAGAAAACCACCGACTCATGGGGCCGGATACTAAGGCGAAGGGAAAAATCCAATATATATCTGGTGATATCTCGGGTGCTATTAGAGATAGCGCAATAAATCAAAGTGCATTGCCTGTAGGAGGCACTGGCGAATGAATCTGTGCAGCAGGAACGACCTCGGACCACCAGGCGCCGAGAAAATTACAGATATTCGGAATCCGTCACCCAAGGTCATGTGATAATCCAGCATATATCTGGTGATATCTCGGGTGCTATTACAGATAGCGCAATAAACCAAAGTGCATTGTCTGTAGGAGGCCCTGGCGCATGAATCTGGGCAGCAGGAACGACCTCGGACCACCAGGGGCCGAGAAGACCACCGACACATGAGGCCGGACACCCAAGGTCATGCAAAAATCCAGTATATATCTGGTGATATCTCGGGTGCTATTAGAGGTAGCGCGATAAATCAAAGTGAATTATCTGCAGGAGGCCCTTGCGCATGAATCTGTGCCGCGGGGACGACGTGGGACCACCAGGGGCCGAGAAAACCACCGACACATGAGGCCGGACACTCCGGGTCGGGGAAAAATCCAGCAAATATCTGGTGATATCTCGGGTGCTATTAGAGATAGCGCAATAAACCAAAGTGCATTGTCTGTAGGAGGCCCTGGCGCATGAATCTGGGCAGCGGGAACTACCTCGGACCACCAGGGGCCGAGAAAACCACCGACTCACGGGGCCGGACACTCAGGGTCAGGGGAAAATCCAATATATATCTGGTGATATCTCGGGTGCTATTAGAGATAGCGCAATAGACCAAAGTGAACTATCTGCAGCAGGCCCTGGCGCATGAATCTGTGCAGCGGGAACGACCTCGGATCACCAGTGTCCGTGAAAATCACCGTCTCATGGAGCCGGACACTCAGGGTCAGGGAAAAATTCAATATATGTCTGGTGATATCTCGGGTGCTATTACAGATAGCGCAATAAACCAAAGTGCATTGTCTGTAGGAGGCCCTTGCGAATGAATCTGTGCCGCAGGAACGACCTCGGACCACCAGTGGCCGAGAAAATTACAGATATTCGGAATCCGTCACCCAAGGTCATGTAAAAATCCAGCAAATATCTGGTGATATCTCGGGTGCTATTAGAGATAGCGCAATAAACAAAAGTGCATTGTCTGTAGGAGGCCCTGGCGCATGAATCTGGGCAGCGGGAACTACCTCGGACCACCAGGGGCCGAGAAAACCACCGACTCACGGGGCCGGACACTCATGGTCAGGGGAAAATCCAATATATATCTGGTGATATCTCGGGTGCTATTAGAGATAGCGCAATAAACCAAAGTGCATTGTCTGTAGGAGGCCCAGGCGCATGAATCTGGCCAGCGGGAACGACCTCGGACCACCAGGGGCCGAGAAAACCACCGTCTCATGGGTCCGGACACTCAGGGTCAGGGGAAAGTCCAATATATATCTGGTGATATCTCGGGTGCTATTACAGATAGCGCAATAAACCAAAGTGCATTGTCTGTAGGAGGCCCTGGCGCATGAATCTGGGCAGCGGGAACGACGTCGGACCACCAGGGGACGAGAAAATCACCGTCTCATGGAGCCGGACACTCAGGGTCAGGGAAAAATCCAATATATATCTGGTGATATCTCGGGTGCTATTACAGATAGCGCAAAAAACCAAAGTGCACTGTATGTAGGAGGCCCTGGCGCATGAATCTGGGCAGCGGGAACGACCTCGGACCACCAGGGGCCGAGAAAACCACCGTCTCATGGGTCCGGACACTCAGTGTCAGGGGAAAATCCAATATATATCTGGTGATATCTCGGGTGCTATTACAGATAGCCCAACAAATCAAAGTGCATTGTCTGTAGGAGGCCCTGCCGCATGAATCTGTGCAGCGGGAACGACCTCGGACTACCAGGGGCCGGGAAAACCACAGTCTCATGGGGCCGGACACTCAGGGTCAGGGAAAAATCCAATATATATCTGGTGATATCTCGGGTGCTATAACAGATAGCGCAATAAACCAAAGTGCATTGTCTGTAGGAGGCCCAGGCGAATGAATCTGTGCAGCGGGAACGACCTCGGACCACCAAGGGCCGAGAAAATTACAGATATTCGGAATCCGTCAGCCAAGGTCATGTAAAAATCCAGCATATATCTGGTGATATCTCGGGTGCTATTACAGATAGCGCAATAACCCAAAGTGCATTGTCTGTAGGAGGCCCTGGCGCATGAATCTGGGCAGCGGGAACGACCTCGGACCACCAGGGACCGAGAAAATCACCGTCTCATGGAGCCGGACACTCAGGGTCAGGGAAAAATCCAATATATATCTGGTGATATCTCGGGTGCTATTACAGATATGCGCAATAAATCAAAGTGCATTGTCTGTAGGAGGCCCAGGCGAATGAATCTGTGCAGCTGGAACGGCCTCGGACCACCAGGGGCCGAGAAAACCACAGTCTCATGGCGCCGGGCACTCAGGGTCAGGGAAAAATCCAATATATATCTGGTGATATCTCGGGTGCTATTTGAGATATCGCAATAAATCAAAGTGCTTTGTCTGTAGGAGGCCCAGGCGCATGAATCTGGCCCGCGGGAACGATCTCGGACCACCAGGGGCCGAGAAAACCACAGTCTCATGGGGCCGGACACTCAGGGTCAGGGGAAAATCCAATATATATCTGGTGATATCTCGGGTGCTATTACAGATAGCGCAATAAACCAAAGTGCATTGTCTGTAGGAGGCCCTTGCGAATGAATCTGTACCGCAGGAACGACCTCGGACCACCAGTGGCTGAGAAAATTACAGATATTCGGAATCCGTCACCAAAGGTCATGTAAAAATCCAGCAAATATCTGGTGATATCTCGGGTGCTATTACAGATAGCGCAATAAATCAAAGTGAATTGTCTGTAGGAGGTCCTGGCGCATGAATCTGGGCAGCGGGAACGACCTAGGACCACCAGGGGCCGAGAAAACCACCGACTCACGGGGCCGGACACTCAGGGTCAGGGGAAAATCCAATATATATCTGGTGATATCTCGGGTGCTATTAGAGATAGCGCAATAAACCAAAGTGAATTATCTGCAGGAGGCCCTGGTGCATGCATCTGTGCAGCGGGAACGACCTCGGACCACCAGGGGCCAAGAAAACCACCGTCTCATAGCGCCGGACACTCAGGGTCAGGGAAAAATCCAATATATATCTGGTGATATCTCGGGTGCTATTACAGATATGCGCAATAAATCAAAGTGCATTGTCTGTAGGAGGCCCAGGCGAATGAATCTGTGCAGCGGGAACGGACTCGGACCACCAGGGGCCGAGAAAACCACAGTCTCATGGCGCCGGACACTCAGGGTCAGGGAAAAATCCAATATATATCTGGTGATATCTCGGGTGCTATTTGAGATAGCGCAATAAACCAAAGTGCATTGTCTGCAGGAGGCCCTGGCGCATGCATCTGTGCAGCGGGAACGCCCTCGGACCACCAGGGGCCGAGAAAACCACAGTCTCATGGCGCCGGACACTCAGGGTCAGGGGAAAATCCAATATATATCTGGTGATATCTCGGGTGCTATTAGAGATTGCGCAATAAATCAAAGTGCATTGTCTGTAGGAGGCACTGGCGAATGAATCTGTGCCGCAGGAACGACCTCGGACCACCAGTGGCCGAGAAAATTACAGATATTCGGAATCCGTCACCCAAGGTCATGTAAAAATCCAGCATATATCTGGTGATATCTCGGGTGCTATTACAGATAGCGCAATAAACCAAAGTGCATTGTCTGTAGGAGGCCCTGGCGCATGAATCTGGGCAGCGGGAACGACGTCGGACCACCAGGGGACGAGAAAATCACCGTCTCATGGAGCCGGACACTCAGGGTCAGGGAAAAATCCAATATATATCTGGTGATATCTCGGGTGCTATTACAGATAGCGCAAAAAACCAAAGTGCACTGTATGTAGGAGGCCCTGGCGCATGAATCTGGGCAGCGGGAACGACCTCGGACCACCAGGGGCCGAGAAAACCACCGTCTCATGGGTCCGGACACTCAGTGTCAGGGGAAAATCCAATATATATCTGGTGATATCTCGGGTGCTATTAGAGATTGCGCAATAAATCAAAGTGCATTGTCTGTAGGAGGCACTGGCGAATGAATCTGTGCCGCAGGAACGACCTCGGACCACCAGTGGCCGAGAAAATTACAGATATTCGGAATCCGTCACCCAAGGTCATGTAAAAATCCAGCATATATCTGGTGATATCTCGGGAGCTATTACAGATAGCGCAATAAACCAAAGTGCATTGTCTGTAGGAGGTCCTGGCGCATGAATCTGGGCAGCGGGAACGACGTCGGACCACCAGCGGACGAGAAAATCACCGTCTCATGGAGCCGGACACCCAAGGTCATGTAAAAATCCAGCATATATCTGGTGATATCTCGGGTGCTATTACAGATAGCGCAATAAACCAAAGTGCATTGTCTGTAGGAGGCCCTGGCGCATGAATCTGGGCAGCGGGAACGACGTCGGACCACCAGGGGACGAGAAAATCACCGTCTCATGGAGCCGGACACTCAGGGTCAGGGAAAAATCCAATATATATCTGGTGATATCTCGGGTTCTATTACAGATAGCGCAAAAAACCAAAGTGCACTGTATGTAGGAGGCCCTGGCGCATGAATCTGGGCAGCGGGAACGACCTCGGACCACCAGGGGCCGAGAAAACCACCGTCTCATGGGTCCGGACACTCAGTGTCAGGGGAAAATCCAATATATATCTGGTGATATCTCGGGTGCTATTACAGATAGCCCAACAAATCAAAGTGCATTGTCTGTAGGAGGCCCTGCCGCATGAATCTGTGCAGCGGGAACTACCTCGGACCACCAGGGGCCGGGAAAACCACAGTCTCATGGGGCCGGACACTCAGGGTCAGGGAAAAATCCAATATATATCTGGTGATATCTCGGGTGCTATAACAGATAGCGCAATAAACCAAAGTGCATTGTCTGTAGGAGGCCCAGGCGAATGAATCTGTGCAGCGGGAACGACCTCGGACCACCAAGGGCCGAGAAAATTACAGATATTCGGAATCCGTCAGCCAAGGTCATGTAAAAATCCAGCATATATCTGGTGATATCTCGGGTGCTATTACAGATAGCGCAATAACCCAAAGTGCATTGTCTGTAGGAGGCCCTGGCGCATGAATCTGGGCAGCGGGAACGACCTCGGACCACCAGGGACCGAGAAAATCACCGTCTCATGGAGCCGGACACTCAGGGTCAGGGAAAAATCCAATATATATCTGGTGATATCTCGGGTGCTATTACAGATATGCGCAATAAATCAAAGTGCATTGTCTGTAGGAGGCCCAGGCGAATGAATCTGTGCAGCTGGAACGGCCTCGGACCACCAGGGGCCGAGAAAACCACAGTCTCATGTCGCCGGGCACTCAGGGTCAGGGAAAAATCCAATATATATCTGGTGATATCTCGGGTGCTATTTGAGATATCGCAATAAATCAAAGTGCTTTGTCTGTAGGAGGCCCAGGCGCATGAATCTGGCCCGCGGGAACGATCTCGGACCACCAGGGGCCGAGAAAACCACAGTCTCATGGGGCCGGACACTCAGGGTCAGGGGAAAATCCAATATATATCTGGTGATATCTCGGGTGCTATTACAGATAGCGCAATAAACCAAAGTGCATTGTCTGTAGGAGGCCCTTGCGAATGAATCTGTACCGCAGGAACGACCTCGGACCACCAGTGGCTGAGAAAATTACAGATATTCGGAATCCGTCACCAAAGGTCATGTAAAAATCCAGCAAATATCTGGTGATATCTCGGGTGCTATTACAGATAGCGCAATAAATCAAAGTGAATTGTCTGTAGGAGGTCCTGGCGCATGAATCTGGGCAGCGGGAACGACCTAGGACCACCAGGGGCCGAGAAAACCACCGACTCACGGGGCCGGACACTCAGGGTCAGGGGAAAATCCAATATATATCTGGTGATATCTCGGGTGCTATTAGAGATAGCGCAATAAACCAAAGTGAATTATCTGCAGGAGGCCCTGGTGCATGCATCTGTGCAGCGGGAACGACCTCGGACCACCAGGGGCCAAGAAAACCACCGTCTCATAGCGCCGGACACTCAGGGTCAGGGAAAAATCCAATATATATCTGGTGATATCTCGGGTGCTATTTGAGATAGCGCAATAAATCAAAGTGCATTGTCTGTAGGAGGCCCAGGCGCATGAATCTGGCCAGCGGGAACGACCTCGGACCACCAGGGGCCGAGAAAACCACAGTCTCATGGGGCCGGACACTCAGGGTCAGGGGAAAATCCAATATATATCTGGTGATATCTCGGGTGCTATTACAGATAGCGCAATAAACCAAAGTGCATTGTCTGTAGGAGGCCCTTGCGAATGAATCTGTACCGCAGGAACGACCTCGGACCACCAGTGGCCGAGAAAATTACAGATATTCGGAATCCGTCACCCAAGGTCATGTAAAAATCCTGCAAATATCTGGTGATATCTCGGGTGCTATTAGAGATAGCGCAATAAACCAAAGTGCATTGTCTGTAGGAGGCCCTGGCGAATGAATCTGGGCAGCGGGAACGACCTAGGACCACCAGGGGCCGAGAAAACCACCGACTCACGGGGCCGGACACTCAGGGTCAGGGGAAAATCCAATATATATCTGGTGATATCTCGGGTGAAATTAGAGATAGCGCAATAAACCAAAGTGAATTATCTACAGGAGGCCCTAGCGCATGCATCTGTGCAGCGGGAACGACCTCGGACCACCAGCGGCCGAGAAAACCACCGTCTCATGGGTCCGGACACTCAGGGTCAGGGGAAAATCCAATATATATCTGGTTATATCTCTGGTGCTATTACAGATAGCGCAATAAACCAAAGTGCATTGTCTGTAGGAGGCCCAGGCGAATGAATCTGTGCCGCAGGAATGACCTCGGACCACCAGTGGCCGAGAGAACCACCGTCTCATGGGTCCGGACACTCAGGGTCAGGGGAAAACCCAATATATATCTGGTGATATCTCGGGTGCTATTACAGATAGCGCAATAAATCAAAG
Organism: Nomia melanderi; assembly: GCF_051020985.1. Lineage (NCBI taxonomy): Eukaryota > Metazoa > Arthropoda > Insecta > Hymenoptera > Halictidae > Nomia > Nomia melanderi. The sequence goes on from NW_027475131.1 coordinate 2,727,783, forward strand.
TGCATTGTCTGTAGGAGGCCCTTGCGAATGAGTCTGTGCCGCAGGAACGACCTCGGACCACCAGTGGCCGAGAAAATTACAGATATTCGGAATCCGTCACCCAAGGTCATGTAAAAATCCAGCAAATATCTGGTGATATCTCGGGTGCTATTAGAGATAGCGCAATAAACCAAAGTGCATTGTCTGTAGGAGGCACTGGCGAATGAATCTGTGCCGCAGGAACGACCTCGGACCACCAGTGGCCGAGAAAATTACAGATATTCGGAATCCGTCACCCAAGGTCATGGGAAAATCCAATATATATCTGGTGATATCTCGGGTGCTATTAGAGATAGCGCAATAAACAAAAGTGAATTATCTGCAGGAGGCCCTGGCGCATGAATCTGTACAGCGGGAACGACCTCGGACCACCAGGGGCCGAGAAAACCACCGTCTCATGGGGCCGGACATTCAGGTTCAGGGAAAAATCCAATATATATCTGGTGATATCTCGGGTGCTATTACAGATAGCGCAATAATTCAAAGTGAATTGTCTGTAGGAGGCCCTGGGGCATGAATTTGGCCAGCGGGATCGACCTCGGACCACCAGGGGCCGAGAAAACCACCGTCTCAGGGGGCCGGACACTCAGGGTCAGGGGAAAAGCCAATATATATCTGGTGATATCTCGGGTGCTATTAGAGATAGCGCAATAAACCAAAGTGAATTATCTGCAGGAGGCCCTGGCGCTGGCATCTGTGCAGTGGGAACGACGTCGGACCACCAGGGGCCGAGAAAACAACCGTCTCATGGGGCCGGACACTGAGGGTCAGGGGAAAATCCAATATATATCTGGTGATATCTCGGGTGCTATTAGAGATAGCGCAATAAACGAAAGTGAATTATCTGTAGGAGGCCCTGGCGCATGAATCTGTACAGCAGGAACGACCTCGGACCACCAGGGGCCGAGAAAACCACCGTCTCATGGGGCCGGACATTCAGGTTCAGGGAAAAATACAATATATATCTGGTGATATCTCGGGTGCTATTACAGATAGCGCAATAAATCAAAGTGCATTGTCTGTAGGAGGCCCTGGGGCATGAATCTGGCCAGCGGGAACGACCTCGGACCACCAGGGGCCGAGAAATCCACCGTCTCAGGGGGCCGGACACTCAGGGTCAGGGGAAAAGCCAATATATATCTGGTGATATCTCGGGTGCTATTAGAGATAGCGCAATAAACCAAAGTGAATTATCTGCAGGAGGCCCTGGCGCATGCATCTGTGCAGCGGGAACGACCTCAGAGCACCAGGGGCCGAGAAAACCACCGTCTCATGGGGCCGGAAACTCAGGGTCAGGGAAAAATCCGATATATATCTGGTGATATCTCGGGTGCTATTAGAGATAGCCCAATAAATCAAAGTGAATTATCTGCAGGAGGCCCTGGCGCATGCATCTGTGCAGCGGGAACGACCTCAGACCACCAGGGGCCGAGAAAACCACCGTCTCATGGGGCCGGAAACTCAGGGTCAGGGAAAAATCCGATATATATCTGGTGATATCTCGGGTGCTATTACAGATAGCCCAATAAATCAAAGTGCATTGTCTGTAAGCTGCCCTGGCGCATGAATATGGGCAGCGGGAACGACCTCGGACCACCAGGGGCCGAGAAAACCACCGTCACATGGGGCCGGACACTCAGGGTCAGGGGAAAATCCAATATATATCTGGTGATATCTCGGGTAATATTACAGATAGCGCAATAAATCAGAGTCCATTGTCTGTAGGAGGCCCTGGCGCATGAATCTGTGCAGCGGGAACGACCTCGGACCACCAGGGGCCGAGAAAACCGCAGTCTCACGGGGCCGGATACTCAGGGTCAGGGGAAAATCCAATACATATCTGGTGATATCTCGGGTGCTATTAGAGATAGCGCAATAAACCATAGTGAATCATCTGCAGGAGGCCCTGGCGCATGAATCTGTGCATCGCGAACGACCTCGGACCACCAGGGGCCGTGAAAACCACCGTCTCATGGGGCCGGACACTCAGGGTCATTGAAAAATCCAATATATATCTGGTGCTATCTCGGGTGCTATTACAGATAGCGCAATGAATCAAACTGCATTGTCTGTAAGAGAGCCTGCCGCATGAATCTGTGCAGCCGGAACAACCTCGGACCACCAGGGGCCGAGAAAACCGCAGTCTCATGGGGCCGGACAGTCAGGGCCAGGGGAAAATCCAATATATATCTAGTGATATCTCGGGTGCTATTAGAGATAGCGCAATAAACCAAAGTGAATTATCTGCAAGAGGCCCTGGCGCATGAATCTGTGCAGCGGGAACGACCTCGGACCACCAGGGGCCGAGAAAACCACCGTCTCATGGGGCCGGACATTCAGTGTCAGGGAAAAATCCAATATATATCTGGTGATATCTCGGGTGCTATTACAGATAGCGCAATAAATCAAAGTGCATTGTCTGTAGGAGGCCCTGGCGCATGAATCTGGCCAGCGGGAACGACCTCGGACAACCAGGGGCCGAGAAAACCACCGTCCCATGGGGCCGGACACACAGGGTCAGGGGAAAAGCCAATATATATCTGGTGATATCTCGGGTGCTATTAGAGATAGCGCAATAAACCAAAGTGCATTGTCTGTAGGAGGCCCAGGCGCATGAATCTGGCCAGCGGGAACGACCTCGGACCACCAGGGGCCGAGAAAACCACCGTCTCATGGGGCCGGACACTCAGGGTCAGGGGAAAATCCAATATATATCTGGTGATATCTCGGGTGCTATTACAGATAGCCCAACAAATCAAAGTGCATTGTCTGTAGGAGGCCCTGCCGCATGAATCTGTGCAGCGGGAACGACCGCGGACCACCAGGGGCCGGGAAAACCACAGTCTAATGGGGCCGGACACTCAGGGTCAGGGGAAAATTCAATATATATCTGGTGATATCTCGGGTGCTATTAAAGATAGCGCAATAAACCAAAGTGACTTGTCTGTAGGAAACCCTGGCGCATGAATCTGTTCAGCGGGATCGTTCTCGGACCACGAGGGAACGAGAAAACCATCGACACATGGGGCCGGACTGTCAGGGTCAGGGAAAAATCCAATATATATCTGGTGATATCTCGGGTGCTATTAGAGGTAGCGCAATAAATCAAAGTGCATTATCTGTAGGAGGCCCTGGCGCATGAATCTGTGCAGCAGGAACGACCTCGGACCACCAGGGCCCGAGAAAACCACCGTCTCATGGGGCCGGGCGCTCAGGGTCGGGGAAAAATCCAATATATATCTGGTGATATCTCGGGTGCTATTAGAGATAGCGCAATAAACCAAAGTGACTTGTCTGCAAGAGGCCCTGGCGCATGCATCTGTGCAGCGGGAACGACCTCGGACCACCAGGGGCCGAGAAAACGACCGTCCCATGGGGCCGGACACTCAGGGTCGGGGAAAAATCCAGTATATATCTGATGATATCTCGGGTGCTATTAGAGATAGCGCAATAAAGCAAAGTGAATTGTCTGCAAGAGGCCCTGGCGCATGCATCTGTGCAGCGGGAACGACCTCGGACCACCAGGGGTCGAGAAAACCACCGTCTCATGGGACCGGTCGCTCAGGGTCGGGGAAAAATCCAATATATATCTGGTGATATCTCGGGTGCTATTAGAGATAGCGCAATAAACCAAAGTGAATTATCTGTAGGAGGCCCTGGCGCATGAATCTGTGCAGCAGGAACGACCTCGGACCACCAGGGGCCGAGAAAACCACCGTCTCATGGGGCCGGACACTCAGGGTCGGGGAAAAATCCAATATATATCTGGTGATATCTTGGGTGCTATTAGAGGTAGCGCGATAAATCCAAGTGCATTGTCTGCGGGAGGCCCTGGCGCATGAATCTGTGGTGCGGCAACGACCTCGGACCACCAGGGTCCGAGAAAACCACCGTCTCATGGGGCCGGACACTCAGGGTCAGGGAAAAATCCAATATATATCTGATGATATCTCGGGTGCTATTAGAGATAGCGCAATAAACCAAAGTGAATTGTCTGCAAGAGGCCCTGGCGCATGCATCTGGGCAGCGGGAACGACCTCGGTCCACCAGGAGCCGAGAAAACCACCGTTTCATGGGGCCGGACTGTCAGGGTCAGGGAAAAATCCATTATATATCTGGTGATATCTCGGGTGCTATTACAGATAGCGCGATAAATCACAGTGAATTATCTGCACGAGGCCCTTGCGCATGAATCTGTGCAGCGGGAACGACGTCGGACCACCAGGGGCCGAGAAAATCACCGACACATGGGGCCGGACTGTCAAGGTCAGGGTAAAATCCAATATATATCTGGTGATATCTCGGGTGCTATTAGAGATAGCCTAATAAATCAAAGTGTATTGTCCGTATGAGACCCTTGCGCATGAATCTGTGCAGCGGGTACGACCTCGGACCACCAGGGACCGAGAAAACCACCGACTCATGGGGTCGGATACTAAGGGGAAGGGAAAAATCCAATATATATCTGGTGATATCTCGGGTGCTATTAAAGATAGCGCACTAAATTAAAGTGCATTGCCTGTAGGAGGCACTGGCGAATGTATCTGTGCAGCAGGAACGACCTCGGACCACCAGGGGCCGAGAAAATTACAGATATTCGGAATCCGTCACCCAAGGTCATGTGATAATCCAGCATATATCTGGTGATATCTCGGATGCTATTACAGATAGCGCAATAAACCAAAGTGCATTGTCTGTAGGAGGCCCTGGCGCATGAATCTGGGCAGCAGGAACGACCTCGGACCACCAGGGGCCGAGAAGACCACCGTCTCATGGGGCCGGACACTCAGGGTCAGGGGAAAATCCAATATATATCTGGTGATATCTCGTGTGCTATTAGAGATAGCGCAATAAACCAAAGTGCATTGTCTGTAGGAGGCCCTGGCGAATGAATCTGGCAGCGGGAACGACCTAGGACCACCAGGGGCCGAGAAAACCACCGACTCACGGGGCCGGACACTCAGGGTCAGGGGAAAGACCAATATATATCTGGTGATATCTCGGGTGCTATTACAGATAGCGCAATAAATCAAAGTGCATTGTCTGTAGGAGGCCCAGGCGAATGAATCTGGCCAGCAGGAACGACCTCCGACCACCAGGGGCCGAGAAAACCACCGTCTCATGGGGCCGGACACTCAGGGTCAGGGGAAAATCCAATATATATCTGGTGATATCTAGGGTGCTATTACAGATAGCGCTATAAACCAAAGTGCATTGTCTGTAGGAGGCCCTTGCGAATGAATCTGTACCGCAGGAACGATCTCGGACCACCAGTGGCCGAGAAAATTACAGATATTCGGAATCCGTCACCCAAGGTCAGGGGAAAATCCAATATATATCTGGTGATATCTCGGGTGCTATTAGAGATAGCGCAATAAACCAAAGTGCATTGTCTGTAGGAGGCCCAGGCGCATGAATCTGGCCAGCGGGAACGACCTCGGACCACCAGGGGCCGAGAAAACCACCGTCTCATGGGTCCGGACACTCAGGGTCAGGGGAAAATCCAATATATATCTGGTGATATCTCGGGTGCTATTACAGATAGCGCAATAAATCAAAGTGCATTGTCTATAGGAGGCCCTGCCGCATGAATCTGTGCAGCGGGAACGACCTCGGACCACCAGGGGCCGGGAAAACCACAGTCTCATGGGGCCGGACACTCAGGGTCAGGGGAAAATTCAATATATATCTGGTGATATCTCGGGTGCTATTAGAGATAGCGCAATAAATCAAAGTGCATTGTCTGTAGGTGGCACTGGCGAATGAATCTGTGCCGCAGGAACGACCTCGGACCACCAGTGGCCGAGAAAATTACAGATATTCGGAATCCGTCACCCAAGGTCATGTAAAAATCCAGCATATATCTGGTGATATCTCGGGTGCTATTACAGATAGCGCAATAAACCAAAGTGCATTGTCTGTAGGAGGCCCTGGCGCATGAATCTGGGCAGCGGGAACGACGTCGGACCACCAGGGGACGAGAAAATCACCGTCTCATGGAGCCGGACACTCAGGGTCAGGGAAAAATCCAATATATATCTGGTGATATCTCGGGTGCTATTACAGATAGCGCAATAAACCAAAGTGCACTGTCTGTAGGAGGCCCTGGCGCATGAATCTGGGCAGCGGGAACGACCTCGGACCACCAGGGGCCGAGAAAACCACCGTCTCATGGGTCCGGACACTCAGGGTCAGGCGAAAATCCAATATATATCTGGTTATATTTCTGGTGCTATTACAGATAGCGCAATGAACCAAAGTGCATTGTCTGTAGGAGGCCCTTGCGAATGAATCTGTGCCGCAGGAACGACCTCGGACCACCAGTGGCCGAGAAAACCACCGTCTCATGGGTCCGGACACTCAGGGTCAGGGGAAAACCCAATATATATCTGGCGATATCTCGGGTTCTATTACAGATACGCCAATAAACCAAAGTGCATTGTCTGTAGGAGGCCCTGGCGCATGAATCTGGGCAGCGGGAACGACCTCGGACCACCAGGGGCCGAGAAAACCACCGTCTCATGGGTCCGGACACTCAGGGTCAGGGGAAAATCCAATATATATCTGGTGATATCTAGGGTGCTATTACAGATAGCGCTATAAACCAAAGTGCATTGTCTGTAGGAGGCCCTTGCGAATGAATCTGTACCGCAGGAACGATCTCGGAACACCAGTGGCCGAGAAAATTACAGATATTCGGAATCCGTCACCCAAGGTCAGGGGAAAATCCAATATATATCTGGTGATATCTCGGGTGCTATTAGAGATAGCGCAATAAACCAAAGTGCATTGTCTGTAGGAGGCCCTGGCGCATGAATCTGGGCAGCGGGAACGACCTCGGACCACGAGGGGCCAAGAAAACCACCGACTCACGGGGCCGGACTCTCAGGGTCAGGGGAAAATCCAATATATATCTGGTGATATCTCGGGTGCTATTACAGATAGCGCAATAAATCAAAGTGCATTGTCTGTAGGAGGCCCAGGCGAATGAATCTGTGCAGCGGGAACGACCTCGGACCACCAGGGGCCGAGAAAACCACCGTCTCATGGCTCCGGACACTCAGGGTCAGGGGAAAATCCAATATATATCTGGTGATATCTAGGGTGCTATTACAGATAGCGCTATAAACCAAAGTGCATTGTCTGTAGGAGGCCCTTGCGAATGAATCTGTACCGCAGGAACGATCTCGGACCACCAGTGGCCGAGAAAATTACAGATATTCGGAATCCGTCACCCAAGGTCAGGGGAAAATCCAATATATATCTGGTGATATCTCGGGTGCTATTAGAGATAGCGCAATAAACCAAAGTGCATTGTCTGTAGGAGGCCCTGGCGCATGAATCTGGGCAGCGGGAACGACCTCGGACCACGAGGGGCCAAGAAAACCACCGACTCACGGGGCCGGACTCTCATGGTCAGGGGAAAATCCAATATATATCTGGTGATATCTCGTGTGCTATTAGAGATAGCGCAATAAACCAAAGTGCATTGTCTGTAGGAGGCCCAGGCGCATGACTCTGGCCAGCGGGAACGACCTCGGACCACCAGGGGCCGAGAAAACCACCGTCTCATGGGTCCGGACACTCAGGGTCAGGGGAAAATCCAATATATATCTGGTGATATCTCGGGTGCTATTACAGATAGCGCAATAAATCAAAGTGCATTGTCTATAGGAGGCCCTGCCGCATGAATCTGTGCAGCGGGAACGACCTCGGACCACCAGGGGCCGGGAAAACCACAGTCTCATGGGGCCGGACACTCAGGGTCAGGGGAAAATTCAATATATATCTGGTGATATCTCGGGTGCTATTAGAGATAGCGCAATAAATCAAAGTGCATTGTCTGTAGGTGGCACTGGCGAATGAATCTGTGCCGCAGGAACGACCTCGGACCACCAGTGGCCGAGAAAATTACAGATATTCGGAATCCGTCACGCAAGGTCATGTAAAAATCCAGCATATATCTGGTGATATCTCGGGTGCTATTACAGATAGAGCAATAAACCAAAGTGCATTGTCTGTAGGAGACCCTGGCGCATGAATCTGGGCAGCGGGAACGACGTCGGACCACCAGGGGACGAGAAAATCACCGTCTCATGGAGCCGGACACTCAGGGTCAGGGAAAAATCCAGCATATATCTGGTGATATCTCGGGTGCTATTACAGATAGCGCAATAAACCAAAGTGCATTGTCTGTAGGAGGCCCTGGCGCATGAATCTGGGCAGCGGGAACGACGTCGGACCACCAGGGGACGAGAAAATCACCGTCTCATGGAGCCGGACACTCAGGGTCAGGGAAAAATCCAATATATATCTGGTTATATCTCTGGTGCTATTACAGATAGCGCAATGAACCAAAGTGCATTGTCTGTAGGAGGCCCTTGCGAATGAATCTGTGCCGCAGGAACGACCTCGGACCACCAGTGGCCGAGAAAACCACCGTCTCATGGGTCCGGACACTCAGGGTCAGGGGAAAACCCAATATATATCTGGCGATATCTCGGGTTCTATTACAGATAGCGCAATAAACCAAAGTGCATTGTCTGTAGGAGGCCCTGGCGCATGAATCTGGGCAGCGGGAACGACCTCGGACCACCAGGGGCCGAGAAAACCACCGTCTCATGGGTCCGGACACTCAGGGTCAGGGGAAAATCCAATATATATCTGGTGATATCTCGGATGCTATTACAGATAGCGCAATAAATCAAAGTGCATTGTCTGTAGGAGGCCCAGGCGAATGAATCTGTGCAGCGGGAACGACCTCGGACCACCAGGGGTGGAGAAAACCACCGTCTCATGGGTCCGGACACTCAGGGTCAGGGGAAAATCCAATATATATCTGGTGATATCTAGGGTGCTATTACAGATAGCGCTATAAACCAAAGTGCATTGTCTGTAGGAGGCCCTTGCGAATGAATCTGTACCGCAGGAACGATCTCGGGCCACCAGTGGCCGAGAAAAATACAGATATTCGGAATCCGTCACCCAAGGTCAGGGGAAAATCCAATATATATCTGGTGATATCTCGGGTGCTATTAGAGATAGCGCAATAAACCAAAGTGCATTGTCTGTAGGAGGCCCTGGCGCATGAATCTGGGCAGCGGGAACGACCTCGGACCACGAGGGGCCAAGAAAACCACCTACTCACGGGGCCGGACTCTCATGGTCAGGGGTAAATCCAATATATATCTGGTGATATCTCGTGTGCTATTAGAGATAGCGCAATAAACCAAAGTGCATTGTCTGTAGGAGGCCCAGGCGCATGAATCTGGCCAGCGGGAACGACCTCGGACCACCAGGGGCCGAGAAAACCACCGTCTCATGGGTCCGGACACTCAGGGTCAGGGGAAAATCCAATATATATCTGGTGATATCTCGGGTGCTATTACAGATAGCGCAATAAATCAAAGTGCATTGTCTATAGGAGGCCCTGCCGCATGAATCTGTGCAGCGGGAACGACCTCGGACCACCAGGGGCCGGGAAAACCACAGTCTCATGGGGCCGGACACTCAGGGTCAGGGGAAAATCCAATATATATCTGGTGATATCTAGGGTGCTATTACAGATAGCGCTATAAACCAAAGTGCATTGTCTGTAGGAGGCCCTTGCGAATGAATCTGTACCGCAGGAACGATCTGGGACCACCAGGGGCCGAGAAAATCACCGTCTCATGGAGCCGGACACTCAGGGTCAGGGAAAAATCCAGCATATATCTGGTGATATCTCGGGTGCTATTACAGATAGCGCAATAAACCAAAGTGCATTGTCTGTAGGAGGCCCTGGCGCATGAATCTGGGCAGCGGGAACGACGTCGGACCACCAGGGGACGAGAAAATCACCGTCTCATGGAGCCGGACACTCAGGGTCAGGGAAAAATCCAATATATATCTGGTTATATCTCTGGTGCTATTACAGATAGCGCAATGAACCAAAGTGCATTGTCTGTAGGAGGCCCTTGCGAATGAATCTGTGCCGCAGGAACGACCTCGGACCACCAGTGGCCGAGAAAACCACCGTCTCATGGGTCCGGACACTCAGGGTCAGGGGAAAACCCAATATATATCTGGCGATATCTCGGGTTCTATTACAGATAGCGCAATAAACCAAAGTGCATTGTCTGTAGGAGGCCCTGGCGCATGAATCTGGGCAGCGGGAACGACCTCGGACCACCAGGGGCCGAGAAAACCACCGTCTCATGGGTCCGGACACTCAGGGTCAGGGGAAAATCCAATATATATCTGGTGATATCTCGGATGCTATTACAGATAGCGCAATAAATCAAAGTGCATTGTCTGTAGGAGGCCCAGGCGAATGAATCTGTGCAGCGGGAACGACCTCGGACCACCAGGGGTGGAGAAAACCACCGTCTCATGGGTCCGGACACTCAGGGTCAGGGGAAAATCCAATATATATCTGGTGATATCTAGGGTGCTATTACAGATAGCGCTATAAACCAAAGTGCATTGTCTGTAGGAGGCCCTTGCGAATGAATCTGTACCGCAGGAACGATCTCGGGCCACCAGTGGCCGAGAAAAATACAGATATTCGGAATCCGTCACCCAAGGTCAGGGGAAAATCCAATATATATCTGGTGATATCTCGGGTGCTATTAGAGATAGCGCAATAAACCAAAGTGCATTGTCTGTAGGAGGCCCTGGCGCATGAATCTGGGCAGCGGGAACGACCTCGGACCACGAGGGGCCAAGAAAACCACCTACTCACGGGGCCGGACTCTCATGGTCAGGGGTAAATCCAATATATATCTGGTGATATCTCGTGTGCTATTAGAGATAGCGCAATAAACCAAAGTGCATTGTCTGTAGGAGGCCCAGGCGCATGAATCTGGCCAGCGGGAACGACCTCGGACCACCAGGGGCCGAGAAAACCACCGTCTCATGGGTCCGGACACTCAGGGTCAGGGGAAAATCCAATATATATCTGGTGATATCTCGGGTGCTATTACAGATAGCGCAATAAATCAAAGTGCATTGTCTATAGGAGGCCCTGCCGCATGAATCTGTGCAGCGGGAACGACCTCGGACCACCAGGGGCCGGGAAAACCACAGTCTCATGGGGCCGGACACTCAGGGTCAGGGGAAAATCCAATATATATCTGGTGATATCTAGCGTGCTATTACAGATAGCGCTATAAACCAAAGTGCATTGTCTGTAGGAGGCCCTTGCGAATGAATCTGTACCGCAGGAACGATCTGGGACCACCAGGGGCCGAGAAAATCACCGTCTCATGGAGCCGGACACTCAGGGTCAGGGAAAAATCCAATATATATCTGGTGATATCTCGGGTGCTATTACAGATAGCGCAATAAATCAAAGTGCATTGTCTGTAGGAGGCCCAGGCGAATGAATCTGTGCAGCGGGAACGACCTCGGACCACCAGGGGCCGAGAAAACCACCGTCTCATGGGTCCGGACACTCAGGGACAGGGGAAAATCCAATATATATCTGGAGATATCTAGGGTGCCATTACAGATAGCGCTATAAACCAAAGTGCATTGTCTGTAGGAGGCCCTTGCGAATGAATCTGTACCGCAGGAACGATCTCGGACCACCAGTGGCCGAGAAAATTACAGATATTCGGAATCCGTCACCCAAGGTCAGGGGAAAATCCAATATATATCTGGTGATATCTCGGGTGCTATTAGAGATAGCGCAATAAACCAAAGTGCATTGTCTGTAGGAGGCCCTGGCGCATGAATCTGGGCAGCGGGAACGACCTCGGAACACGAGGGGCCAAGAAAACCACCGACTCACGGGGCCGGACTCTCAGGGTCAGGGGAAAATCCAATATATATCTGGTGATATCTCGTGTGCTATTAGAGATAGCGCAATAAACCAAAGTGCATTGTCTGTAGGAGGCCCAGGCGCATGAATCTGGCCAGCGGGAACGACCTCGGACCACCAGGGGCCGAGAAAACCACCGTCTCATGGGTCCGGACACTCAGGGTCAGGGGAAAATCCAATATATATCTGGTGATATCTCGGGTGCTATTACAGATAGCGCAATAAATCAAAGTGCATTGTCTATAGGAGGCCCTGCCGCATGAATCTGTGCAGCGGGAACGACCTCGGACCACCAGGGGCCGGGAAAACCACAGTCTCATGGGGCCGGACACTCAGGGTCAGGGGAAAATTCAATATATATCTGGTGATATCTCGGATGCTATTAGAGATAGCGCAATAAATCAAAGTGCATTGTCTGTAGGTGGCACTGGCGAATGAATCTGTGCCGCAGGAACGACCTCGGACCACCAGTGGCCGAGAAAATTACAGATATTCGGAATCCGTCACCCAAGGTCATGTAAAAATCCAGCATATATCTGGTGATATCTCGGGTGCTATTACAGATAGCGCAATAAACCAAAGTGCATTGTCTGTAGGAGGCCCTGGCGCATGAATCTGGGCAGCGGGAACGACGTCGGACCACCAGGGGACGAGAAAATCACCGTCTCATGGAGCCGGACACTCAGGGTCAGGGAAAAATCCAATATATATCTGGTGATATCTCGGGTGCTATTACAGATAGCGCAATAAACAAAAGTGCACTGTCTGTAGGAGGCCCTGGCGCATGAATCTGGGCAGCGGGAACGACCTCGGACCACCAGGGGCCGAGAAAACCACCGTCTCATGGGTCCGGACACTCAGGGTCAGGGGAAAATCCAATATATATCTGGTTATATCTCTGGAGCTATTACAGATAGCGCAATGAACCAAAGAGCATTGTCTGTAGGAGGCCCTTGCGAATGAATCTGTGCCGCAGGAACGACCTCGGACCACCAGTGGCCGAGAAAACCACCGTCTCATGGGTCCGGACACTCAGGGTCAGGGGAAAACCCAATATATATCTGGCGATATCTCGGGTTCTATTACAGATAGCGCAATAAACCAAAGTGCATTGTCTGTAGGAGGCCCTGGCGCATGAATCTGGGCAGCGGGAACGACCTCGGACCACCAGGGGCCGAGAAAACCACCGTCTCATGGGTCCGGATACTCTGGGTCAGGGGAAAATCCAATATATATCTGGTGATATCTCGGGTGCTATTACAGATAGCGCAATAAATCAAAGTGCATTGTCTGTAGGAGGCCCAGGCGAATGAATCTGTGCAGCGGGAACGACCTCGGACCACCAGAGGCCGAGAAAACCACCGTCTCATGGGTCCGGACATTCAGGGTCAGGGGAAAATCCAATATATATCTGGTGATATCTCGGGTGCTATTAGAGATAGCGCAATAAACCAAAGTGCATTGTCTGTAGGAGGCACTGGCGAATGAATCTGTGCAGCAGGAACGACCTCGGACCACCAGGGGCCGAGAAAATTAGTGATATTCGGAATCCGTCACCCAAGGTCATGTAAAAATGCAGCATATATCTGGTGATATCTCGGGTGCTATTACAGATAGCGCAATAAATCAAAGTGCATTGTCTGTAGGAGGCCCTGGCGCACGAATCTGTGCAGCGGGAACGACCTCGGACCACCAGGCGCCGAGAAAACCACCGTCTCATGGGGCCGGACACTCAGGGTCAGGGAAAAATCCAATATATATCTGGTGATATCTCGGGTGCTATTACCGATAGCGCAATAAATCAAAGTGCATTGTCCGAAGGAGACCCTTGCGAATGAATCTGTTCAGCGGGAACGACCTCGGATCACCAGAGGCCGAGAAAACCACCGTCTCATGGGGCCGGACACTCAGGGTCAGGGAAAAATCCAATATATATCTGGTGATATCTCGGGTGCTATTACAGATAGCGCAATAAATCAAAGTGCATTGTCTGTAGGTGGCCCTGGCGCATGAATCTGGCCAGCGGGAACGACCTCGGACCACCAGCGGCCGAGAAAACCACCGTCTCATGGGGCCGGACACTCAGGGTCAGGGGAAAATCCAATATATATCTGGCGATATCTCGGGTGCTATTAGAGATAGCGCAATAAACAAAAGTGAATTATCTGCAGGAGGCCCTGGCGCATGAATCTGTGCAACGGGAACGACCTCGGACCACCAGGGGCCGAGAAAACTACCGTCTCATGGGGCCGGACACTCAGGGTCAGGGAAAAATCCAATATATATCTGGTGATATCTCGGGTGCTATTATAGATAGCGCAATAAACCAAAGTGAGTTATCTGTAGGAGGCCCTGGCGCAAGAATCTGTGCAGCGGGAACGACCTCGGACCACCAGGGGCCGAGAAAACCACCGTCCCGAGGGGCCGGACACTTAGGGTCAGTGAAACATCCAATATATATCTGGTGATATCTCGGGTGCTATTACAGATCGCGCAATAAAACAAAGTGAATTATCTGCAGGAGGCCCTGGCGCAAGAATCTGGGCAGCGGGAACGACCTCGGACCACCAGGGGCCGAGAAAACCACCGTCTCATGGGTCCGGATACTCTGGGTCAGGGGAAAATCCAATATATATCTGGTGATATCTCGGGTGCTATTACAGATAGCGCAATAAATCAAAGTGCATTGTCTGTAGGAGGCCCAGGCGAATGAATCTGTGCAGCGGGAACGACCTCGGACCACCAGAGGCCGAGAAAACCACCGTCTCATGGGTCCGGACATTCAGGGTCAGGGGAAAATCCAATATATATCTGGTGATATCTCGGGTGCTATTAGAGATAGCGCAATAAACCAAAGTGAATTATCTGCTGGAGGACCTGGTGCATGCATCTGTGCAGCGGGAACGACCTCGGACCACCAGGGGCCGAGAAAACCACCGTCTCATGGGTCCGGACACTCAGGGTCAGGGGAAAATCCAATATATATCTGGTTATATCTCTGGTGCTATTACAGATAGCGCAATAAACCAAAGTGCATTGTCTGTAGGAGGCCCTTGCGAATGAATCTGTGCCGCAGGAACGACCTCGGACCACCAGTGGCCGAGAAAACCACCGTCTCATGGGTCCGGACACTCAGGGTCAGGGGAAAACCCAATATATATCTGGTGATATCTCGGGTGCCATTACAGATAGCGCAATAAATTAAAGTGCATTGTCTGTAGGAGGCCCTTGCGAATGAATCTGTGCCGCAGGAACGACCTCGGACCACCAGTGGCCGAGAAAATTACAGATATTCGGAATCCGTCACTCAAGGTCATGTAAAAATCCAGCAAATATCTGGTGATATCTTGGGTGCTATTAGAGATAGCGCAAAAAACCAAAGTGCATTGTCTGTAGGAGGCCCTAGCGCATGAATCTGGGCAGCGGGAACGACCTCGGACCACCAGGGGCCGAGAAAATCACCGTCTCATGGAGCCGGACACTCAGGGTCAGGGAGAAATCCAATATATATCTGGTGATATCTCGGGTGCTATTACAGATAGCGCAATAAATCAAAGTGCATTGTCTGTAGGAGGCCCAGGCGAATGAATCTGTGCAGCGGGAACGACCTCGGACCACCAGGGGCCGAGAAAACCACCGTCTCATGGCGCCGGACACTCAGGGTCAGGGAAAAATCCAATATATATCTGGTGATATCTCGGGTGCTATTAGAGATAGCGCAATAAATCAAAGTGCATTGTCTGTAGGAGGCCCAGGCGCATGAATCTGGCCAGCGGGAACGACCTCGAACCACCAGGGGCCGAGAAAACCACTGTCTCATGGGGCCGGACACTCAGGGTCAGGGGAAAATCCAATATATATCTGGTGATATCACGGGTGCTATTACAGATAGCGCAATAAACCAAAGTGCATTGTCTGTAGGAGGCCCTGGCGCATGAATCTGGGCAGCGGGAACGACGTCGGACCACCAGGGGCCGAGAAAACCACCGTCTCATGGGTCCGGACACTCAGGGTCAGGGGAAAATCCAATATATATCTGGTGATATCTCGGGTGCTATTACAGATAGCCCAATAAATCAAAGTGCATTGTCTGTAGGAGGCCCTGCCGCATGAATCTGTGCAGCGGGAACGACCTCGGACCACCAGAGGCCGGGAAAACCACAGTCTCATGGGGCCGGACACTCAGGGTCGGGGGAAAATTCAATATATATCTGGTGATAGCTCGGGGGCTATTAGAGATAGCGCAATAAATCAAAGTGCATTGTCTGTAGGAGGCCCAGGCGAATGAATCTGTGCAGCGGGAACGACCTCGGACCACCAGGGGTGGAGAAAACCACCGTCTCATGGGTCCGGACACTCAGGGTCAGGGGAAAATCCAATATATATCTGGTGATATCTAGGGTGCTATTACAGATAGCGCTATAAACCAAAGTGCATTGTCTGTAGGAGGCCCTTGCGAATGAATCTGTACCGCAGGAACGATCTCGGGCCACCAGTGGCCGAGAAAAATACAGATATTCGGAATCCGTCACCCAAGGTCAGGGGAAAATCCAATATATATCTGGTGATATCTCGGGTGCTATTAGAGATAGCGCAATAAACCAAAGTGCATTGTCTGTAGGAGGCCCTGGCGCATGAATCTGGGCAGCGGGAACGACCTCGGACCACGAGGGGCCAAGAAAACCACCGACTCACGGGGCCGGACTCTCATGGTCAGGGGAAAATCCAATATATATCTGGTGATATCTCGTGTGCTATTAGAGATAGCGCAATAAACCAAAGTGCATTGTCTGTAGGAGGCCCAGGCGCATGAATCTGGCCAGCGGCAACGACCTCGGACCACCAGGGGCCGAGAAAACCACCGTCTCATGGGTCCGGACACTCAGGGTCAGGGGAAAATCCATATCTGGTGATATCTCGGGTGCTATTACAGATAGGGCAATAAATCAAAGTGCATTGTCTATAGGAGGCCCTGCCGCATGAATCTGTGCAGCGGCAACGACCTCGGACCACCAGGGGCCGGGAAAACCACAGTCTCATGGGGCCGGACACTCAGGGTCAGGGGAAAATCCAATATATATCTGGTGATATCTAGGGTGCTATTACAGATAGCGCTATAAACCAAAGTGCATTGTCTGTAGGAGGCCCTTGCGAATGAATCTGTACCGCAGGAACGATCTCGGACCACCAGGGGCCGAGAAAATCACCGTCTCATGGAGCCGGACACTCAGGGTCAGGGAAAAATCCAATATATATCTGGTGATATCTCGGGTGCTATTACAGATAGCGCAATAAATCAAAGTGCATTGTCTGTAGGACGCCCAGGCGAATGAATCTGTGCAGCGGGAACGACCTCGGACCACCAGGGGCCGAGAAAACCACCGTCTCATGGGTCCGGACACTCAGGGACAGGGGAAAATCCAATATATATCTGGAGATATCTAGGGTGCTATTACAGATAGCGCTATAAACCAAAGTGCATTGTCTGTAGGAGGCCCTTGCGAATGAATCTGTACCGCAGGAACGATCTCGGACCACCAGTGGCCGAGAAAATTACAGATATTCGGAATCCGTCACCCAAGGTCATGTAAAAATCCAGCATATATCTGGTGATATCTCGGGTGCTATTACAGATAGCGCAATAAACCAAAGTGCATTGTCTGTAGGAGGCCCTGGCGCATGAATCTGGGCAGCGGGAACGACATCGGACCACCAGGGGACGAGAAAATCACCGTCTCATGGAGCCGGACACTGAGGGTCAGGGAAAAATCCAGCATATATCTGGTGATATCTCGGGTGCTATTACAGATAGCGCAATAAACCAAAGTGCATTGTCTGTAGGAGGCCCTGGCGCATGAATCTGGGCAGCGGGAACGACGTCGGACCACCAGGGGACGAGAAAATCACCGTCTCATGGAGCCGGACACTCAGGGTCAGGGAAAAATCCAATATATATCTGGTGATATCTCGGGTGGTATTACAGATAGCGCAATAAACAAAAGTGCACTGTCTGTAGGAGGCCCTGGCGCATGAATCTGGGCAGCGGGAACGACCTCGGACCACCAGGGGCCGAGAAAACCACCGTCTCATGGGTCCGGACACTCAGGGTCAGGGGAAAATCCAATATATATCTGGTTATATCTCTGGTGCTATTACAGATAGCGCAATGAACCAAAGTGCATTGTCTGTAGGAGGCCCTTGCGAATGAATCTGTGCCGCAGGAACTACCTCGGACCACCAGTGGCCGAGAAAACCACCGTCTCATGGGTCCGGACACTCAGGGTCAGGGGAAAACCCAATATATATCTGGCGATATCTCGGGTTCTATTACAGATAGCGCAATAAACCAAAGTGCATTGTCTGTAGGAGGCCCTGGCGCATGAATCTGTGCCGCAGGAACGACCTCGGACCACCAGTGGCCGAGAAAATTACAGATATTCGGAATCCGTCACTCAAGGTCATGTAAAAATCCAGCAAATATCTGGTGATATCTTGGGTGCTATTAGAGATAGCGCAAAAAACCAAAGTGCATTGTCTGTAGGAGGCCCTAGCGCATGAATCTGGGCAGCGGGAACGACCTCGGACCACCAGGGGCCGAGAAAATCACCGTCTCATGGAGCCGGACACTCAGGGTCAGGGAGAAATCCAATATATATCTGGTGATATCTCGGGTGCTATTACAGATAGCGCAATAAATCAAAGTGCATTGTCTGTAGGAGGCCCAGGCGAATGAATCTGTGCAGCGGGAACGACCTCGGACCACCAGGGGCCGAGAAAACCACCGTCTCATGGCGCCGGACACTCAGGGTCAGGGAAAAATCCAATATATATCTGGTGATATCTCGGGTGCTATTAGAGATAGCGCAATAAATCAAAGTGCATTGTCTGTAGGAGGCCCAGGCGCATGAATCTGGCCAGCGGGAACGACCTCGAACCACCAGGGGCCGAGAAAACCACTGTCTCATGGGGCCGGACACTCAGGGTCAGGGGAAAATCCAATATATATCTGGTGATATCACGGGTGCTATTACAGATAGCGCAATAAACCAAAGTGCATTGTCTGTAGGAGGCCCTGGCGCATGAATCTGGGCAGCGGGAACGACGTCGGACCACCAGGGGCCGAGAAAACCACCGTCTCATGGGTCCGGACACTCAGGGTCAGGGGAAAATCCAATATATATCTGGTGATATCTCGGGTGCTATTACAGATAGCCCAATAAATCAAAGTGCATTGTCTGTAGGAGGCCCTGCCGCATGAATCTGTGTAGCGGGAACGACCTCGGACCACCAGAGGCCGGGAAAACCACAGTCTCATGGGGCCGGACACTCAGGGTCGGGGGAAAATTCAATATATATCTGGTGATAGCTCGGGGGCTATTAGAGATAGCGCAATAAATCAAAGTGCATTGTCTGTAGGAGGCCCAGGCGAATGAATCTGTGCAGCGGGAACGACCTCGGACCACCAGGGGTGGAGAAAACCACCGTCTCATGGGTCCGGACACTCAGGGTCAGGGGAAAATCCAATATATATCTGGTGATATCTAGGGTGCTATTACAGATAGCGCTATAAACCAAAGTGCCTTGTCTGTAGGAGGCCCTTGCGAATGAATCTGTACCGCAGGAACGATCTCGGGCCACCAGTGGCCGAGAAAAATACAGATATTCGGAATCCGTCACCCAAGGTCAGGGGAAAATCCAATATATATCTGGTGATATCTCGGGTGCTATTAGAGATAGCGCAATAAACCAAAGTGCATTGTCTGTAGGAGGCCCTGGCGCATGAATCTGGGCAGCGGGAACGACCTCGGACCACGAGGGGCCAAGAAAACCACCGACTCACGGGGCCGGACTCTCATGGTCAGGGGAAAATCCAATATATATCTGGTGATATCTCGTGTGCTATTAGAGATAGCGCAATAAACCAAAGTGCATTGTCTGTAGGAGGCCCAGGCGCATGAATCTGGCCAGCGACAACGACCTCGGACCACCAGGGGCCGAGAAAACCACCGTCTCATGGGTCCGGACACTCAGGGTCAGGGGAAAATCCATATCTGGTGATATCTCGGGTGCTATTACAGATAGGGCAATAAATCAAAGTGCATTGTCTATAGGAGGCCCTGCCGCATGAATCAGTGCAGCGGCAACGACCTCGGACCACCAGGGGCCGGGAAAACCACAGTCTCATGGGGCCGGACACTCAGGGTCAGGGGAAAATCCAATATATATCTGGTGATATCTAGGGTGCTATTACAGATAGCGCTATAAACCAAAGTGCATTGTCTGTAGGAGGCCCTTGCGAATGAATCTGTACCGCAGGAACGATCTCGGACCACCAGGGGCCGAGAAAATCACCGTCTCATGGAGCCGGACACTCAGGGTCAGGGAAAAATCCAATATATATCTGGTGATATCTCGGGTGCTATTACAGATAGCGCAATAAATCAAAGTGCATTGTCTGTAGGAGGCCCAGGCGAATGAATCTGTGCAGCGGGAACGACCTCGGACCACCAGGGGCCGAGAAAACCACCGTCTCATGGGTCCGGACACTCAGGGACAGGGGAAAATCCAATATATATCTGGAGATATCTAGGGTGCTATTACAGATAGCGCTATAAACCAAAGTGCATTGTCTGTAGGAGGCCCTTGCGAATGAATCTGTACCGCAGGAACGATCTCGGACCACCAGTGGCCGAGAAAATTACAGATATTCGGAATCCGTCACCCAAGGTCAGGGGAAAATCCAATATATATCTGGTGATATCTCGGGTGCTATTAGAGATAGAGCAATAAACCAAAGTGCATTGTCTGTAGGAGGCCCTGGCGCATGAATCTGGGCAGCGGGAACGACCTCGGACCACGAGGGGCCAAGAAAACCACCGACTCACGGGGCCGGACTCTCAGGGTCAGGGGAAAATCCACTATATATCTGGTGATATCTCGTGTGCTATTAGAGATAGCGCAATAAACCAAAGTGCATTGTCTGTAGGAGGCCCAGGCGCATGAATCTGGCCAGCGGGAACGACCTCGGACCACCAGGGGCCGAGAAAACCGCCGTCTCATGGGTCCGGACACTCAGGGTCAGGGGAAAATCCAATATATATCTGGTGATATCTCGGGTGCTATTACAGATAGCGCAATAAATCAAAGTGCATTGTCTATAGGAGGCCCTGCCGCATGAATCTGTGCAGCGGGAACGACCTCGGACCACCAGGGGCCGGGAAAACCACAGTCTCATGGGGCCGGACACTCAGGGTCAGGGGAAAATTCAATATATATCTGGTGATATCTCGGATGCTATTAGAGATAGCATAATAAATCAAAGTGCATTGTCTGTAGGTGGCACTGGCGAATGAATCTGTGCCGCAGGAACGACCTCGGACCACCAGTGGCCGAGAAAATTACAGATATTCGGAATCCGTCACCCAAGGTCATGTAAAAATCCAGCATATATCTGGTGATATCTCGGGTGCTATTACAGATAGCGCAATAAACCAAAGTGCATTGTCTGTAGGAGGCCCTGGCGCATGAATCTGGGCAGCGGGAACGACATCGGACCACCAGGGGACGAGAAAATCACCGTCTCATGGAGCCGGACACTCAGGGTCAGGGAAAAATCCAGCATATATCTGGTGATATCTCGGGTGCTATTACAGATAGCGCAATAAACCAAAGTGCATTGTCTGTAGGAGGCCCTGGCGCATAAGTCTGGGCAGCGGGAACGACGTCGGACCACCAGGGGACGAGAAAATCACCGTCTCATGGAGCCGGACACTCAGGGTCAGGGAAAAATCCAATATATATCTGGTGATATCTCGGGTGCTATTACAGATAGCGCAATGAACCAAAGTGCATTGTCTGTAGGAGGCCCTTGCGAATGAATCTGTGCCGCAGGAACGACCTCGGACCACCAGTGGCCGAGAAAACCACCGTCTCATGGGTCCGGACACTCAGGGTCAGGGGAAAACCCAATATATATCTGGCGATATCTCGGGTTCTATTACAGATAGCGCAATAAACCGAAGTGCATTGTCTGTATGAGGCCCTGGCGCATGAATCTGGGCAGCAGGATCGACCTCGGACCACCAGGGGCCGAGAAAACCACCGTCTCATGGGTCCGGATACTCTGGGTCAGGGGAAAATCCAATATATATCTGGTGATATCTCGGGTGCTATTACAGATAGCGCAATAAATCAAAGTGCATTGTCTGTAGGAGGCCCAGGCGAATGAATCTGTGCAGCGGGAACGACCTCGGACCACCAGAGGCCGAGAAAATTACTGATATTCGCAATCCGTCACCCAAGGTCATGTAAAAATCCAGCATATATCTGGTGATATCTCGGGTGCTATTACAGATAGCGCAATAAACCAAAGTGCATTGTCTGTAGGAGGCCCTGGCGCATGAATCTGGGCAGCGGGAACGACGTCGGACCACCAGGGGACGAGAAAATCACCGTCTCATGGAGCCGGACACTCAGGGTCAGGGAAAAATCCAATATATATCTGGTGATATCTCGGGTGCTATTACAGATAGCGCAATAAACCAAAGTGCACTGTCTGTAGGAGGCCCTGGCGCATGAATCTGGGCAGCGGGAACGACCTCGGACCACCAGGGGCCGAGAAAACCACCGTCTCATTGGTCCGGACACTCAGGGTCAGGGGAAAATCCAATATATATCTGGTCATATCTCTGGTGCTATTACAGATAGCGCAATGAACCAAAGTGCATTGTCTGTAGGAGGCCCTTGCGAATGAATCTGTGCCGCAGGAACGACCTCGGACCACCAGTGGCCGAGAAAACCACCGTCTCATGGGGCCGAACACTCAGGGTCGGGGAAAAATCCAGCATATATCTGGCGATATCTCGGGTGCTATTGGAGATAGCGCAATAAACCAAAGTGCATTGTCTGTAGGAGGCACTGGCGCATGAATCTGTGAGGCGGGAACGATCTCTGACAGCCAGGTGCAGAGAAAACCACAGTCTTATGGGCCAGGACACTCAGGGTCAAGGGAAAATACAATATATATCTGGTGATATCTCGGGTGCTATTAGAGATAGCGCAATAAACCAAAGTGAATTATCTGCAGGAGGCCCTGGCGCATGCATCTGCGCAGCGGGAACGACCTCTGACCACCGGGGGCAGAGAAAACCACAGTCTCATGGGGCCGGACACTCAGGGTCGGGGAAAAATCCAACATATATCTGGTGATGTCTCGGGTGCTATTACAGATAGCGCAATAAATCAAAGTGCATTATCTGTAGGAGGCCCTGGCGCATGAATCTGTGCAGCGGGAACGACCTCTGACCACCAGGGGCCGGGAAAAGCACCGTCTCATGGGGCCGGACACTCTGCGTCGGGGAAAAATCCAATATATATCTGGTGATATCTCGGGTGCTATTAGAGATAGCGCGATAAATCAAAGTGACTTATCTGCAGGAGGCCCTGGCGCATGCATCTGTGCAGCGGGAACGACCTCGGACCACCAGGGGCCGAGAAAACCACAGTCTCATGGGGCCGGACACTCAGGGTCAGGGGAAAAACCAACATATATTTGGTGATATCTCGGGTGCTATTACAGATAGCGCAATAAATCAAAGTGAATTGTCTGTAGGAGGCCCTGGCGCATGAATCTGTGCAGCCGGAACGACCTCGAACCACCAGGGGCCGCGAAAACCACCGTCTCATGGGGCCGGACACTCAGGGTCAGTGAAAGATCCAATATATATCTGGTGGTATCTCGGGTGCTATTACAGATAGCGTAATAAATAAATGTGCATTGTCTGTAGGAGGCCCTGGCCCATGATTCTGTGCAGCGGGAACGACCTCGGACCACCAGGGGCCGAGAAAACCACAGTCTCATGGGGCCGGACACTCAGGGTTAGGGGAAAATCCAATATATATCTGGTGATATCTCGGGTGCTATTACAGATAGCGCAATAAATCAAAGTGCATTGTCTGTATTAGGACCCGGCGCATGAATCTGTGCAGCGGGAACGACCTAGGATCACCAGGGGCCGAGAACACCACCGTCTCATGGGTCCGGACACTCAGGGTCAGTGAAAAATCCAATATATATCAGGTTATATCTCGGGTGCTATTACAGATAGCGCAATAAATCAAAGTGCATTGTCTGTAGGAGGACCTTGCGCATGAATCTGTGCAGCGGGAACTACCTCGGACCACCAGGGGCCGAGAAAACCACCGTCTCATGGGGCCGGACAGTCAGGGTCAGGGAAAAATCCAATATATTTCTGGTGATATCTCGGGTTATATTACAGATAGAACAATAAATCAAAGTGCATTGTTTGTAGGAGGCCCTGGTGCATGAATCTGTGCAGCGGGAACGACGTGGGACCACCAGGGGCCGAGAAAACCACCGACACATGGGGCCGGACACTCAGGGTCAGGGGAAAATCCAACATATATCTGGTGATATCTCGGGTGCTAGTACAGATAGCGCAATAAATCAAAGTGAATTGTCTGTAGGACGCCCTGGCGCATGAATCTGTGCAGCCGGAACGACCTCGAACCACCAGGGGCCGCGAAAACCACCGTCTCATGGGGCCGGACACTCAGGGTCAGTGAAAGATCCAATATATATCTGGTGGTATCTCGGGTGCTATTACAGATAGCGTAATAAATAAATGTGCATTGTCTGTAGGAGGCCCTGGAGCATGAATCTGTGCAGAGGGAACGACCTCGGACCACCAGGGGCCGAGAAAACCACAGTCTCATGGGGTCGGACACTCAGGGTCAGGGAAGAATCCAATATATACCTGGTGATATCTCGGGTGCTATTAGAGATAGCACAATAAATCAGAGTGCATTGTCTGCAGGAGACCCTGGCGCATGAATCTGTGCAGCGGGAACGACCTCGGGCCACCAGGGGCCGAGACAACAACCGTCTCATGGGGCCGGACACTCAGGGTCAGGGAAAAATCCAATATATTTCTGGTGATATCTCGGGTTATATTACAGATAGAACAATAAATCAAAGTGCATTGTCTGTAGGAGGCCCTGGCGCATGAATCTGTGCAGCGGGAACGACCTCGGACCACCAGGGGCCGAGAAAACCACCGTCTCATGGGGCCGGACACTCAGGGTCAGGGAAAAATCCAATATATATCTGGTGATATCTCGGGTGCTATTACAGATAGCGCAATAAATCAAAGTGCATTGTCTGTAGGAGGCTCAGGCGAATGAATCTGTGCAGCGGGAACGACCTCGGACCACCAGGGGCCGAGAAAACCACAGTCTCATGGGGCCGGATACTCAGGGTCAGGGGAAAATCCAATATATATCTGGTGATATCTCGGGTGCTATTACAGATAGCGCAATAAACCAAAGTGCATTGTCTGTAGGAGGCTCTTGCGAATGAATCTGTACCGCAGGAACGACCTCGGACCACCAGTGGCCGAGAAAATTACAGATATTCGGAATCCGTCACCCAAGGTCATGTAAAAATCCAGCAAATATCTGGTGATATCTCGGG
The DNA here is from genome assembly GCF_051020985.1 of Nomia melanderi. Classification (NCBI taxonomy): domain Eukaryota; kingdom Metazoa; phylum Arthropoda; class Insecta; order Hymenoptera; family Halictidae; genus Nomia; species Nomia melanderi. The sequence goes on from NW_027475131.1 coordinate 2,753,117, forward strand.
TGCTATTAGAGATAGCGCAATAAATCAAAGTGCATTGTCTGTAGGAGGCCCAGGCGAATGAATCTGTGCAGCGGGAACGACCTCGGACCACCAGGGGCCGAGAAAACCACAGTCTCATGGGGCCGGACACTCAGGGTCAGGGGAAAATCCAAAATATATCTGGTGATATCTCGGGTGCTATTACAGATAGCCCAAGAAATCAAAGTGCATTGTCTGTATTAGGCCCCGGTGCATGAATCTGTGCAGCGGGAACGACCTCGGACCACCAGGGGCCGAGAAAACCACCGTCTCATGGGGCCGAACACTCAGGGTCAGGGAAAAATCCAATATATATCTGGTGATATCTCGGGTGCTATTACAGATAGCGCAATAAATCAAAGTGCATTGCTGCAGGAGGCCCTAGCGCATGAATCTGTGCAGCGAGATCGATCTCTGACCACCAGGGGCCGAGAAAACCACCGACGCATGGGGCCGGGCACTCAGGGTCAGGGAAAAATCCAATATATTTCTGGTGATATCTCGGGTGCTATTACAGATAGCCCAAGAAATCAAAGTGCATTGTCTGTATTAGGCCCCGGTGCATGAATCTGTGCAGCGGGAACGACCTCGGACAATCAGGGGCCGGGAAAACCACCGTCTCATGGGGCCGGACACTCAGGGTCAGGGAAATATCCAATATATATCTGGTGATATCTCGGGGGCTATTACAGATAGCGCAATAAATCAGAGTGCATTGTCTGTAGGAGGCCCTGGCGCATGAATCTGTGTAGCGGGAACGACCTCGGACCACCAGAGGCCGAGAAAACCACAGTCTCATGGGGCCGGACACTCAGGGTCAGTGAAAGATCCAATATATATCTGGTGGTATCTCGGGTGCTATTACAGATAGCGTAATAAATAAATGTGCATTGTCTGTAGGAGGCCCTGGCGCATGAATCTGTGCAGCGGGAGCGACCTCGGACCACCAGGGGCCGATAAAACCACAGTCTCATGGGGCCGGACACTCAGGGTCAGGGGAAAATCCAACATATATCTGGTGATATCTCGGGTTATATTACAGATAGCACAATAAATCAAAGTGCATTGTCTGTATTAGGACCCGGCGCATGAATCTGTGCAGCGGGAACGACCTCGGATCACCAGGGGCCGAGAAAACCACCGTCTCATGGGGCCGGACACTCAGGGTCAGTGAAAAATCCAATATATATCTGGTGATATCTCGGGTGCTATTACAGATAGCGCAATAAATCAAAGTGCATTGTCTGTAGGAGGCCCTGGCGCATGAATCTGTGCAGCGGGAACGACCTCGGACCACCAGGGGCCGAGAAAACCACAGTCTCATGGGGCCGGACACTCAGGGTCAGGGGAAAATCCAATATATATCTGGTGATATCTCGGGTGCTATTAGAGATAGCGGAATAAACCAAAGTGTATTATCTGCAGGAGGCCCTGGCGCATGAATCTGTGCAACGGGAACGACCTCGGACCACCAGGGGCCGAGAAAACCACCGTCTCATGGGGCCGGACACTCAGGGTCAGTGAAAAATCCAATATATATCTGGTTATATCTCGAGTGCTATTACAGATAGCGCAATAAATCAAAGTGCATTGTCTGTAGGAGGACCTTGCGCATGAATCTGTGCAGCGGGAACTACCTCGGACCACCAGGGGCCGAGAAAACCACCGTCTCATGGGGCCGGACAGTCAGGGTCAGGGAAAAATCCAATATATTTCTGGTGATATCTCGGGTTATATTACAGATAGAACAATAAATCAAAGTGCATTGTTTGTAGGAGGCCCTGGTGCATGAATCTGTGCAGCGGGAACGACCTGGGACCACCAGGGGCCGAGAAAACCACCGACACATGGGGCCGGACACTCAGGGTCAGGGAAATGTCCAATATATATCGGGTGATATCTCAGGTGCTAGTAGAGATAGCGCAATAAACCAAAGTGAATTATCTGCAGGAGGCCCTGGCGCATGAATCTGTGCAGCGGGAACGACCTCGAACCACCAGGGGCCGAAAAAAACACCGTCTCATGGGGCCGGACACTCAGGCTCAGGGAAAAATCCAATATATATCTGGTGATATCTCGGGTGCTATTACAGATAGCCCAAGAAATCAAAGTGCATTGTCTGTATTAGGCCCCGATGCATGAATCTGTGCAGCGGGAACGACCTCGGACGACCAGGGGCCGCGAAAACCACCGTCTCATGGGGCCGGACACACGGGTCAGTGCAAGATCCAATATATATCTGGTGGTATCTCGGGTGCTATTACAGATAGCGTAATAAATAAATGTGCATTGTCTGTAGGAGGCCCTGGCGCATGAATCTGTGCAGAGGGAACGACCTCGGACCACCAGGGGCCGAGAAAACCACCGTCTCATGGGGCCGGACACTCAGGGTCAGGGAAGAATCCATTATATATCTGGTGATATCTCGGGTGCTATTACAGATAGCCCAAGAAATGAAAGTGCATGGTCTGTATTAGGACCCGGCGCATGAATCTGTGCAGCGGGAACGACCTCGGATCACCAGGGGCCGAGAAAACCACCGTCTCATGGGGCCGGACACTCAGGGTCAGTGAAAAATCCAATATATATCTGGTGATATCTCGGGTGCTATTACAGATACCGCAATAAATCAAAGTGCATTGTCTGTAGGAGGCCCTGGCGCATGAATCTGTGCAGCGGGAACGACCTCGGACCACCAGGGGCCGAGAAAACCATGTCTCATGGGGCCGGACACACAGGGTCAGGGGAAAATCCAATATATATCTGGTGAAATCTCGGGTGCTATTAGAGATAGCGCAATAAACCAAAGTGTATTATCTGCAGGAGGCCCTGGCGCATGAATCTGTGCAACGGGAACGACCTCGGACCACCAGGGGCCGAGACAACAACCGTCTCATGGGGCCGGACACTCAGGGTCAGGGAAAAATCCAATATATTTCTGGTGATATCTCGGGTTATATTACAGATAGAACAATAAATCAAAGTGCATTGTCTGTAGGAGGCCCAGGCGCATGAATCTGTGCAGCGGGAACGACCTCGGACCACCAGGGGCCGAGAAAACCACCGTCTCATGGGGCCGGACACTCAGGGTCAGGGAAAAATCCAATATATATCTGGTGATATCTCGGGTGCTATTACAGATAGCCCAAGAAATCAAAGTGCATTGTCTGTATTAGGCCCCGGCGCATGAATCTGTGCAGCGGGAACGACCTCGGACCACCTGGGGCCGAGAAAACCACCGTCTCATGGGTCCGGACACTCAGGGTCAGGGGAAAATCCAATATATATCTGGTGATATCTCGGGTGCTATTACAGATAGCGCAATAAACCAAAGTGCATTGTCTGTAGGAGGCTCTTGCGAATGAATCTGTACCGCAGGAACGACCTCGGACCACCAGTGGCCGAGAAAATTACAGATATTCGGAATCCGTCACCCAAGGTCATGTAAAAACCCAGCAAATATCTGGTGATATCTCGGGTGGTATTAGAGATAGCGCAATAAATCAAAGTGCATTGTCTGTAGGAGGCCCAGGCGCATGAATCCGTGCAGCGGGAACGACCTCGGACCACCAGGGGCCGAGAAAACCACCGACTCATGGGGCCGGACACTCAGGGTCAGTGAAAAATCCAATATATATCTGGTTATATCTCGAGTGCTATTACAGATAGCGCAATAAATCAAAGTGCATTGTCTGTAGGAGGACCTTGCGCATGAATCTGTGCAGCGGGAACTACCTCGGACCACCAGGGGACGAGAAAACCACAGTCTCATGGGGTTGGACACTCAGGGTCAGGGAAGAATCCAATATATACCTGGTGATATCTCGGGTGCTATTAGAGATAGCGCAATAAACCAAAGAGAATTATCTGCAGGAGACACTAGCGCATGAATCTGTGCAGCGGGAACGACCTCGGACCACCAGGGGCCGAGACAACAACCGTCTCATGGGGCCGGACACTCAGGGTCAGGGAAAAATCCAATATATTTCTGGTGATATCTCGGGTTATATTACAGATAGAACAATAAACCAAAGTGAATTATCTGCAGGAGGCCCTGGCGCATGAATGTGTGCAGCGGGAACGACCTCGGACCACCAGGGGCGGAAAAAACGACAGTCTCATGGGGCCGGACGCTCAGGGTCAGGGGAAAATCCAGTATATATTTGTTGATATCTCGGGTGCTATTAGAGATAGCGCAATAAACCAAAGTGAATTATCTGCAGGAGGCCCTGGCGCATGAATCTGTGCAACGGTAACGACCTCGGACCACCAGGGGTCGAAAAAACAACAGTCTCATGGGGCCGGACACTCAGGGTCAGGGAAAAATCCAATATATATCTGGTGATATCTCGGGTGCTATTACAGATAGCGCAATAAATCAAAGTGCATTGTCTGTAGGAGGCCCTGGCGCATGAATCTGTGCAGCGGGAACGACCTCGGACCACCAGGGGCCGAGAAAACCACAGTCTCATGGGGCGGACACTCAGGGTCAGGGGAAAATCCAATATATATCTGGTGATATCTCGGGTGCTATTAAAGATAGCGCAATAAGCAAAAGGGAATTATCTGCAGGAGGCCCTGGCGCATGCATCTGTGCAGCGGGAACGACCTAGGACCACCAGGGGCCGAGAAAACCACCGTCTCATGGGGCCGGACACTCAGGGTAAGGGAAAAATCCAATATATATCTGGTGATATCTCGGGTGCTATTCGAGATAGCGCAATAAACGAAAGTGAATTATCTGCAGGAGGCCCTGGCGCATGAATCTGTGCAGCGGGAACGACCGCGGACCACCAGGGGCCGAGAAAACCACCGACTCATGGGGCCGGACACTCAGGGTCAGGGAAAAATCCAATATATATCTGGTGATATCTCGGGTGCTATTAGAGATAGCGCAATAAACCAAAGTGAATTGTCTGCAGGAGGCCCTGGCGCATGAATTTGTGCAGCGGGAACGACCTCGGACCACCAGGGGCCGAGAAAACCACAGTCTCATGGGGCCGGACACTCAGGGTCAGGGGAAAATCCAATATTTATCTGGTGATATCTTGGGTGCTATTACAGATAGCGCAATAAATCAAAGTGCATTGTCTGTAGGAGGCCCTGGCGCATGAATCTGTGCAGCGGGAACGACCTCGGACCACCAGGGGCCGAGAAAACCACAGTCTCATGGGGCCGGACACTCAGGGTCAGGGAAAAATTCAATATATATCTGGTGATGTCTTGGGTGCTATTAGAGATAGCGCAATAAACCAAAGTGAGTTATCTGCAGGAGGCCCTGGCGCATGAATCTGTGCAGCGGGAACGACCTCGGACCACCAGGGGCCGAAAAAACCACAGTCTCATGGGGCCGGACACTCAGGGTCAGGGAAAAATCCAATATATATCTGGTGATATCTCGGGTGCTATTACAGATAGCGCAATAAGTCAAAGTGCATTGTCTGTAGGAGGCCCTGGTGCATGAATCTGTGAAGCGGCAACGACCTCGGACCACCAGGGGCCGAGAAAACCACAGTCTCATGGGGCCGGACACTCAGGGTCAGGGGAAAATCCAGTTTATATCTGGTGATATCTCGGGTGCTATTAGAGATAGCGCAATAAACCAAAGTGAATTCTCTGCAGGAGGCCCTGGCGCATGAATCTGTGCAGCGGGAACGACCTCGGACCACCAGGGGCCGAGAAAACCAGTCTCATGGGGCGGACACTCAGGGTCAGGGGAAAATCCAATATATATCTGGTGATATCTCGGATGCTATTAAAGATAGCGCAATAAGCCAAAGGGAATTATCTGCAGGAGGCCCTGGCGCATGCATCTGTGCAGCGGGAACGACCTAGGACCACCAGGGGCCGAGAAAACCACCGTCTCATGGGGCCGGACACTCAGGGTAAGGGAAAAATCCAATATATATCTGGTGATATCTCGGGTGCTATTCGAGATAGCGCAATAAACGAAAGTGAATTATCTGCAGGAGGCCCTGGCGCATGAATCTGTGCAGCGGGAACGACCGCGGACCACCAGGGGCCGAGAAAACCACCGTCTCATGGGGCCGGACACTCCGGGTCAGGGAAAAATCCAATATATATCTGGTGATATCTCGGGTGCTATTAGAGATAGCGCAATAAACCAAAGTGAATTGTCTGCAGGAGGCCCTGGCGCATGAATGTGTGCAGCGGGAACGACCTCGGACCACCAGGGGCCGAGAAAACCACAGTCTCATGGGGCCGGACACTCAGGGTCAGGGGAAAATCCAATATTTATCTGGTGATATCTTGGGTGCTATTACAGATAGCGCAATAAATCAAAGTGCATTGTCTGTAGGAGGCCCTGGCGCATGAATCTGTGCAGCGGGAACGACCTCGGACCACCAGGGGCCGAGAAAACCACAGTCTCATGGGGCCGGACACTCAGGGTCAGGGAAAAATTCAATATATATCTGGTGATGTCTTGGGTGCTATTAGAGATAGCGCAATAAACCAAAGTGAGTTATCTGCAGGAGGCCCTGGCGCATGAATCTGTGCAACGGGAACGACCTCGGACCACCAGGGGCCGAAAAAACCACAGTCTCATGGGGCCGGACACTCAGGGTCAGGGAAAAATCCAATATATATCTGGTGATATCTCGGGTGCTATTACAGATAGCGCAATAAGTCAAAGTGCATTGTCTGTAGGAGGCCCTGGTGCATGAATCTGTGAAGCGGCAACGACCTCGGACCACCAGGGGCCGAGAAAACCACAGTCTCATGGGGCCGGACACTCAGGGTCAGGGGAAAATCCAGTTTATATCTGGTGATATCTCGGGTGCTATTAGAGATAGCGCAATAAACCAAAGTGAATTCTCTGCAGGAGGCCCTGGCGCATGAATCTGTGCAGCGGGAACGACCTCGGACCACCAGGGGCCGAGAAAACCAGTCTCATGGGGCGGACACTCAGGGTCAGGGGAAAATCCAATATATATCTGGTGATATCTCGGGTGCTATTAAAGATAGCGCAATAAGCCAAAGGGAATTATCTGCAGGAGGCCCTGGCGCATGCATCTGTGCAGCGGGAACGACCTAGGACCACCAGGGGCCGAGAAAACCACCGTCTCATGGGGCCGGACACTCAGGGTAAGGGAAAAATCCAATATATATCTGGTGATATCTCGGGTGCTATTCGAGATAGCGCAATAAACGAAAGTGAATTATCTGCAGGAGGCCCTGGCGCATGAATCTGTGCAGCGGGAACGACCGCGGACCACCAGGGGCCGAGAAAACCACCGTCTCATGGGGCCGGACACTCCGGGTCAGGGAAAAATCCAATATATATCTGGTGATATCTCGGGTGCTATTAGAGATAGCGCAATAAACCAAAGTGAATTGTCTGCAGGAGGCCCTGGCGCATGAATGTGTGCAGCGGGAACGACCTCGGACCACCAGGGGCCGAGAAAACCGCAGTCTCATGGGGCCGGACACTCAGGGTCAGGGAAAAATCCAATATATATCTGGTGATATCTTGGGTGCTATTAGAGATAGCGCAATAAACCAAAGTGAGTTATCTGCAGGAGGCCCTGGCGCCTGAAGCTGGGCAGCGGGAACGACCTCGGACCACCAGGGGCCGAGAAAACCACAGTCTCATGGGGCCGGACACTCAGGGTCAGGGGAAAATCCAATATATATCTGGTGATATCTCGGGTGCTATTAGAGATAGCGCAATAAACCATAGTGAATTATCTGCAGGACGCCCTGGCGCATGAATGTGTGCAGCGGGAACGACCTCGGACCACCAGGAGCCGAGAAAACCGCAGTCTCATGGGGCCGGACACTCAGGGTCAGGGAAAAATCCAATATATATCTGTTGATATCTCGGGCGCTATTAGAGATAGCGCAATAAACCAAAGTGAATTATCTGCAGGAGGCCCTGGCGCATGAATCTGTGCAGCGGGAACGACCTCGGACCACCAGGGGCCGAGAAAACGACCGTCTCATGGGGCCGGACGCTCAGGGTCAGTGAAAAATCCAATATATATCTGGTGATATCTCGGGTGCTATTAGAGATAGCGCAATAAGTCAAAGTGCATTGTCTGTAGGAGGCCCTGGCGCATAAATGTGGCCAGCGGGAACGACCTCGGACCATCAGGGGCCGAGAAAACCACCGTCTCATGGGGCCGGACACTCAGGGTCAGGGGAAAATCCAATATTTATCTGGTGATATCTTGGGTGCTATTACAGATAGCGCAATAAATCAAAGTGCATTACCTGTAGGAGGCCCTGGCGCATGAATCTGTGCAGCGGGAACGTCCTCGGACCTCCAGGGGCCGAGACAACGACCGTCTCATGGGGCCGGACACTCAGGGTCAGGGTAAAATCCAATATATATCTGGTGATATCTCGGGTGCTATAACAGATAGCGCAATAAATCAAAGTGCATTGTCTGTAGGAGGCCCTGGCGCATGAATCTGTGCAGCGGGAACGACCTCGGACCACCAGGGGCCGAGAAAAGCACAGTCTCATGGGGCCGGACACTCAGGGTCAGGGTAAAATCCAATATATATCTGGTGATATCTCGGGTGCTATTAGAGATAGCGCAATAAACCAAAGTGAATTATCTGCAGGAGGCCCTGGCGCATGAATCTGTGAAGCGGGAACGACCGCGGACCACCAGGGGCCGAGAAAACGACCGTCTCATGGGGCCGGACACTCAGGGTCAGTGAAAAATCCAATATATATCTGCTGATATCTCGGGTGCTATTACAGATAGCGCAATAAACCAAAGTGAATTATCTGCAGGAGGCCCTGGCGCATGAATCTGTGCAGCGGGAACGACCTCGGATCACCAGGGGCCGAGAAAACTACCGTCTCATGGGGCCGGATACTCAGGGTCAGGGGAAAATCCAATATAGATCTGGTGATATCTCGGGTGCTATTACAGATAGCGCAATAAATCAAAGTGCATTGTCTGTAGGAGACCCTGGCGCATGAACCTGTGCAGCGGGAACGACCTCGGACCACCAGGGGCCGAGAAAACGACCGTCTCATGGGGCCGGACGCTCAGGGTCAGTGAAAAATCCAATATATATCTGGTGATATCTCGGGTGCTATTAGAGATAGCGCAATAAACCAAAGTGAATTATCTGCAGGAGTCCCTGGCGCAGGAATCTGTGCAACGGGAACGACCTCGGACCACCAGGGGCCGAGAAAACCACAGTCTCATGGGGTCGGACACTCAGGGTCAGGGGAAAATCCAATATAGATCTGGTGATATCTCGGGTGCTATTACAGATAGCGCAATAAACCAAAGTGAATTATCTGCAGGAGGCCCTGGCGCATGAATCTGTGCAACGGGAACGACCTCGGACCACCAGGGGCCGAGAATACCACCGTCTCATGGGGCCGGACACTCAGGGTCAGTGAAAAATCCAATATATATGTGGTGATATCTCGGGTGCTATTACAGATAGCGCAATAAATCAAAGTGCATTGTCTGTAGGAGACCCTGGCGCATGAATCTGTGCAGCGGGAACGACCTCGGACCACCAGGGGCCGAGAAAACGACCGTCTCATGGGGCCGGACACTCAGGGTCAGTGAAAAATCCAATATATATCTGCTGATATCTCGGGTGCTATTAGAGATAGCGCAATAAATCAAAGGGCATTGTCTGTAGGAGGCCCTGGCGCATGAATCTGTGCAGCGGGAACGACCTCGGACCACCAGGGTCCGAAAAAACCACAGTCTCATAGGGCCGGACACTCAGGGTCAGGGTAAAATCCAATATATATCTGGTGATATCTCGGGTGCTATTACAGATAGCGCAATAAATCAAAGTGCATTGTCTGTAGGAGTCCCTGGCGCATGATTCTGTGCAGCGGGAACGACCTCGGACCACCAGGGGCCGAGAAAACGACCGCCTCATGGGGCCGGACCCTCAGGGTCAGTGAAAAATCCAATATATATCTGGTGATATCTCGGGTGCTATTAGAGACAGCGCAATAAACCAAAGTGAATTATCTGCAGGGGGCCCTGGCGCATGAATCTGTGCAACGGGAACGACCTCGGACCACCAGGGGCCGAGAAAACCACAGTCTCATGGGGCCGGACACTCAGGGTCAGGGGAAAATCCAATATATATCTGGTGATATCTCGGGTGCTATTAGAGATAGCGCAATAAACCAAAGTGAATTATCTGCAGGAGGCCCTGGCGCATGAATCTGTGCAGCGGGAACGACCTCGGATCACCAGGGGCCGAGAAAACTACCGTCTCATGGGGCCGGCTACTCAGGGTCAGGGGAAAATCCAATATATATCTGGTGATATCTCGGGTGCTATTACAGATAGCGCAATAAATCAAAGTGCATTGTCTGTAGGAGGCCCTGGCGCATGAATCTGGCCAGCGGGAACGACCTCGGACCACCAGCGGCCGAGAAAACCACAGTCTCATGGGGCCGGACACTCAAGGTCGGGGAAAAATCCAATATATATCTGGTGATATCTCGGGTGCTATTAGAGATAGCGCAATAAATCAAAGTGCATTGTCTGTAGGAGGCCCTGGCGCATGAATCTGTGCAGCGGGAACGACCTCGGACCACCAGGGGCCGAGAAAACCACAGTCTCATGGGGTCGGACACTCAGGGTCAGGGGAAAATCCAATATAGATCTGGTGATATCTCGGGTGCTATTACAGATAGCGCAATAAACCAAAGTGAATTATCTGCAGGAGGCCCTGGCGCATGAATCTGTGCAACGGGAACGACCTCGGACCACCAGGGGCCGAGAATACCACCGTCTCATGGGGCCGGACACTCAGGGTCAGTGAAAAATCCAATATATATGTGGTGATATCTCGGGTGCTATTACAGATAGCGCAATAAATCAAAGTGCATTGTCTGTAGGAGACCCTGGCGCATGAATCTGTGCAGCGGGAACGACCTCGGACCACCAGGGGCCGAGAAAACGACCGTCTCATGGGGCCGGACACTCAGGGTCAGTGAAAAATCCAATATATATCTGCTGATATCTCGGGTGCTATTAGAGATAGCGCAATAAATCAAAGGGCATTGTCTGTAGGAGGCCCTGGCGCATGAATCTGTGCAGCGGGAACGACCTCGGACCACCAGGGTCCGAAAAAACCACAGTCTCATGGGGCCGGACACTCAGGGTCAGGGTAAAATCCAATATATATCTGGTGATATCTCGGGTGCTATTACAGATAGCGCAATAAATCAAAGTGCATTGTCTGTAGGAGTCCCTGGCGCATGATTCTGTGCAGCGGGAACGACCTCGGACCACCAGGGGCCGAGAAAACGACCGCCTCATGGGGCCGGACCCTCAGGGTCAGTGAAAAATCCAATATATATCTGGTGATATCTCGGGTGCTATTAGAGACAGCGCAATAAACCAAAGTGAATTATCTGCAGGGGGCCCTGGCGCATGAATCTGTGCAACGGGAACGACCTCGGACCACCAGGGGCCGAGAAAACCACAGTCTCATGGGGCCGGACACTCAGGGTCAGGGGAAAATCCAATATATATCTGGTGATATCTCGGGTGCTATTAGAGATAGCGCAATAAACCAAAGTGAATTATCTGCAGGAGGCCCTGGCGCATGAATCTGTGCAGCGGGAACGACCTCGGATCACCAGGGGCCGAGAAAACTACCGTCTCATGGGGCCGGATACTCAGGGTCAGGGGAAAATCCAATATATATCTGGTGATATCTCGGGTGCTATTACAGATAGCGCAATAAATCAAAGTGCATTGTCTGTAGGAGGCCCTGGCGCATGAATCTGGCCAGCGGGAACGACCTCGGACCACCAGCGGCCGAGAAAACCACAGTCTCATGGGGCCGGACACTCAAGGTCGGGGAAAAATCCAATATATATCTGGTGATATCTCGGGTGCTATTAGAGATAGCGCAATAAATCAAAGTGCATTGTCTGTAGGAGGCCCTGGCGCATGAATCTGTGCAGCGGGAACGACCTCGGAACACCAGGGGCCGAGAAAACCACCGTCTCATGGGGCCGGACACTCAGGGTCAGTGAAGAATCCAATATATATGTGGTGATATCTCGGGTGCTATTACAGATAGAGCAATAAATCAAAGTGCATTGTCTGTAGGAGGCCCTCGCGCATGAATCTGTGCAGCGGGAACAATCTCGGACCACCAGGGGCCGAGAAAACCACAGTCTCATGGGGCCGGACACTCAGGGTCAGGGGAAAATCCAATATATATCTGGTGATATCTCGGGTGCTATTAGAGATAGCGCAATAAACCAAAGTGAATTATCTGCAGGAGGCCCTGGCGCATGAATCTGTGCAGCGGGAACGACCTCGGATCACCAGGGGCCGAGAAAACTACCGTCTCATGGGGCCGGACACTCAGGGTCGAGGAAAAATCCAATATATATCTGGTGATATCTCGGGTGCTATTAGAGATAGCGCGATAAATCAAAGTGAATTATCTGCAGGAGGCCCTGGCGCATGCATCTGTGCAGCGGGAACGACCTCGGACCACCAGGGGCCGAGAAAATCACCGTCTCATGGGGACGGGCAATCAGAGTCAGGGGAAAATCCAATATAGATCTGGTGATATCTCGGGTGCTATCACAGATAGCGCAATAAACCAAAGTGAATTATCTGCAGGAGGCCCGGGCGCATGAATCTGAGCAACGGGAACGTCCTCGGACCACCAGGGGCCGAGAAAACCACAGTCTCATGGGACCGGACACTCAGGGTCAGGGGAAAATCCAATATAGATCTGGTGATATCTCGGGTGCTATTACAGATAGCGCAATAAATCAAAGTGCATTACCTGTAGGAGGCCCTGGCGCATGAATCTGTGCAGCGGGAACGTCGTCGGACCTCCAGGGGCCGAGACAACGACCGTCTCATGGGGCCGGACACTCAGGGTCAGGGTAAAATCCAATATATATCTGGTGATATCTCGGGTGCTATAACAGATAGCGCAATAAATCAAAGTGCATTGTCTGTAGGAGGCCCTGGCGCATGAATCTGTGCAGCGGGAACGACCTCGGACCACCAGGGGCCGAGAAAACGACCGTCTCATGGGGCCGGACGCTCAGGGTCAGTGAAAAATCCAATATATATCTGGTGATATCTCGGGTGCTATTACAGATAGCGCAATAAATCAAAGTGCATTGTCTGTAGGAGGCCCTGGCGCATGAATCTGTGCAGCGGGAACGACCTCGGACCACCAGGGGCCGAGAAAACCACAGTCTCATGGGGCCGGACACTCAGGGTCAGGGGAAAATCCAATATATATCTGGTGATATCTCGGGTGCTATTACAGTTAGAGCAATAAATCAAAGTGCATTGTCTGTAGGAGGCCCTCGCGCATGAATCTGTGCAGGGGGAACAACCTCGGACCACCAGGGGCCGAGAAAACCACAGTCTCATGGGGCCGGACACTCAGGGTCAGGGCAAAATCCAATATATATCTGGTGATATCTCGGGTGCTATTAGAGATAGCGCAATAAACCATAGTGAATTATCTGCAGGAGGCCCTGGCGCATGAATGTGTGCAGCGGGAACGACCTCGGACCACCAGGGGCCGAGAAAACCGCAGTCTCATGGGGCCGGACACTCAGGGTCAGGGAAAAATCGAATATATATCTGGTGATATCTCGGGCACTATTAGAGATAGCGCAATAAACCAAAGTGAATTATCTGCAGGAGGCCCTGGCGCATGAATCTGTGCAGCGGGAACGACCTCGGACCACCAGGGGCCGAGAAAACCACCGTCTCATGGGGCCGGACACTCAGGGTCAGGGAAAAATCCAATATATATCTGGTGATATCTCGGGTGCTATTAGAGATAGCGCAATAAACCAAAGTGAGTTATCTGCAGGAGGCCCTGGCGCCTGAAGCTGTGCAGCGGGAACGACCTCGGACCACCAGGAGCCGAGAAAACCACCGTCTCGAGGGGGCCGGACACTCTGGGTCAGGGAAAAATCCAATATATATCTGGTGATATCTCGGGTGCTATTACAGATAGCGCAATAAATGAAAGTGCATTACCTGTAGGAGGCCCTGGCGCATGAATGTGTGCAGCGGGAACGACCTCGGACCACCAGGGGCCGAGAAAACGACCGTCTCATGGGGCCGGACACTCAGGGTCAGTGAAAAATCCAATATATATCTGGTGATATCTCGGGTGCTATTACAGATAGCGCAATAAATCAAAGTGCATTGTCTGTAGGAGGCCCTGGCGCATGAATCTGTGCAGCGGGAACGACCTCGGACCACCAGGGGCGGAGACAACGACCGTCTCATGGTGCCGGACACTCAGGGCAGGGTAAAATCCAATATATATCTGGTGATATCTCGGGTGCTATTAGAGATAGCGCAATAAACCAAAGTGAATTATCTGCAGGAGGCCCTGGCGCATGAATCTGTGCAACGGGAACGACCTCGGACCACCAGGGGCCGAGAAAACCACAGTCTCATGGGGTCGGACACTCAGGGTCAGGGGAAAATCCAATATAGATCTGGTGATATCTCGGGTGCTATTACAGATAGCGCAATAAACCAAAGTGAATTATCTGCAGGAGGCCCTGGTGCATGAATCTGTGTAACGGGAACGACCTCGGACCACCAGGGGCCGAGAAAACCACAGTCTCATGGGGCCGGACACTCAGGGTCAGTGGAAAATCCAATATAGATCTGGTGATATCTCGGGTGCTATTACAGATAGCGCAATAAATCAAAGTGCATTACCTGTAGGAGGCCCTGGCGCATGAATCTGTGCAGCGGGGACGTCCTCGGACCGCCAGGGGCGGAGACAACGACCGTCTCATGGGGCCGGACACTCCGGGTCAGGGAAAAATCCAATATATATCTGGTGATATCTCGGGTGCTATTAGAGACAGCGCAATAAACCAAAGTGAATTGTCTGCAGGAGGCCCTGGCGCATGAATCTGTGCAGCGGGAACGACCTCGGACCACCAGGGGCCGAGAAAACCACAGTCTCATGGGGCCGGACACTCAGGGTCAGGGGAAAATCCAATATTTATCTGGTGATATCTTGGGTGCTATTACAGATAGCGCAATAAATCAAAGTGCATTGTCTGTAGGAGGCCCTGGCGCATGAATCTGTGCAGCGGGAACGACCTCGGACCACCAGGGGCCGAGAAAACCACAGTCTCATGGGGCCGGACACTCAGGGTCAGGGAAAAATCCAATATATATCTGGTGATATCTCGGGTGCTATTACAGATAGCGCAATAAATCAAAGTGCATTGTCTGTAGGAGGCCCTGGCGCATGAATCTGTGCAGCGGGAACGACCTCGGACCACCAGGGGCCGTGAAAACCACAGTCTCATGGGGCCGGACACTCAGGGTCAGGGGAAAATCCAATATATATCTGGTGATATCTCGGGTGCTATTAAAGATAGCGCAATAAACTAAAGTGAATTATCTGCAGGAGGCCCGGGCGCATGAATGTGTGCAGCGGGAACGACCTCGGACCACCAGGGGCCGAGAAAACCGCAGTCTCATGGGGCCGGACACTCAGGGTCAGGGAAAAATCCAATATATATCTGGTGATATCTTGGGTGCTATTAGAGATAGCGCAACAAACCAAAGTGAGTTATCTGCAGGAGGCCCTGGCGCCTGAAGCTGGGCAGCGGGAACGACCTCGGACCACCAGGGGCCGAGAAAACCACAGTCTCATGGGGCCGGACACTCAGGGTCAGGGGAAAATCCAATATATATCTGGTGATATCTCGGGTGCTATTAGAGATAGCGCAATAAACCATAGTGAATTATCTGCAGGAGGCCCTGGCGCATGAATGTGTGCAGCGGGAACGACCTCGGACCACCAGGAGCCGAGAAAACCGCAGTCTCATGGGGCCGGACACTCAGGGTCAGGGAAAAATCGAATATATATCTGGTGATATCTCGGGCACTATTAGAGATAGCGCAATAAACCAAAGTGAATTATCTGCAGGAGGCCCTGGCGCATGAATCTGTGCAGCGGGAACGACCTCGGACCACCAGGGGCCGAGAAAACCACAGTCTCATGGGGCCGGACACTCAGGGTCAGGGAAAAATCCAATATATATCTGGTGATATCTCGGGTGCTATTACAGATAGCGCAATAAACCAAAGTGAGTTATCTGCAGGAGGCCCTGGCGCCTGAAGCTGTGCAGCGGGAACGACCTCGGACCACCAGGGGCCGAGAAAACCACCGTCTCGAGGGGGCCGGACACTCTGGGTCAGGGAAAAATCCAATATATATGTGGTGATATCTCGGGTGCTATTACAGATAACGCAATAAATCAAAGTGCATTGTCTGTAGGAGGCCCTGGCGCATGAATCTGTGCAGCGGGAACGACCTAGGACCACCAGGGGCCGAGAAAACTACAGTCTCATGGGGCCGGACACTCAGGGTCAGGGGAAAATCCAATATATATCTGGTGATATCTCGGGTGCTATTACAGATAGCGCAATAAATGAAAGTGCATTACCTGTAGGAGGCCCTGGCGCATGAATGTGTGCAGCGGGAACGACCTCGGACCACCAGGGGCCGAGAAAACGACCGTCTCATGGGGCCGGACACTCAGGGTCAGTGAAAAATCCAATATATATCTGGTGATATCTCGGGTGCTATTACAGATAGCGCAATAAATCAAAGTGCATTGTCTGTAGGAGGCCCTGGCGCATGAATCTGTGCAGCGGGAACGACCTCGGACCACCAGGGGCCGAGAGAACCACAGTCTCATTGGGCCGGACACTCAGGGTCAGGGGAAAATCCAGTATATATCACTTGATATCTCGGGTGCTATTACAGATAGCGCAATAAATCAAAGTGCATTGTCTGTAGGAGGCCCTGGCGCATGAATCTGTACAGCGGGAACGACCTCGGGCCACCAGGGGCCGAGAAAACCACAGTCTCATTGGGCCGGATACTCAGGGTCAGGGAAAATCCAATATATATCTGGTGATATCTCGGGTGCTATTAGAGATAGCGCAATAAATCAAAGTGCATTGTCTGTAGGAGGCCCTGGCGCATGAATCTGTGCAGCGGGAACGACCTCGGACCACCAGGGGCGGAGACAACGACCGTCTCATGGGGCCGGACACTCAGGGCAGGGTAAAATCCAATATATATCTGGTGATATCTCGGGTGCTATTAGAGATAGCGCAATAAACCAAAGTGAATTATCTGCAGGAGGCACTGGCGCATGAATCTGTGCAACGGGAACGACCTCGGACCACCAGGGGCCGAGAAAACCACAGTCTCATGGGGTCGGACACTCAGGGTCAGGGGAAAATCCAATATAGATCTGGTGATATCTCGGGTGCTATTACAGATAGCGCAATAAACCAAAGTGAATTATCTGCAGGAGGCCCTGGTGCATGAATCTGAGTAACGGGAACGACCTCGGACCACCAGGGGCCGAGAAAACCACAGTCTCATGGGGCCGGACACTCAGGGTCAGTGGAAAATCCAATATAGATCTGGTGATATCTCGGGTGCTATTACAGATAGCGCAATAAATCAAAGTGCATTACCTGTAGGAGGCCCTGGCGCATGAATCTGTGCAGCGGGGACGTCCTCGGACAGCCAGGGGCGGAGACAACGACCGTCTCATGGGGCCGGACACTCCGGGTCAGGGAAAAATCCAATATATATCTGGTGATATCTCGGGTGCTATTAGAGATAGCGCAATAAACCAAAGTGAATTGTCTGCAGGAGGCCCTGGCGCATGAATCTGTGCAGCGGGAACGACCTCGGACCACCAGGGGCCGAGAAAACCACAGTCTCATGGGGCCGGACACTCAGGGTCAGGGGAAAATCCAATATTTATCTGGTGATATCTTGGGTGCTATTACAGATAGCGCAATAAATCAAAGTGCATTGTCTGTAGGAGGCCCTGGCGCATGAATCTGTGCAGCGGGAACGACCTCGGACCACCAGGGGCCGAGAAAACCACAGTCTCATGGGGCCGGACACTCAGGGTCAGGGAAAAATCCAATATATATCTGGTGATATCTCGGGTGCTATTACAGATAGCGCAATAAATCAAAGTGCATTGTCTGTAGGAGGCCCTGGCGCATGAATCTGTGCAGCGGGAACGACCTCGGACCACCAGGGGCCGTGAAAACCACAGTCTCATGGGGCCGGACACTCAGGGTCAGGGGAAAATCCAATATATATCTGGTGATATCTCGGGTGCTATTAAAGATAGCGCAATAAACTAAAGTGAATTATCTGCAGGAGGCCCTGGCGCATGAATGTGTGCAGCGGGAACGACCTCGGACCACCAGGGGCCGAGAAAACCGCAGTCTCATGGGGCCGGACACTCAGGGTCAGGGAAAAATCCAATATATATCTGGTGATATCTTGGGTGCTATTAGAGATAGCGCAATAAACCAAAGTGAGTTATCTGCAGGAGGCCCTGGCGCCTGAAGCTGGGCAGCGGGAACGACCTCGGACCACCAGGGGCCGAGAAAACCACAGTCTCATGGGGCCGGACACTCAGGGTCAGGGGAAAATCCAATATATATCTGGTGATATCTCGGGTGCTATTAGAGATAGCGCAATAAACCATAGTGAATTATCTGCAGGAGGCCCTGGCGCATGAATGTGTGCAGCGGGAACGACCTCGGACCACCAGGAGCCGAGAAAACCGCAGTCTCATGGGGCCGGACACTCAGGGTCAGGGAAAAATCCAATATATATCTGTTGATATCTCGGGCGCTATTAGAGATAGCGCAATAAACCAAAGTGAATTATCTGCAGGAGGCCCTGGCGCATGAATCTGTGCAGCGGGAACGACCTCGGACCACCAGGGGCCGAGAAAACCACCGTCTCATGGGGCCGGACACTCAGGGTCAGGGAAAAATCCAATATATATCTGGTGATATCTCGGGTGCTATTACAGATAGCGCAATAAGTCAAAGTGCATTGTCTGTAGGAGGCCCTGGCGCATAAATGTGGCCAGCGGGAACGACCTCGGACCATCAGGGGCCGAGAAAACCACCGTCTCATGGGGCCGGACACTCAGGGTCAGGGGAAAATCCAATATTTATCTGGTGATATCTTGGGTGCTATTACAGATAGCGCAATAAATCAAAGTGCATTATCTGCAGGAGGCCCTGGCGCATGAATCTGTGAAGCGGGAACGACCGCGGACCACCAGGGGCCGAGAAAACGACCGTCTCATGGGGCCGGACACTCAGGGTCAGTGAAAAATCCAATATATATCTGCTGATATCTCGGGTGCTATTACAGATAGCGCAATAAACCAAAGTGAATTATCTGCAGGAGGCCCTGGCGCATGAATCTGTGCAGCGGGAACGACCTCGGATCACCAGGGGCCGAGAAAACTACCGTCTCATGGGGCCGGATACTCAGGGTCAGGGGAAAATCCAATATAGATCTGGTGATATCTCGGGTGCTATTACAGATAGCGCAATAAATCAAAGTGCATTGTCTGTAGGAGACCCTGGCGCATGAACCTGTGCAGCGGGAACGACCTCGGACCACCAGGGGCCGAGAAAACGACCGTCTCATGGGGCCGGACGCTCAGGGTCAGTGAAAAATCCAATATATATCTGGTGATATCTCGGGTGCTATTAGAGATAGCGCAATAAACCAAAGTGAATTATCTGCAGGAGTCCCTGGCGCAGGAATCTGTGCAACGGGAACGACCTCGGACCACCAGGGGCCGAGAAAACCACAGTCTCATGGGGTCGGACACTCAGGGTCAGGGGAAAATCCAATATAGATCTGGTGATATCTCGGGTGCTATTAGAGACAGCGCAATAAACCAAAGTGAATTATCTGCAAGGGGCCCTGGCGCATGAATCTGTGCAACGGGAACGACCTCGGACCACCAGGGGCCGAGAAAACCACAGTCTCATGGGGCCGGACACTCAGGGTCAGGGGAAAATCCAATATATATCTGGTGATATCTCGGGTGCTATTAGAGATAGCGCAATAAACCAAAGTGAATTATCTGCAGGAGGCCCTGGCGCATGAATCTGTGCAGCGGGAACGTCGTCGGACCTCCAGGGGCCGAGACAACGACCGTCTCATGGGGCCGGACACTCAGGGTCAGGGTAAAATCCAATATATATCTGGTGATATCTCGGGTGCTATTACAGATAGCGCAATAAATCAAAGTGCATTGTCTGCAGGAGGCCCTGGCGCATGAATCTGTGAAGCGGGAACGACCGCGGACCACCAGGGGCCGAGAAAACGACCGTCTCATGGGGCCGGACACTCAGGGTCAGTGAAAAATCCAATATATATCTGGTGATAACTCGGGTGCTATTACAGATAGCGCAATAAACCAAAGTGAATTATCTGCAGGAGGCCCTGGCGCATGATTCTGTGCAGCGGGAACGACCTCGGACCACCAGGGGCCGAGAAAACGACCGTCTCATGGGTCCGGGCACTCAGAGTCAGGGGAAAATCCAATATAGATCTGTTGATATCTCGGGTGCTATCACAGATAGCGCAATAAACCAAAGTGAATTATCTGCAGGAGGCCCGGGCGCATGAATCTGAGCAACGGGAACGTCCTCGGACCACCAGGGGCCGAGAAAACCACAGTCTCATGGGGCCGGACACTCAGGGTCAGGGGAAAATCCAATATAGATCTGGTGATATCTCGGGTGCTATTACAGATAGCGCAATAAACCAAAGTGAATTATCTGCAGGAGGCCCTGGCGCATGAATCTGTGCAGCGGGAACGACCTCGGATCACCAGGGGCCGAGAAAACTACCGTCTCATGGGGCCGGATACTCAGGGTCAGGGGAAAATCCAATATATATCTGGTGATATCTCGGGTGCTATTACAGATAGCGCAATAAATCAAAGTGCATTGTCTGTAGGAGGCCCTGGCGCATGAATCTGGCCAGCGGGAACGACCTCGGACCACCAGCGGCCGAGAAAACCACAGTCTCATGGGGCCGGACACTCAAGGTCGGGGAAAAATCCAATATCTATCTGGTGATATCTCGGGTGCTATTAGAGATAGCGCAATAAATCAAAGTGCATTGTCTGTAGGAGGCCCTGGCGCATGAATCTGTGCAGCGGGAACGACCTCGGACCACCAGGGGCCGAGAAAACGACCGTCTCATGGGGCCGGACGCTCAGGGTCAGTGAAAAATCCAATATATATCTGGTGATATCTCGGGTGCTATTACAGATAGCGCAATAAATCAAAGTGCATTGTCTGTAGGAGGCCCTGGCGCATGAATCTGTGCAGCGGGAACGACCTCGGACCACCAGGGGCCGAGAAAACCACAGTCTCATGGGGCCGGACACTCAGGGTCAGGGGAAAATCCAATATATATCTGGTGATATCTCGGGTGCTATTACAGTTAGAGCAATAAATCGAAGTGCATTGTCTGTAGGAGGCCCTCGCGCATGAATCTGTGCAGGGGGAACAACCTCGGACCACCAGGGGCCGAGAAAACCACAGTCTCATGGGGCCGGACACTCAGGGTCAGGGCAAAATCCAATATATATCTGGTGATATCTCGGGTGCTATTAGAGATAGCGCAATAAACCATAGTGAATTATCTGCAGGAGGCCCTGGCGCATGAATGTGTGCAGCGGGAACGACCTCGGACCACCAGGGGCCGAGAAAACCGCAGTCTCATGGGGCCGGACACTCAGGGTCAGGGAAAAATCGAATATATACCTGGTGATATCTCGGGCACTATTAAAGATAGCGCAATAAACCAAAGTGAATTATCTGCAGGAGGCCCTGGCGCATGAATGTGTGCAGCGGGAACGACCTCGGACCACCAGGGGCCGAGTAAACGACCGTCTCATGGGGCCGGACACTCAGGGTCAGTGAAAAATCCAATATATATCTGGTGATATCTCGGGTGCTATTACAGATAGCGCAATAAATCAAAGTGCATTGTCTGTAGGAGGCCCTGGCGCATGAATCTGTGCAGCGGGAACGACCTCGGACCACCAGGGGCCGAGAGAACCACAGTCTCATTGGGCCGGACACTCAGGGTCAGGGGAAAATCCAGTATATATCTCTTGATATCTCGGGTGCTATTACAGATAGCGCAATAAATCAAAGTGCATTGTCTGTAGGAGGCCCTGGCGCATGAATCTGTACAGCGGGAACGACCTCGGACCACCAGGGGCCGAGAAAACCACAGTCTCATTGGGCCGGATACTCAGGGTCAGGGAAAATCCAATATATATCTGGTGATATCTCGGGTGCTATTAGAGATAGCGCAATAAATCAAAGTGCATTGTCTGTAGGAGGCCCTGGCGCATGAATCTGTGCAGCGGGAACGACCTCGGACCACCAGGGGCGGAGACAACGACCGTCAAATGGGGCCGGACACTCAGGGCAGGGTAAAATCCAATATATATCTGGTGATATCTCGGGTGCTATTAGAGATAGCGCAATAAACCAAAGTGAATTATCTGCAGGAGGCCCTGGCGCATGAATCTGTGCAACGGGAACGACCTCGGACCACCAGGGGCCGAGAAAACCACAGTCTCATGGGGTCGGACACTCAGGGTCAGGGGAAAATCCAATATAGATCTGGTGATATCTCGGGTGCTATTACAGATAGCGCAATAAACCAAAGTGAATTATCTGCAGGAGGCCCTGGAGCATGAATCTGTGTAACGGGAACGACCTCGGACCACCAGGGGCCGAGAAAACCACAGTCTCATGGGGCCGGACACTCAGGGTCAGTGGAAAATCCAATATAGATCTGGTGATATCTCGGGTGCTATTACAGATAGCGCAATAAATCAAAGTGCATTACCTGTAGGAGGCCCTGGCGCATGAATCTGTGCAGCGGGGATGTCCTCGGACCGCCAGGGGCGGAGACAACGACCGTCTCATGGGGCCGGACACTCAGGGTCAGGGGAAAATCCAATATATATCTGGTGATAACTCGGGTGCTATTAGAGATAGCGCAATAAACCAAAGTGAATTATCTGCAGGAGGCCCTGGCGCCTGAAGCTGTGCAGCGGGAACGACCTCGGACCACCAGGGGCCGAGAAAACCACCGTCTCGATGGGGCCGGACACTCTGGGTCAGGGAAAAACCCAATATATATGTGGTGATATCTCGGGTGCTATTACAGATAACGCAATAAATCAAAGTGCATTGTCTGTAGGAGGCCCTGGCGCATGAATCTGTGCAGCGGGGACGTCCTCGGACCGCCAGGGGCCGAGACAACGACCGTCTCATGGGGCCGGATACTCAGGGTCAGGGTAAAATCCAATATATATCTGGTGATATGTCGGGTGCTATTACAGATAGCGCAATAAATCAAAGTGAATTGTCTGTAGGAGGTCCTGGCGCATGAATCTGTGCAGCGGGAACGACCTCGGACCACCAGGGGCCGAGAAAAGCACAGTCTCATGGGGCCGGACACTCAGGGTCAGGGTAAAATCCAATATATATCTGGTGATATCTCGGGTGCTATTAGAGATAGCGCAATAAACCAAAGTGAATTATCTGCAGGAGGCCCTGGCGCATGAATCTGTGCAGCGGGAACGACCTCGGACCACCAGGGGCCGAGAAAACCACAGTCTCATGGGGCCGGACACTCAGGGTCAGGGGAAAATCCAATATATATCTGGTGATATCTCGGGTGCTATCAGAGATAGCGCAATAAACCAACGTGAATTATCTGCAGGAGGCCTGGCGCATGAATGTGTGCAGCGGGAACGACCTCGGACCACCAGGGGCCGAGAAAACGACCGTCTCATGGGGCCGGACACTCAGGGTCAGTGAAAAATCCAATATATATCTGGTGATATCTCGGGTGCTATTACAGATAGCGCAATAAATCAAAGTGCATTGTCTGTAGGAGGCCCTGGCGCATGAATCTGTGCAGCGGGAACGACCTCGGACCACCAGGGGCCGAGAGAACCACAGTCTCATTGGGCCGGACACTCAGGGTCAGGGGAAAATCCAGTATATATCTCTTGATATCTCGGGTGCTATTACAGATAGCGCAATAAAGCAAAGTGCATTGTCTGTAGGAGGCCCTGGCGCATGAATCTGTAGAGCGGGAACGACCTCGGACCACCAGGGGCCGAGAAAACCACAGTCTCATTGGGCCGGACACTCAGGGTCAGGGAAAATCCAATATATATCTGGTGATATCTCGGGTGCTATTAGAGATACTGCAATAAATCAAAGTGCATTGTCTGTAGGAGGCCCTGGCGCATGAATCTGTGCAGCGGGAACGACCTCGGAACACCAGGGACCGAGAAAACCACCGTCTCATGGGGCCGGACTCTCAGGGTCAGTGAAAAATCCAATATATATGTGGTGATATCTCGGGTGCTATTACAGATAGCGCAATAAATCAAAGTGCATTGTCTGTAGGAGACCCTGGCGCATGAACCTGTGCAGCGGGAACGACCTCGGACCACCAGGGGCCGAGAAAACGACCGTCTCATGGGGCCAGACGCTCAGGGTCAGTGAAAAATCCAATATATATCTGGTGATATCTCGAGTGCTATTAGAGATAGCGCAATAAACCAAAGTGAATTATCTGCAGGAGGCCCTGGCGCATGAATCTGTGCAACGGGAACGACCGCGGACCACCAGGGGCCGAGAAAACCACAGTCTCATGGGGCCGGACACTCAGGGTCAGGGGAAAATCCAATATAGATCTGGTGATATCTCGGGTGCTATTACAGATAGCGCAATAAATCAAAGTGCATTGTCTGTAGGAGGCCCTGGCGCATGAATCTGTGCAGCGGGAACGGCCTCGGACGACCAGGGGCCGAGAAAACCACAATCTCATGGGGCCGGACACTCAGGGTCAGGGGAAAATCCAATATATATCTGGTGATATCTCGGGTGCTATTAGAGATAGCGCAATAAACCAAAGTGAATTATCTGCAGGAGGCCCTGGCGCATGAATCTGTGCAACGGGAACGACCTCGGACCACCAGGGGCCGAGAAAACCACAGTCTCATGGGGCCGGACACTCAGGGTCAGGGGAAAATCCAATATATATCTGGTGATATCTCGGGTGCTATTACAGATAGCGCAATAAATCAAAGGGCATTGTCTGTAGGAGGCCCTGGCGCATGAACCTGAGCAGCGGCAACGACCTCGGACCTACAGGGGCCGAGAAAACCACAGTCTCATGGGGCCGGACACTCAGGGTCAGGGGAAAATCCAATATATATCTGGTGATATCCCGGGTGCTATTACAGATAGCGCAATAAATCAAAGTGCATTGTCTGTAGGAGGCCCTGGCGCATGAATCTGTGCAGCGGGAACGACCTCGGACCCCCAGGGGCCGAGAAAACCACAGTCTCATGGGACCGGACACTCAGGGTCAGGGGAAAATCCAATATATATCTGGTGATATCTCGGGTGCTAATAGAGATAGCGCAATAAACCAAAGTGAATTATCTGCAGGAGACACTAGCGCATGAATCTGTGCAGCGGGAACGTCCTCGGACCTCCAGGGGCCGAGACAACCACCGTCTCATGGGGCCGGACACTCAGGGTCAGCGTAAAATCCAATATATATCTGGTGATATCTCGGGTGCTATTACAGATAGCGCAATAAACCATAGTGAATTATCTGCAGGAGGCCCTGGCGCATGAATCTGTGCAGCGGGAACGACCTCGGACCACCAGGGGCCGAAAAAACCACAGTCTCATGGGGCCGGATACTCAGGGTCAGGGGAAAATCCAATAAAGATCTGGTGATATCTCGGGTGCTATTACAGATAGCGCAATAAATCAAAGTGCATTGTCTGTAGGAGGCCCTGGCGCATGAACCTGTGCAGCGGGAACGACCTCGGACCACCAGGGGCCGAGAAAACGACCGTCTCATGGGGCCGGACGCTCAGGGTCAGTGAAAAATCCAATATATATCTCGTGATATCTCGGGTGCTATTACAGATAGCGCAATAAATCAAAGTGCATTGTCTGTAGGAGGCCCTGGCGCATGAATCTGTGCAGCGGGAACGACCTCGGATCACCAGGGGCCGAGAAAACTACCGTCTCATGGGGCCGGATACTCAGGGTCAGGGGAAAATCCAATATAGATCTGGTGATATCTCGGGTGCTATTACAGATAGCGCAATAAATCAAAGTGCATTGTCTGTAGGAGACCCTGGCGCATGAACCTGTGCAGCGGGAACGACCTCGGACCACCAGGGGCCGAGAAAACGACCGTCTCATGGGGCCGGACGCTCAGGGTCAGTGAAAAATCCAATATATATCTGGTGATATCTCGGGTGCTATTAGAGATAGCGCAATAAACCAAAGTGAATTATCTGCAGGAGTCCCTGGCGCAGGAATCTGTGCAACGGGAACGACCTCGGACCGCCAGGGGCGGAGACAACGACCGTCTCATGGGGCCGGACACTCCGGGTCAGGGAAAAATCCAATATATATCTGGTGATATCTCGGGTGCTATTAGAGATAGCGCAATAAACCAAAGTGAATTGTCTGCAGGAGGCCCTGGCGCATGAATCTGTGCAGCGGGAACGACCTCGGACCACCAGGGGCCGAGACAACCACCGTCTCATGGGGCCGGACACTCAGGGTCAGGGAAAAATCAAAAATATATCTGGTGATATCTCGGGTGCTATTACAGATAGCAGAATAAATCAAAGTGCATTGTCTGTAGCAGGCCCTGGCGCATGAATCTGTGAAGCGGCAACGACCTCGGACCACCAGGGATAAGAAAACCACAGTCTCATGGGGCCGGACACTCAGGGTCAGGGCAAAATCCAATATATATCTGGTGATATCTCGG